>NW_024424341.1:8249676-8307424 GCF_017311325.1 Ursus maritimus | reverse complement strand
CTTTTTTTTTTTTTTTTTTTTTTTTAAGATTTTATTTTTAGGGCGCCTGGGTAGCGCAGTCGTTAGGCGTCTGCCTTTGGCTCAGGGCGTGATCCTGGCGTTCTGGGATCGAGCCCCGCATCAGGGTCCTCTGCTGGGAGCCTGCTTCTTCCTCTCCCACTCTCCCTGCTTGTGTTCCCTCTCTCGCTGGCTGTCTATCTCTGTCAAATAAATAAATAAATAAATAAATAAATAAATCTTAAAAAAAAAAATAAAGATTTTATTTTTAAGTAATCTCTAAACCCAACACAGGGCTCGAACCCACAACCCCAAGACAGGAGTCTCATGTTCCACCAACTGAGCCGGCCAGGTGCCCCGCGAGTTACCTCCTTGTGATAAATTCGTAGAGCTGGGGTTGATGGGGGCTCACTTTTGAAGGCTTTTAGGTATATGTGTACATCTTTCCAAATTGCGTCTTCCGAAAGAGGAGCCAGCACGCCCACCTGGCAGTGAAGGCTCTGTTTACTGGGACTGTGTCTAAAAGAATGTTGTGCTTTGCTGCACAGCTTCATCTTGTCACCTGGGCATAAACAGAATTCGGAGAACAATGGAGACCATAGACTTTGTTGTTAAACTTGAAGGGCTGAGACCAGCACAGCTGTTGTGACAAGCAGCCCCTTTAGAGGCCAAAATGCATGTCAACAGCCAGGGATTCCCAAACAGCCTTGTCACTGTCACCACCTTGGTCTCTCTCTTATAGTCAAATTCAGAGGAGTTGTTCTGTTTATTGCTTTTGCTTGTTTCTGTCCTAATTCTCCCTGTTTTAACTGGAAGTGTAATTCATAGAAAAATTTGCACCTGGTGAAACACAGTTCAGAATGAAAAGTACATCTCCCTCCTTCCCCAGACCCTAGTCTCCCAGAGGCAGCCGATGTTAACAGTTTTGTGTATGTGTATGTGTGCTTCTAGAAATATTCTATGGCTGTGCAAACATATAGCTGTGTCCTCACTGTTTTTCTAGGAACAGAGTGTCCTAGAGCACTGTTATGTGCCTTGCTTTCTTCACATAACAGCCTAAAAGATTTTCATTTGTCTCCACTTGCTATCTAAAGGATATTTGGCATTCATACGCTTTCAGTGTTGAAAGAACAGGTGACTATAAGATTGGACAGGATGCTTCTAATGTTTAGGGGGCAGTTATTTTCTGACCAGCTGCCAAACCTCTCTAACAGTGTCCTACAAAAGTTAATTGAAACAGGGGCACTTGGGTGGCTCAGTTGGTTGAGTGTCCGACTCTTGATTTCGGCTCAGGTCGTGATCTCAGGGCCCTGGGATCAAGCCCCATTTCAGGCTCTGCACTCAGCGGGGAGTCTGTTTGAGATTCTGTCTCTCTCTCCCTCTCCTGCTCATGCTCTCCCTCTCTCTCTAAAACAAATAAATCTTTAAAAAAAAAAAAAAGTTCTCTTTCTTTCTCTGCCTCTGCCTTTCCGCACTGCATGCACGCTCATGCTCTCTCTCTTTAAAAAAAAAAAGAAATGAACCAGTTACCTGTACCTCCTGTCCATCATTGACTGCAGACCAAACCCAAAGCAGAACATGGCAGGACATGGCATTTCAAGATCAACGGCTTGACTGACTAGCTGGGGGTCACTGAAGGGAGGCAGTCCCTGTTCTGGGCCCCAGTTTCCTCATTGTTAAAATGCAGAATTAGGATCTCAGGCGAGCCTTACAAGGCCAATGCCTTGTCTCATTCCCCACTGTATCCTCTACTCCTAGAAGGCCCAGGAATGCAGAGGGCTGCTGAATATGCGCTCCCTTCCAGGTCCAACACCCCACCCTTCTCTCTATCACTCCACCATATGCAAGAGTCCTTCAGCAAGGACACCTGGGCTCCTCCGGGATAGCGGTCCCTAACCTCACGGAGTTCACGGTCACTGACAGATCCAGGAAAGGCGATCCAGAAACTTCCCAGAGTTTCTGTTCCTCCACAGCAGCAAGCCAGCTAGTTTATGTATCTTCATTATTTGTTGTTTGTTAAGTGGCCCATTTTAATGCCAGGGGAGGTGTCTCAGGCTGGTCATTCTCACCCTGCAACTGTCGGACCTCACTACCAAACTCTTGAGAGGCAGTGACAGCTACAAGTTATGTGTATAAATTGCATTAAGTGCTTAGGCGTATCATTTCATTTAATCCCCACACGTACTTTCTGAACATCTCAGAGAAGCTAGGTCACTTGGGCAAGGTCACACAGCTAAGTAGCAGAACTGCAAACCCACTGTGTCACTCCTGTGCCATGAGCCGGGGGGATTTTTTGAGGGGGTGGGTTCACTTCTCACGTTGGCTTTACCTATAAATTATACTGCCTGACCAGGGGCCAGTCCTTTCTCTGGTCTGCAGTTTTCCCATTTTAACAGTGAGAAAAGATATCCTCTCGAAGACTTGCAGAGCTCTGCATGTTAGGATTCTGGGGTGTTCGAGCTATTTTGATGTCAGGACACACATGCATGGCATATTGAAAGTGTTTTAACTGAAGAGCGGCTAATGAGGGGACTAGTTACCGAGATGTGGGGACCTGGTAAAGCATAGTGAGGGCTCCGGGACTAGGAGCACACAAAGCCATTACTGCCGCATGGCATGGAGGGTCCAGGAGAGGCAATGTAGTTAATGGAGCTCAGCCAAAGCTGGAGCAGTGGGAGAGAAATGGCTGGGAGCTGTGGCCTTCAGGGGAGAGAGGCAGCCACTGCCAGAACCCAGACATGGCCCCTGGCCATCCCCCCCCCAAGCCTCACGTGTCTGTTCCACCCTGCACACCTAGGATTGGTGACTGGGCAGTTGAACATCCGGGAGAGGGGTGCCATGTGTTCACTCCTAGGGCACAGAGCAGGCTGGTATGTGTAGGAGGCAAGCAGAGAATTACCAACTCAGGGATTTTGCTGGACTTGCAGCCCATCCTTCGAGGAAGGAATGCGGTTACAATGGACAGGCACCTGCTGAATGGGGCGAGAACAGTAAAAACCCTCCTGGTGCCTGCCACAGGACTGAGGGAGCAGCAGGCACCCCACATCCCAGGCTTTTCTTTTCAGAACAGGCAGCGAAGCGAGCAGGCTCAGTCCTCCTCTGATTCATGTGGGTAGTTCTGATGTTTCTGAATCACAGTCAGCGTTTCCCGGTACCTTTTCCTTCATGATGCATTTGGCTGAATGACTACTGCATCTAGAATTTCCCTAGAAATATATGTCCTTGCTCATTGGGAATTTGTCTTAGGCTCTTGATTCTAGGGAGAAGAGGATTCTGGGTCACTTCAAACACTGAGCAAGAGGGGTCAGTAGAGGAAGAGAAATAACCATTTGGGGGGGGTTGGGAAACACAATTTGTGACTGTTAGCCTAGAGTGACTTGCTGAATGGTTTCTGGGAGCTGTCACCTTCTGGTACAGACCCTGCTTGCCGGCCTTTGTGTCTCTCTTACTGTACTGTGACCCAGGCTTGCTTCAGGGTCCGGGGCTGCCGGGTCCCTTCACACCCAGCCCCGCGTGTCTGCTCCACAGTCATCCCCTGCATGCTGGGCAGTTGGAGGCTGAGTGTTGGGCCCAGGCCTCTCTCGGCAACAGCATTCCAGCGTGGTTGTTTCCAAACATGCAGAGGGCACGCTGGGAGCACAGTGCGGCATCTCTCCCTACTTGGGAAGGGAGGATCAATCGTCAGACTGCCTGGAAAACAATCTGTCAGTACGTATTAGGAGCTTTGTTTATTTATTTTTTTAAAGATTTTATTTATTTGTCAGAGAAGGCACAAACGGGGAGCAGCAAAGGGAGAAGCAGAGCAGGGAGCCCAATCGGGGCTCAATCCCAGGGCCCTGAGCCAAAGGCAGACACTTAACTGACAGAGTCACCCAAGCACCCCTATATTAGGAGCTTTAAAAACACTCTGCTTTGATCCACAATTTCCACTCTTGGGTCCATCTCTTAAGGAAATGAAGGATGGGCACTGTGGACAAATACATGTCTGACAAATCTGCGGTAGGACGTAAGGCCAGGAACCCCACTCAGACTGACCGAATGGGAATTTACTAGCGAGCGAGAGAGAGAGCGAGAGAGAGTGGGGGGGAGGGAGGGAGGGAGGGAGGGAGGAAGGAAAGAAAGAAAGAAAGAAAGAAAGAAAGAAAGAAAGAAAGAAAGAAAGAAAGAAAGGAAAAAGGAGCACCAGCATTAGGCACAGCTGGATGCAGGGGCTCATGTGCTTTGCTCTTCTCTTGGTGGCAAAATGCACACCAGCATCCCGACCTTCACCTTAACCTACCAGGAACAGCAGTGCACGAGCAGGCCTGTCTTCGCAAGAATTGACAGCAGTGCAGATTTGAGTCTCAGGCTCTGACTGGGCTCTGTGCTCCTGCTGGAGCCCGGGCATCAGGCCATCCACCCCTGCACCACACTGGAAGGGGGAGGGGCTTCAGGGGATTTGGGTGGTGTGTGTGGTTTTTTGTTGTTGTTGTTGTTGTTGTTGTTTTTGCCAAAAGAAGGATGGATGTTGGGTGGGCTGACTGCAAAGCCCAGGACTTGCTTACAGCCTCACATGAAAAAGTGAGGTGCCAAACAAATAACCGGCTCCGGAGGGATGGCTTAAATTGTGGCTTATTCATTAGGTGGAATATTAGGCAGCCATTAAAACATATGTTAGAATTAAATTTATGGAGACAATGTAATGATAGTATTTATGCTAGAATGCTTTGGAAAAATAGGTTACAACACATGCAGAATGCTTTCAACTGTGCAAAATGTTTATGCTTTGAAAAATGCTGAAAGAAAATATATAGAAATATTCATAGTAGTTGTGTCATGGTGATATGGGTGAATTTCACTCTGTAATCTCTTTTCTTTTCCTTCCTTCCTTCCTTCCTTCCTTCCTTCCTCCCTCCCTCCCTCCCTCCCTCCCTCCCTCCCTTCCTCCCCCTCCCTTCCTTCCCTTCCTCCTTTCCTTTCCCTTTTCCTTTCCTTTCCTTTCCTTTCCTTTCCTTTCCTTTCCTTTCCTTTCCTTTCCTTTCCTTTCCTTTCATTCCATTCATTTATTTTAAAGTGTCCATTATATGTGTGCCTAAGAAGCAAAATTGACTTTTAAAATCTGAGCTGCAAGATGACTTCTGCTTGACCAGCATGTGGCTGTGCTGTGGCCAGGTGGGGATGACAATGGGGGGGAAGGGGAGACGGGGGTGGCAAGGAGGGAAGAGGAGGGAGGCAGCCCTGCCAAGTCCTCCGTGTTAAACCTCAAAGAAAGCTGCAAGCAGGTTTCAGCCCAGTCGGAAGCGACCTGTGGGAGGTGTGGTTGGGGTTGGGGGTAACTCAGTTCCCTTAACAGGCAGACCAAGGCTCAAGTCTTAAGACCTTTCCATTCATTTGTTCGTTTATTTAGTCGCTCATTCATTGAGCAGGTGAGTGCCCATATGTGCCGGGAGCTGCGGTGGGTAACAAAGCAAGTCCTTGTCCCCCTGAAGCGCACAGCCCTGCCTGAGGACAAGCACACAGACAGCTTACCGCTGCCTCACCATGTATTGCGGGCCTGGCTGATATGTAGTCATTGGCAGAAGAGCTTTTGAGAGGAAGCCAACACATGGTGAGGACCCAGCAGCTCCTGTGGAGGGCGGGGCAGCAGGGCCTCTGTGCGTGAGCATAGCAGGGCCGGGATCACACTTGGCAGGAGAGGGGGTGCTGGGCAATGTGCCTGGGCGCTGGCTCCCCGGCTTTGAGCACGAGGCTGTGGCTCCCAAGTCCTAGATGGAAAATGAGCGCTGCGGGGTGGGCAGATAGTGTGGGGTGGGATATGGGGGAGCCCAAGCAAAGCTGAAGAGGGCACAGGGACCAAGGGAGGCGGCTGGCTCTGGTTCAGAGCAGGTGAGGCAGAGAGTAACCCCGCAGTTAGAGGGGAGGGGCCTCATGCTCAGGGGGCCAGTTTTCCTAGTGAAAGCATCTCGAAGCCCTGAGCTCTGAGGCCTGGCAAGCTCCAATGTTGTCATCTGGAAAAGAGGAGGTACTCCTTAGGGAGTACCATGGGATCAGGGCCGATGAACTGAAGTGCCTGGGCCAGAGGCAGGTGGACAGTACGTGTACAGTTCTCAGGACCAGGGCGGGAAGTACGCCTGTGACCAGTTCCCAACTGCCCTTGGCCTTAGTCATACCAGAAGGGAGGTCAGTGCGGCAGGGTTTTTTTGTTTTCAATGATTTTATTTATTTATTTGAGACAGGGAGAGAACGAGAACATGTGATCGGGAGGAGGGACAGAGGGCGAGGGACAAACAGACGCCACACTGAGCACAGAGGCTATCTTGGGACTCGACCCCACGACCCTGAGATCAGGACCTGAGCTGAAATCAGGGGTTGGATGCTCAACCGACTGAGCCATCCAGGTGCCCCAATGTGACAGATTTTATTTTCTAAAGAGAGCCATGACAGTCTCCCATCCCATGTGTGCTCTCGTAATATGACCTTGCCACTCTGCTTGCCTTTGCTTGCTTGAGTGGTAACTTCTGCCAGCTCCCCTCTGGTCCCTCTTCCTCCCTCCCTCCTTGTCTGGGGGTGCTCACTCTCAAAACTGGGCCACCATATTTCAAGGAAGTCTAGGGCCTATGGAGAGGCCACAGGAAGTGGTATGGCCCGATAGCCTCTGCTGAGGTCCAGCTAACCTAAGGTGTCAAGCTCAAGGAAGCCTGGAGATGACTCCAGCCCATTGCCATCTGACCCTGACCATGCACAAGACCCTGAGAGACAGCTGTTTGGCTGAGCCCAGCTGAGTGCAGGACTAGATAACACAAATGCTTGCTGTTGTTTTTTTAATAGACTTTATTTTTAAGAGCAGTGTTAGGTTCATAGCAAAATTGAACAGAAGGTACATTTCCCATATACCCCTTGCCCCTACATATATTTGGCCTCCCCAACTATCAAAATCCTGGACCAGAGTGGTACATTTGTTAAAATGGATGAGCCTATGTTGGCACCTAATTATCATCCAAAGTCCATAGCTTACATTAGGGTTCACTCTTAATATACCTTCTATGGGTTTGGATAAATATATAATGACATGTATCCACCATTACAGTATCGTACAGAATAGTTTCACTGTCCTAAAAATCACCTGTGCTCTGCCCATTCATCCCTCCCTCCATCCCCCCAACCCCTAACCACCATGGATCTTTTTACTGTCTCCATAACTTTGCCATTTTCCAGAATGTCATATAGATGGAATCATACACTCTATAGCCTTTCAGATTGGCCTCTTTCACTTGATAATATGCATTAAGTTTCCTCCATGTCTTTTCATGGCTTGATAGCTCAGTTCTTTGTAGTGCTGAACAGTATTCCTCTGGCTGTTGACTTACCCACTCACCTTCTAAAGGTCATCTTGGTTGTGCTCAAGTTTTCATAATTCTGCACAAAGTTGCTATGAACATCTGTGTGAGGGTTTTTGTGTGGACAACAGTTTTCAACTCCTTTGGGTAAATACCAAGTATCATGATTGCTAGATGTTATGGTAAGAGTATGTTTAGTTTTTTAAGAACCTGCCAAACTGCCTTGCAAAGGGCTTTACCATTTTGCATTCCCGCCAACAGTGAATGAGAGTTCCTCTTGCTCCCCAGTGCTCCGTCATTCTTATAAATGTGTAGTGGTAGCTCATGGTTTTAATTTGCATTTCTGATGATGGATGGTGTAGAGTGTCTTTTCTTTTCCCCCAGCTTTACTGAGATATAATTGATATATAACACTGTGTAAGTTTAAGGTGTATAACATGGTGATTTGGTACATTCATATATCATGAAATGTTTACCATTGTAAGGTTAGTTGACACATCCATTACCTCACACAGTTACCTTTGTGTGTGTGTGTGTGTGTGTGTGTGTGTGTGTGTGTGTGTGGTGAGAACATTTACAATCTGCTCTCTTAGCAACTTTCAATACAGTATTGTTAATTAGAGTTGCCATGCTATATACATCATATCTCCAAAACTTACTCATCTTAGAAGTGGAAGTTTGGGGGCACCTGGGTGACTCAGTTGGTTAAGCATCCGACTCTTGATTTCAGCTCAGGTCATGATCTCAGGGTCATGAAATCCAGCCCCACATTGGGCTCCATGCTCAGCACGGAGTCAGCTTGAGGTTCTCTCTCCCTCTGCCTCTCCCCCCACCTTAAAAAAAAAAGAAAGAGTGGAAGTTTACCCTTTGACCAACATCTCCCATTTCCCGGCCAGACCCTGGCAACCACCAATCTACTGTCTCGTCCTAAATTTGGCATTTTTAGATTTCATGTTATAAGTGAGATTGTACAGTATTTGTCTTTGTCTGACTTATTTCACTTAGCATAACACCCTCAAATTTCATCCATATTGTTGCAAATTGCAGGGTTTTCCTTCTTTTTATGGCAGAGTAGGATTCCATTATCTTTATGGACTATTTCAGTGTATATGGAATATGGAATATTACATTATATATATTATATATCACATTTTCTTTATCTGGTAATTCGTCAGTGGACACTTGGGTTGTTTTCATGTCTTGGCTCTTGAGTACTGTGAATAACACTGCAGTGAACCTGGGGGCACAGATGTCTCTTGGAGATGAGTGATTTCATTTCCTTCAGCTAGATGCCCAGAAGTGGGCTTGCTGCATTGTGTGGTGGTTCTATTCTTAATGTTTTAGGGAACTTCTATACTGTTTTCCATAGTGGCTGCACCAGTTCACATTCCCACTAACGGTGCACAAGGGGTCCCTTTTCTCCACATCCTGCCAACATTTGTTATTTCTTTACTTTTTTTTTTTTTTTTTTAAGATTTTATTTATTTGACAGAGAGACAGGCAGCGAGAGAGGGAACACGAGCAGGGGCAGAGGGAGAGGGAGAAGCAGGCCTCCCATTGAGCAGGGAGCCCGATGCGGGGCTCAATCCCAGGACCCTGGGATCATGACCTGAGCCGAAGGCAGTCGCTTAATGACTGAGCCACCCAGGTGCCCCATATTTCTTTACATTTTTGATAATAGCCATTCTCACAGGTGTGAGGTGATATCTCGTTGTGGTTTTGATTTGCGTTTCCCTGATGATGGTGATGTTGAGCACCTTTCATGTACCTGTTGGCCATCTATGTGTCTTTTTGGAAAAGTGCCTATTCTGATTCTTTGCCTATTTTTAAATTGAGTTCTTGTTTTTGTTTTTGTGTTTCAGTTGTATGAGTTCCTTATATTTTTTTACTATTATTCCCTTATCAGATACATGGTTTGCCAATAGTTTCTCTCACTCTGTAGATTGTCATTTCATTTTGTTGATTATTTCCTTTGCTCTGCAGCTTTTCAGTTTGATGTAGTCCCACTTGTTTATTTCTGCTTTTGTTGCTTGTGCTTTTGATGTCCTGTCCAAAAAACTTGTTGCCAAGACCAATGGCAAGGAGTTTCCCACCATGTTTCCTTCTAGGGGTTTGATAATTTCAGGTCTTACATTTAAGTCTTTCCTCCATCTTGAGTTACTTTTTGTGAGTAGTCCAATTTCATTCTTTTGCATGTGAATATCCAGTTTTCCCAGTACCGTTTATTGAAGAGACTTTCCTTTCCTTATTGAATATTCTTGGCCCCTTTGTCAAATTGACCGTATACACAGGTGTTTATTTGGGGGGCTCTTTATTCTGTTCCATTGGTCTATGTGTCAGTCTTTATGCCAGTATCGTACTATTTTGATGACTACAGCTTTCTAATATAGTCTGAAATCAAGAAGTGTGATAGAGCATCTTTTCCTGTGTTATTTCCCATTTGCTTCTTTGGTGAGGTGTCTGGAAAGTTTTTGGCCCACTTTTTAATTGGGTTGTTCATTTTCTTGTTGTTGACTTTTAAGAGTTCTTTGTATATTTTGGATAACGGTCCTTATCAGATGTGTTTTTTGCAAAGATTTTCTCCCAGCCTGTGGCTTGTTTTTTCATTCTCTTGACATTGTCCTTCATAGAGCACAAGTTTTTAATTTTAATGAAATCCAGCTTAGAAATTATTTCTTTTGGGATGCCTGGATGGCTCAGTTGGTTAAGTGCCTGACTTTGGCTCAGGTCATGATCCCTGGGTCCTGGGATCGAGTCCCTCATCGGGTTTCTTGCTCAGCGGGGAGCCTGCTTCTCCCTCTACCTGCCACTCCCCCTGCTTATGTGCATGTGCTCTCTCTCTCACTGACAATAAATACAATCTCAAAAAAAAAAAAAAAAAAAAAAGAGGGGCGCCTGGGTGGCACAGCGGTTAAGCGTCTGCCTTCGGCTCAGGGCGTGATTCCGGCGTTATGGGATCGAGCCCCACATCAGGCTCCTCCGCTATGAGCCTGCTTCTTCCTCTCCCACTCCCCCTGCTTGTGTTCCCTCTCTCGCTGGCTGTCTCTATCTCTGTCAAATAAATAAATAAAATCTTTTAAAAAAAAAAAAAGAGAAGAAATTATTTCTTTCAAGGATTGTACCTTCGATGTTGTATCTAAAAAGTCATCGCCATACCTGTGGTCCTCTAGATTTTCCCTTATGTTACCTTCTAGGAGTTTTATAATTTTGGATTTTACATTTAAGTTGCTGATCCATTTTGAGTTAATTTTTGTGAATGGTTAAGGTCTGTGTTGCACATTTCTGTGTGTGAACATGTGGTTGTTCCAGAACCATTTGTTGAAAAGACTATCTTTTCTTCATTGTATTGTTCCTTTGTCAAAGATCAGTTGACTGTATTTACGCGGTTCTGTTCCTGGGCTCTCTCTTCCATTCCATGCATCTGTTTGTCCATTCTTTCACCAATACCACCGTGTCTTGATCCCTGGTGCTTCATGGTTCGTCTTGAAGTTGAGTAGTGCCAGTCCTCCAATTTCGTTCTTCTTCCTTCAGTATTGAGTAGGCTTTTCTGGATCTTCTGCCTCTCCACATAAACTTTAGAATCCGTTTGTTGATATCCAGGAAAATGCTTATTGTGATTATATTGAATATATAGATCAAGTTGGGAAGAACTGACATCTGGACAATATTGCATCTTTCTGGTTACAAACATGGACTGTCTCTCCATATATTTAGACCTTCTTTGATTTATCAGAATGTTGTAGTTTTCCTCATATAGATCTTGTCTGTATTTTGTTAGGTTTATATTGAAGTATTTCTTTTTTGGGAGTTGCTAACAAATTGTTTTTGTGTTTTTAATTTTTCTTTTTTTTAATTTAAGTAGGCTCCACACGCAGTGTGGAGCCCGGTGCAGGCCCTGACCTCACGACCCCGAGACCAAGTCCTGAGCTGAGATCAGGAGTCAGATACTCAACCAGCTGAGCCACCCAGGCGCTCCTTTGTGTTTTTAATTTTAAATTCCACTTGTTTATTGCTGATACGGAGGAAAACAATTGACTTGTATATTAACCTTGTACCCTACAACCTTGCTATAATGGTTCATTAGTTCTAGGAGCTTTTCTGTTGATTCTTTTGGATTTCCACATAGACAATCAGAACAATCAGTTTAAAAAAAGTATACCCTACTTTGCTCATCTACCTCATGAACGATTTGGGGAGAGGAGGATCTGGAAGGTGCAGGATAATGTAAAGCACATCCTAGTCTCATACACTTAATGTTAAGTCTTGTGAGAAAGCATGTATCTTCGATCATTCTTTTTCCTAGAAGCACAGTGTACTCTGAACTGCTTCTTGGAGTAGAAGACGTATCCATGTTGGGGGTTGGTGGTCGCAGGTTGCCAACGGTGGTGGGTACCCGGAGCTAAGGCCTCCGCTGTCTGGGGAGCTGGGGGTGTCGTGGCTGCCTCAGATCTGTGCGAGGCAAAAGCCTGGTGTTCTAGGACTGGAGACTGAGCAGTGGCAGCTTCTCTCCACTCTGGGGCCTTTTCCAAGCAGCCAGTATATACAGGGGCCTTGGGTATCTTCAGTCCACCGGGTCACCAGACTGCTGCTGGTAACTTTTCTTTGTGTTTGGCATAAAATAGCAGCTTTCGGGCATGAAAGTGAGAGAGGGGAAAAAAAATAAACCCTGAGATAACAAAAACCGTCACCTTTGCAGTAGACAACTGTTGGTTTCACCTGGGGACTCTGCCTTGATAGCCCTTTGGAGAACCACCCCTCCCCAACTCCCAGCCCAAGGAACTGACTCCTCGAGGGCCCCAGCCACATGTGGGGGTCATGTGGCCTGATCCTGGCCAATCAGCATATCCCACTGGCGTGGCCTCTGTGATTGGTTCAAAGGCAGGCCGGGACTCCAGCTGGCCCAATGAGAGTCCTCCCCAGGACTTCGCTAGAACTCACTGAGACCCAGTGCGGGAGGCCTTTCTGGTGGGGTTGCCAAGTGTAGGCTGTTGTTCTGGAGCAGGGATTGGGAAGTAGCACCTGACGGCGGGCGTGGGATGCTTGAGAATGAGCCGCCACAGAGAGCGCAGGCAAGAGGTGGCAGAGAACCTGGGGTCTGACGTGATTGTCAGGCCCTGGGCGGTACCTGGAAGGCAGCCATGCCTTGGCATTTTCAGTTCCGTGAGCCCAGAAATCCCCTTTTATACTTGAGCCAGTTTGAGTGGTGTCACCTAAAAGTGAAAGAGGCCAAACTGGCATCCTCTTAAGAACTGCAGAGGGCTGTATGCGCAGACCTGGTTCTGGAAAGACCAACTCCAGACTCTCAGGAAAGAAGCCTTTCTCTCTCTTTCCTAAAACCTGAGCCTTTCCCATTACTCCCTCCTAACTCCCAACACTCATCCCTGGGGCTGACCTTAAAGCCCTCTGAGCCCCATTACCCACCTGTATCCCTGCCTTGTGGTGTTACTGGAGCAGTGTATCTTGGAGCAGTGCTTCCCGGGCCCGCGGCTGCTTGGGCGACGTCTGTCGGTCTGTCTCCTTCAGGAGAATGGGGTCCGGGGAGAGCTAGAGGCCAGTTGCCCGCCCCCACAGGCTCTGGTACCCTGCCTGCTACTTGCCAGCTGCTCAGTGAGCTGAATGGAAAAAGGAAAGCAGGCCAGCAGGAGACAGGATCACCTGGAAATCTGGACATGGGAAGAGCACTGGACTTAGAGTCCAGAAATAAAGGAAGGCACTGTGGCCCTGCAACGATCCAGTGATTTGCTTGGGCCTCTTTGAGCTCCAGCGGCCTCACCCATGGCAAGAAGATCACAAGCCTGGCCCTTGGTGTGCCAGGGAAAGCACTGGTGGGTTAGCATGCGGAGCTAACACAGGCCCTGCTCACTGGACAATCGCCTTGGGCTACACACTTTATGTGTGCGGTTTCATCTAATCTGCTCTGCTACTGGATCGACACGGCTGCTTTATTAGCCCCATTTACAGATGAAGAAACTGAGGCACAGTGCGGTTAAGTCACTTGCCGAATGCTACACGGCAAGAAGATTGCTCTTGAGCCCAGATGTGCTGACCCCAGAGCTCTGGTCCCTCTGAGGGTGCAGAGGCAATGCGGATCCTGCCCCAGGCTCCAGACCTCACTGAGACGCAAGCCCTCCAGTTGGTATTTGGTCCCGCACAGTGTGCAACCATATGTTTTGTGGCTTCCATATGTTACAGAGTGAGAAAGCATTGAAACAAATCTCTACCATTGTAGTCTGCTTAATAGGAACAGATTTAACCAACGAATGCTCCTCACACACACGATTGTGAAATTGAACTGTGCCAGGGTAATTAGCATTTTTCTTCTTAAAAATTAATTTATAGGTCACCAAAGGCAGCCTGGCCTTGTAATGGGACACAAGTTTCAAGATGGAGAATATCGCTCCTTTCCATGCTGTTCCTATGGCCCATGCATAACAGCATCTGGAGGGAAGGTCAAAGGCTTACATTTGAGGCCTTTGTCATGGGCTCCAGCCCCTGTCCCCTCAGTCAGACCTTGGGAGGGGCACCCAGGAGGCAGTGCCAAGGCGGGTTCAGCCCAGCACCTTCACCCCATCATCTGTGCTGGGTGGAGTTCCTGCCAGCCAGCGGCTTGCTGAGAATTCCCAGCCACCAGAAGGGGGCAGACTGTGACTTCTGAAGCCTGGGACACAATGGGTGTATGAGGATGCTGGTGGGAGGGGACGGAGGTGCCAGGCTGCCTCCAAGACCATGACCACCTCAGGACAAGCTGGAAACCCGTGGGCTGAGCCTGACTCCCCCAGAACTTCACCTGTGGTCTGGTTCAGAGGAGCCCAGGCAACCCCATGTTTGTGTCAGGTCATCCAGCAGGGGCAGGCTTGGAGGTTGGCAGTCTGGCTGTGAGTGGGGCCTGGGGGCCGGTCCCGAAGCTGAAGAACAGGGACACTATCTGGGTTATGTATTTACTTGAGGTGGCTGGAGGAGCTGTTGATTTGGGATAGGTTTAAGTTGCTCCAAGCCACCCCTAAGCCTAGCCACTGCCCAGGGAAACCCTTCAGACCTGAGAAACCTCCGGAGCCACCACACGGCTCTGTGTGGAAGGCACGGAGGCAAATCTCTGAGACGTTCCAGCAGGCGGTGCTGGGAGACTCAGTGCCTCCCGCTCGCTCCCTAACAGCCGGCTCCCAGCTCCACAGCCGCCACCACCAGTGCTGGTGGGCAGCAGGATGCCAAGGGCCGGGGGGATGCTGGGTGTTCTTGTGGACCAGCCTTTCAGCAGTAGGTTCTCCTTGGGCCCAGCAGCCAGCTTCCCAGACCCCAGTCCCTGCCTACATTGAGTCTTTTGTGGATTCCCTGACCCCAGCAGCCCAGGCTCTCAGATGGCTGAAACAAAGAGAATTTTAAAGTGACACAAGCTGGACATGCAGCCACGAGAGGGTGTCTGCCCAGATTAACGTGAGCTCCAGCTTGGGCCTTTGAAGGGCCCTTGATTTCCCAGGGCGATGATGGATTTTCACAACAGAATTAGGAAAAGCCTCACCAATCCAGACTCATCCGCTGGGACAGACCTCATGGTGTCACCTGGGGCTCCAGGGGACCCCCGATATTTCTTACATTCCCCCCTGCACACACTGCCCCAGGTCGTGGCACACATGTTGGAGTCCCTGCATGGGGGCTCCTGACTCCCTGCTGGCCCCCTCCAGCCTGTCCTCCACCTGCAGTGCCAGGGCCTCTTCCCAGTCCCCAAGCCGGCCCCCGGCTGGAAAGCTTTCCATGACTCCCACCGTCTCAGGACGGAGTCCAGGCCTTTACCTGCCTCTGTGAGGCCCTGCCCACCTTCTTCACATGTGGTCACCTGCTTCCCCCTCTTCCCTCCCCTTCACTTCCAGCCCCCTGGACTGCCTCCTGGTCTCCCGAACCCTTGCCTTGCCTTTGGACCGTCATGCTCTGCCTCTGCCTGACCCTCCTCTACTCTGTGCAGCCAACGCCTCTTCATCCTTTGTGTCAGCTTCAGTGTGACTTCTGTGAGGCCTTCCCTGACCACCAGGACCCTCAGTCATGTTTCCCAGGTCTGTTCTGTTCTAAATCTCATGGCTGTTGCTGTCGCCAGTGGTCATGGGCAACTCTGAGTCCTGCAAGCCAGGTCAGTGCCAACTGCATAGTAGGCACTCAACAAATGTTCCCTGAAGGCAGGCAGGCAGGAACGAGGGGCACAGAGGAGCCCTCAAGCGTCTGTCTGCTCCCTCAAGGAGAGGCTTGCTGAGTGGAGAGCTTGGTTCTAAACGCAAGGGTGCACAGGCAGGCATCTGAGCAGTACCTGAGGCCACACCAGTGGCTTGCTCCTCCCTTCCCCTGGAAATTCACCTTGCTCCTTTACTACAGATCTATGGCCTCCTGCAGGAACCAAGCTGATCTGGCTGCCTGCGACTTCCCGGGCAGGGAGCCCCCATGGTCATAGTCTGGAGCCAGTCTGAAGACTGAAGCCATCCCACCCTCCTCAACCCCTGCCCCAAGCCCACCTGCCTGGGAAAGTGGAGGCCCCAGCCCCACTGTTCCCCTGAACTCCACCTCTAGCCCTTTGCTGGAAGGAAAGGTGTTCATTCTGGGTCCCTCGGTGAGGTCTCTGGACTTGCGTGCAGCAGTGGCTCATTCCTCAGTCACCGTTCAGGCTGGGCCTTTGAGCCGGGCACAGTGCTCAGACTTGGGGGACACCAAGAGGAGAGATAATCATAGCCCTGCTCCCCAGATCCTAAGCTTATCCCAAGGGTTCTTAGGCTTTCTGCTCAGAAAAACTACTGAAGAAATAAGTTTTAGTAGCTCAGGGGGAAGGGATTAGAGGACTCAAAACAGCTCTAAGCCAGCAAGAATGACATGTCACCAGCAGAAGTAGGGGGGAGCCCACTGGGAGCCTGCCCTTTTGCTGTCAGTTCAGGGCATCCTTTGGTGGCAGGACGGAGTCAGGGCACCGTGGAACAACTGCCAGGGCTGATGGGGGACAGTGGCAGGACGCACAGCCAAACAGCATCCCGGGAGATCGGAGGCCCTGTCCTGGCTCCCAGCAGCTCCTCTATGATCCTGGACAAACCATTGGATCAACTTTGCCCATCATAGGGTCACAGGGTTTAGGCGGCAGCAGAAGAGTCCCTTGGGTAGCACAGACGGAGCCCCAGCTGAACCCTACCGGAAGGGTTCGTTACTTTAGCCTCCTGGTACCCGGCAGAAAAATGAGTGGCCAGAGTTGTCAGATCTGATGATTATTTTCAGGAGAATTTTTAAAAACCGTAGGAGATTTCCCATATTAAGTGTTGGCTCAATTAAAACAACACACCGGCAAGGCAAAGAAAATGTTTCCGTGGGCCATATTTGATGGCGCAGCCTCTGATGTAAGCCCTCCGAGGGTCTGTTTGTAGAAGGAAGTGCTCTTTCCTGGCGGCGGGGCTACCCACAGCCCCCCCAGTGAATCAGCTCTGCCCCTGAGGAACATGCCCCTGGCCACTGCTGATTGGACCACGGGCAGGCTCCTGACGCAGGGCAGCCAGTCACAGGCTGGCCACCGTTGATGCTGTGGCTTGGGACCAATACCGCCTTGGCCAGGCTGTCTCCACTTTTCATACTCCAGGTCCTCCTCTGCCTGGCCCCTGCTGTCCTTCAGATCTGATGGTGCCTCCTTGCTAGAGCCTTCTGTGATCAACCTACTGAAACTGCCCACCGCTCGAAATGCAAAGGAGAACCACAGAAAGATATCAGAATGGCTGAGATCAAAAACACAAGAAATAACAAGTGTTGGTGAGGAGGTGGAGAAAGGGGAACCCTCCTGCACTGTTGGTGGGAATGGAGCCAGTGCAGCCACAGTGGAAAACACATGGAGGTTCCTCAAAAAATTAAAATTCAATGACCAAATGATCCAGTACTTGCACTACTGGGTATTTACGCAAAGAAAATGAAAACACTAACTGGAAAAGATACATGTACCCTGATGTTTATTGCAGTATTATTTACAATAGCCAAGATATAGAAGCAGCCCACATGTCCATTGATAGACAAATGAATAAAGAAGATGTGATATATACATGTACACACACACACACAATGGAATATTTCTCAGCTATAAAAAGAAATGAAATCTTGCCATTTGTGACCTGGATGGACCTAGAGGGTATTATGCTAAGTGAAATAAGTCAGACAAAGACAAATACCATATGATTTCACTCATATGTGGAATTTAAGAAACAAAACAAAGAAGAAAAAAGACAAGACTCTTTAAAAAAAAAAAGATTTTATCTGTTTGACGGAGGGAGAGAGAACACAAGTAGGCAGAATGGGAGGGAAAGGGAGAAGCAGGCTCCCAGCTGAGCAGGGACCCCGATGCAGGACTCCATCCCAGGACCCTGGGATCATGACCTGACCTGAAGGCAGATGCTTAACCGACTGAGCCACCCAGGCGCCCCCAAAATAGACTCTTAAACAGAACAAACTGGTGGGGAGAGGCAGTGCGGGGGGGATAGGTGAAGAGGATTAAGAGGACACTTACCACAATAAGCACTGGGTAATGTATTGAATTGTTGAATCACTATACTGTACACCAGAAACTAATATAACACTGTTAATTACATTTCAATTAAAACAATAAAATTCAACTTTGATATTAAAAAAGTAAAGTGCCTACCACTCCAGGGTGGATTTTTTTTTTTTCCACTTTGTTTTCCGTTGTAACCGCAGCACCCAGAGTGGTGTGCCTGACTCGTCACAGACCTTCACCATATATTTGTTGAAGGAACCAGGGAGTTCCCACGAGAGTCTGTCTTCCTTGTCACTCTGGGACGCCCCCCTCATCCTCCCCCCTGCAACGTGACTTGTGCTAGCTTCAAGGAGACTCATTCTAGAAATCAAAAGAAGTTATTCAAGCCTTACTGGCTGTTATATAGAGTAAAGGGAGTGACAGGCCGATAGTGCCAAGAGCAGACCCCGGTTCTTAGTAGCTGCTCAATACACATTTGGATTTGGTGGGTGTTTGGGGGCTCTGAGCTGCCTTTCTTGCACGAATATTGCAATAAGAACATTTCAGCAGCCTCAGCAAGCAGATAGGAGCCCTGTTTGTCACTGGAAAACCCTCTGGGCAGTTCCCCTGGCCCACGCTCACACCAGGTTCAAAGCCTTCCCGGAACCCCGCGTCTGGGCCAGTTCCAGGCCTGCTCCCAGCGTCCAGACATGTCTGATGAGCATCATGCTGGAGTCTATGGTTGATAAAGAGATCATTGAGCAGCCGGTTCATATTGTGTGTCATCCAAAAAGAAAATCAATTTTAAACATCAGATAAAATGTGACAGGCGTTTTAAGAATGTATTTTATAAGCAATGCACTATGATGGGAACAGGGTTGGCGGGCTAGTGGAGGCCTTGCCACTGAGCTGGGTCAGTCTGGTCTGATGTGGACCCTCTTAGGGGCTCAACGGTCCCTGGCTCAGCATCCCAGCCCCCCAGTGCCCAGACTGGAGGGCGCCTGCAAGCCAGGCTGCTGGCAGCTGGGAAAGCTGGCCAGAGAGGGTCTCACGCCGGAGGTAGCTGCCATGCCGACGCTGGGAAGCCTTCCCGAAGGAGAGCGAGGAGGCTGGTGCTGGTCCAGGCCTGACTCCTGGAGTCTTCCTGGGGTCCATGGGCCAGTCACTCGGTCTTGGGGACTCAGGCTTCTTTTCTTTTAAATAGGGATAACCATACCTACCCACAGGGAGGGTTTGATGAGATGAAGAGAGGAGTGGTTGGGGTGCGTGGGTGGCTCAGCTGGTTAAGTGTCTGCCTTCAGCTCAGGTCACAATCTCTGGTCCTGGGATGGAGCCCAGTGAGGAGTCTTCTCTCTCTCCCTCTGCCTCTCCCCCTGCCTGTGCTCTCTGTCTCTCCCTCTCTCAGATGAATAAATAAAATCTTGGGGGAAAAAAAAAAGAGAGAGGGGCGCCTGGGTGGCTCAGTCGTTAAGCGTCTGCCTTCAGCTCAGGGCGTGATCCTGGAGTCCTGGGATCGAGCCCCACATCAGGCTCCTCCGCTAGGAGCCTGGTTCTTCCTCTCCCACTCCCCCTGCTTGTGTTCCCTCTCTCGCTGGCTGTCTCTGTCAAATGAATAAATAAAATCTTTAAAAAAAAAAAAAGGAGTGGTTAAAACGCTTTGGAAAATAAGACTATTTTAAACAGGGAAAATCCTCACATGACATTTTCAAATAATGGTTTTTGAAAAACAGGCTCTCAGATATAGAATAGGTTTCCTTCCTGCCCTTGGACCCCTGCTCCTTGCTCCCCCAAGAGGCAGCCTCTTAGCAGCTTCTTGGGTGTATCCCTCCAGAGAGGTTCGTGGCTTGCACTCGCATTTGCGCACACATGTTCTGGACTTGTTTTTTTGCTCCGTTAGGCCTACACCTTGGAGCTCTTCGATGTCCATTCCTAGAGCGGGGCCTCTTCCGTTTCGGTGCCTACCCGCAAACACGCGGGTTTCGTTGCCATTCCACAAAACTACGCCAAAAGCGAGGGCTGCCCCACTGCAGGTCTGATGGGTGGGGCTAAGGGAGGGGTCAGGGGGCGGGGCTAAGGAAAGGGGGGCGGTGCGGGGGGGGGAGAAAGGGGCGAGGTGGGTAGGAGAGAAAAACAGAAGGGGTTCTTGTGTGTCCGTTTGGTAGATCCTTCAGAGTTGGGATGACAGGAAGGGGAGACTTACGCTATACTGTGAATAATAATAACAAAGCTATTATTTATTAACAAAAAAAGCCATTGTGCAGACGGTCTGTGCTCTGCTAGCCAGTCCCCTACCAGCAGACATACAAGTGCCCGCACAGTGCCGTAGCCAATAGCCTGGTTCCAGTGTGCGCTTGCTCGCCAAGTGGAAAGCACCCCACAAGCTCATGTGTTATGTCAGGGACCTGCAGTAACAACACTCTAACCCTGAAAAGTCTATGCCTTTGTCCCCGACTGAGCGGTAATGGGGGAAGGGGGGTCAGGACTGAGACCTGTAGCAATGGTTTCAGGGCTTGGCTTTGCTGACTTTATTCACGAATCATCTTCCTCAGCCCTAACCTTACTTTGCACCTGTTTATGGTGTGAGCTGAAGCACATACGAAAATGAATTTTATAGACATCCAGCCCTTGCCATCACCCTGGTGAAGAAACTTCTGGATTCCCAGGGGTCCACACCAGAAGGACAGTGGGTTGGGGCGGCTGGTCCCTAGAGAACCTCTCATGCCTGGGGTTCCCTCTCCTTTGAAACCTGTTGATGGCATGGATGCCTGAGGAGGGTGCCTGCTTCATAAGGGCTCCCTCAGGGGCTCTGCCCCACCACTCCCTCTTCTGGAAAGGGCACCACCCTGCCCCCGGTACCCCACAAGGTACTGTCCCTGCGGACCTGTCCCTACCAGCAAAGGCCAGCCTGTGTCTGGTTCCTCCCTGGTCACCACCCCCTCCCCCTTCTGCAGATGATGGCAGTGAGGTGCTGTGCCCAAAGGAGAACAGGTCCTGTTGGACAAACTGCAACATAAGCAACTCAACCAGACTGTCACCAATGGGGTGGGGGAAAGGCTAGGGAAAGAGTCTAGTATGGTTTCTAGTCCCCATTAGAAACTCTTTCAAGGGATGGAACTAATATCTGATGGATGTTTGGGCTGTCTCTATTATAGTCATATAATCCTAATATCTGCTATGCTGTTTGCACATGTATGCTCTCATTTTACTTCGAGAAGTGGGTGGAGCAGGTATTATTTCCATTTGACAGATGGGAAAACTGAGTCTCCAAGACACTGTGTGTGGGAGATGCTGTTGGTTGCCTGACCTACAGCCATCCGTTCCCCTTGTACCAACACATACCCTTCTTCACCCCCATTTTGTTTGTCTTTCCTCCCAATGGAAGTGGGTCACTCCATAGCCCGGGGAGTGATTTTTGACTGACCAAGGCATGTTGATCTCCTCCCCTTGCCCAGCCTTGAGCATGGACAGGAGATGCAGGCTAATTGAGAAGCCCATTGGGGGCTGGTAGGGAGGTTTTCCTTGCTTTGATAAAAAGACCTATGTTAGGGTGACTCCCTTTTATCTTTTGCCTCAGGTCATTGTTGGCTACATGTGATTTCTGGAACTGTGGTAGCCATTAGAGCCGTGAAGAGAGTCAGCTTAAGGTGCAAGTCAATATGTTGAGGATGTGTATCAGTTATCTGTGGCCCCAATAACACTGCGTAACAAACAACCTCAAACCGTGAGAAGAATTTAGCAAGAAGCATTTGTTGCTCATGTGGCTGGAGTCAGCTGATCTAGGCTGGCTCAGATCTGCCCCACATCTCTTATCCTCCGGCAGGTTCTCAGGGCCACGGCAGAGGTGCAAAGGACAAACCCCCGTGTGCTTGCCCATTTCAAGCCTCTGCCTACATCTGGGTACTATTATAAAGCAAGCCACCTGGCTGAGCCCAGTGTCAAAGGGGGCAGAGCTGGTGACTCCTCTGGGAACGTAGCCACTGCCAGGTCACAGGGCAGAGGGCATGGATGAGGGGGTATGGGGCCATTGTTCCAGTTTACCATAACAAGCAGAGCAGAAAGAGAAAAGGAATGTGCCCCCTGATGATGTGGTCAAGTTGCTGAATTAGCCAAGCCTGGAGCCTTCTACCTTGGAGCTTTTGGTTATTCAAGACAAAAAA
The DNA here is from genome assembly GCF_017311325.1 of Ursus maritimus. Classification (NCBI taxonomy): domain Eukaryota; kingdom Metazoa; phylum Chordata; class Mammalia; order Carnivora; family Ursidae; genus Ursus; species Ursus maritimus. The sequence continues at coordinate 8,285,480 of NW_024424341.1, read as the reverse complement.
AGTTTGGGGTGTCTGGGTGGCTCAGTCAATTAAGCTCTGACTCATGATCTCAGCTCAAGTCTTGATCTCAGGGTCGTGAGTTCAAGCACTGCATTGAGCTCCACGCTGGGAATGGAGCCTACTTAAAAAAAATAAGTTCTCATTGCTTAAGCCGTTTTGAGTTGGGTCTTCTGTTACTTGTGGCCAAAATCACTAACAAGCCCAAGATCACCCACCTAGAAAATGGTGGAGCTGAGATCCGGGTGGGACCCCAGGCTCTAGGTCTGAGCTGCTTTTTTTTTTCTTTCTTTTTTTAAAGATTTTATTATTTGACAGAGAGGGAGAGCACAAGCAGGCGGAGTAGCAGGCAGAGGGAGAGGGAGAAGTAAGCAGACACCCCGCTGAGCAGGGAGCCTGACTCGACTCGGGGTTGGATTCCAGGACCCTGGGATCATGACCTGAGCCGAAGGCAGATGCTTAACCGACTGAGCCACCCAGGCGCCCCTAGGTCTGAGCTCCTTGCAGTGCCTTTGTGCTGTGGGCCTTTGCTGTTTCTGAACATGGGATATGAGCTTCCTACTCTCCTGTCCCAGGCCATACAGAGTGTGGTCATGCACAGGGCCCAGCAGGGATGGAGAAACAGGCTCTGTGCTGTACTCTGGAGAGGCTCTGCCAAAGCACTGCCCACAGCCCTGCGTATGGGGGGAAGCCTCAGGCCTCAGAAACCTGGGCCAGTTTCTTTTGGGGACACTGATTACCCCACTGGGGAAGGGGGCGCAGGCAATGGATCTGTCCTAAGCTTAGGAGGATACCACATAGGAAAGCAGTCTTCCCCAGTAATTGTCTCTCCATTCTCATCAAATCTGGACCATCCAGAGCCGTTTGGTCCATCTGCTTGCCCCCGTGTAGACACATACCTAAACCACACCAGGCAGATCACTAGTGAGTTAAGGTCACCATAATGTTCCCACCAAAGATGGTGGTTTCCCTGGGCCTCCTGTGAATAGAGAACCCAGAAGGATCCCAGAGGGTCTACAGACTGTCTTGAGTCTCCCTGTCTTTAGCCCATCCCATGGGATTTACTTGGAAAGGGTAAAGCTAATGAGTTAGATTCTCCCCTTCTTTCCCCAGGTGGAGAATTGTGGATGTGGTACTGAGCAGTCAGTCATACCTTGGAAACAGGTACATAAGCTAGGATTTGGTTTAGCTGCATATAAAAGAAAACCTCAAAATGATCGTGGCTTAAAGATGATAAAGTTAGTTTCTCTCTTGTAAAACAAGTCCAAACATGAACAGCCCATGGTGGGAGGACAGCTCTACCATTAGTGACCCAGGCTCCTTCTTTTCTGCTCCACCAACCTTGGTATTGGTTTCCATCCTCCTGTCACTGCATGGTCCAATATGGCTGCCAGAGCTCCAGCCATCACGACCAGGATCATAGAAAGGTGAAAACGCAGAAGACCAAACAGGGGCTCCTCTCAGCTCTGTCAGTTCTTTTTCAACATCTTTCCCAGAAGTCCTGCTCAACAGTAATGCTCCCTTCTCACTGGCTGGAACATAGTCCCTGGCTGCAAGGGAGGCTGAGAAATGTGTCTTTTAAGCCATAATTTTTATGGCCAGCTAAAAACGAAGGTTTGATAACTTCAAAGAGTACAGGAAGAATGACTGGGGGGAAAGTAAAGAGCAGCTTCTGCCACGAGGAGTTTGACCTCCATTGACACTTATTTTCTGGGTACCCGGTGTATACCAGGCACAGGGCTAGGCCGTGCCACGCAGATAAATAGGACATGCTCTTTAATCTCAAGTCTAGTGTGGATGGCGGGTCGCAGCAGAAATGACTGTCATAGTTATGAGTTGTTTTGGTGACAGGATGTTTAACAAGAAAAAACCTGCCATCCTTGAAACCTAGACAAATTCACATATGATCTGGACTTCTGGAGTCTCTGGAAACACTTGAAGCTCTGGCAGGAGCAGGCCTTCATCATTTCCTCATGGCAACAGTCGGCTGGACAGGGGGCTACCCTTCTCGAAAGGCTCCTCCCCTGTTTGCCACAATCCCCACCAAGCCCTGTCACCTTAAGCCACTCCTACCTGCACGGCCCTGGAGGGCATTCGAGTTTGCAACCTCTGCTTCCAGAAGTCGGCCTGTGGGAGGGGGTTGTCGCTGGACGGGTGTCAAACTTGTGCCTCTCAGAGAGGAAGACGGCTCTGAATAAAAAGGTAAACCCAACCCATGTGTCTTCCAGAAATCTGCTTTTCTCTAAAGGAGACGCTGAAGATGTGAAAATATCCTTTTTCAACTTCTTTCTTTGAGAAGGCGTCTCAGCATGTGGAGACAGGCCAGGCTGTCAGAGGCAGGCATTTCTCTCCCCAGCAGATGCCCCCTGTGTCAGGCCAAAGGTGGGCCTCCCTCCCTGAGGCCCCAGCAGCTGCTGGAATCTCCTCCAGAGTCAGCAGAGACCCAGGCTCCCAGCTCAGCTCACCCTGGAGCAGAGGCCCTCCTCATTAGTGCTCAGAGCCGTCTTTACGGGCTGCCCCCGGAAACCTTTCCCCTGAGCCCAGGGCTGGCGAGATCTTGCTGGAACCACCTTCCGTCTCGCTTCAGAGCGCCGGTGGCAGAGACAACCCAGAGCAGCAGCCGCCGGAGCGGGAGAGCTGCGGCCCATTCTGGGTGGCCTCCCCTCCTGCCCAGCCCAAGGGCGTCTTGCAGCTATAAATTGAGTAAATTGAAAATGTTACTGAGAGTTGGAGATAAAAGAGAGAGCTGGGTGTCTACATGAATAAAACATGGGAGGAAGGCCATTTCTTGGAAAAATAGAGAGAATAAATTGTGGCGGATCAATTTTATCTAATTTCTTGGCGGAGCTTCTGACATGCAAATGAACGCGCTCATAATTTATGAGTGAGCTATGGAGATTACCAGAGGGAAGGGGTGCCTAGATTTCTGGTGGAGGAAGGAGGGGCACGGCTAAGCATTTAGCAAAAGTCCACTAGGCTTTTTCTCCTTAAAACCTAAAGATTTAGAAACCCTCCCAGGAAGGCAAAAGCCAGACAGGATAAATTCTGGATTCCTTGGCCTGTCTTTGGGGCCAGTTCCTCCAGGCGCGCTCTGGCTATTACAGCCATACTGATGGCCAGCTGGCCAGCCCTGGCCACAGCAGACGTGGTCTGGCCACCAGGCCTTTGCTCCGTCGCTCCCCATCTCTGACACCCCATCTCACCAGCCAGAGACCCTCCCTCGACCTTGGGTTTCCAGCCTGACTCATCCCTGGTAGGTCGGAACGAACTCACCCTTCCTTCTGTGCTCTGGAAACAATCCGGCTTACAGACATGTTTTCTTTGGCCTGAGCCATGACTGTACGGTGTCCGAGTCGGTTGCTCAGCTTAAGAAATGAGATTTCCCACGCACTTCAGGATGTCTGGCTTTTACTGTATGATCGGAACCCGGGTTACAGAGGCTGATGTTTTCACTGCAAGTCGGCTGGAAACAAGAAGCAGCCCCCCGGCCCTTCAAGATAGAGCCCGTGCATACTCCAGTTCGCTGCAGACCCTACTGCTCTCTATTGCCTGTCTGGCCCCGAAGCTGAACACCCTGAGCTGTTGGTTATTGGGTTTGCACTATTGCTTTGCTTATAGTGGAGTTGGTGGGAAAGCGAAATATGGGTTCTGTGGCTCTGACAAAATGGGCAAGTCAGAGGGACAGAGAGAGCAAGTTTCAACAGGGAGAGGACACGCTTTTATTTTGGTAAGAGCGATGGGTGAGCCCAGGGGTAAATGTGTAAAGAGGGAAGGGGTGCCCTGGGGGCTGTGTCCTCACTGAGTTCCCTGGGAAGCTCTGTGGGGGCTCCAGACGGCAGCCTCTGTTGTACGAGTCCTGGGCACTTTGTCTCACCATTTGGGTTCTCTGTTATGGAACCACAGAGTGCGGAGCTTGGAGAAGGAGTAGAAACAGCCCAGCCCTCTGGAGGCCGCTCAGCTCCCCCCGTGAGGCACACTCGCAGAAAGAGCCTAAAGGCCTGCTGCACAGGAGCAAACTGGGGCTCAGAGGGTTTGGTAACGTGCAGCAAAGCTGGTTAGTTAGGAGAGCCTGGCCGTGAAGCCACGTCTAGCTGGCTCCACAGCCCAGTTTGCCGGTGGCCTTTGGCCCTCTGTGACTGCCCTGCCTTGGTCTGCCAGGATGGTGAGCCTTGTGGGCAAAACAACTGACCACTGGGGTGCCTGGCTGCCTCGGTCGGTAGAGAAGGCAACTCTTGATCGTGGGGTTGTGCCTTCAAGCTCCACATTGGGTGTAGAGCTTACTTAACAAAAAAAAAAAAATTTTAAACCCCATAACTTACCACCTTAGATGGGCAACAGCTGTGTAGGCGGCCCCAGATGACCCCTGCAATGCCTCCCGAGAGCTTAGTGACCCTGCCCCTGGGCCTTTGCACTGCCTTTTCCTCTCGATCTTCATAGTTCTGCGTCCTTATCCTGGATGTCTTAGTTTTCTGCTCCAAGTGGCCTCCCTGGTCACTCTTGACCCTGTTTTCATAGCACCCAGGTTCCTCTAAAGTCATCTTATTGATGTGCTTTTGTATGTATCATCTCTCTCACCCCCCAGGAATTGAGCGCCAGGAGGGCAGAGACCTAATCTGTTAGCTGCTGAGCACTCTGTACACAATAGGTGCTCAATAATTATTTAAAGAATGAGTGAAAAGTGTCTGACCCAGAGGAGCCTTCAGAGAGGAGGGCGCTGGCCGGGAAGGAAGTTCTGTGAGCATGAGGCAGAGGGGAACGGGGCGGGCACGACTGCCCTCTAAAGTGGGGGTGGGGACGAGGTGGGCTATCAGAAGTCCTGGTGGGTACAGCCCAACTTCAGAGCTCAGCGGGGGCCCAAAGTGCATACATAGAAGGATTGCAAGTCCTGCTGAGACCCTGTGAGGACAGGCTGCTGGGGCACAGTGTCGTCAGCTGGGTGGGCTCAAGGTGAGCCTTGGGGTGGTCCCCTTCCATCCCTCCTGGGGCTTCCTCATGGCAGCAGTGAGAATCCGAGCGTACTGGAGTGTCAGTACTGTGAGGGAAACTGAGGCTCGGAGTGGGGGACACTTGGCCCAGGTCACGGCAGGTCTCTGTGGACACAGAAGTCTGCTTGGGGTCAGTCCGCACCTGGGTCCTTTGTGAGTCCAGAGAGATGCGGGCATTGTTGTTTTTGAGTCTCTAGATAAAGGAAAACAAGTAGAGAAATGCCCAAATAGGATTTAGAAAATTCTGGTGCTTTTTAAATTTTTGCATTGAGTGAAGTAACACTTTAATACACTCAAAAGATACTGTGCAATGTACTTTTCAGACAATAATTGTGGTGTTGAGGAGCAGTGATCAATCCCTATGTCTGGCAGGGGTGGTCTGGGGGCGAATGGACACCTTTATATGACAGATGTAGGCTAGGCCTCTGTGACTCTGTGTGTCTCCCCTCAGGAGACCTTACAGAGCCTAAAGTTGGGGCCTTTCGTGGGTGGGAGGCAAAAGCCATGTGGTTTCCCTGAGACGGGCCTCGGTCAGAATCCTTCTGAACCTCAGTTTTCAAATCTAACAAATGGGCACACTCCTTTGTCCACCGCTGGGCTGAGTCGCAGATGACTGTGTGGGAAGTGCTTAGCACGGATTTAGCGACGGCTGTGGGGTTCATCCACACAGCTGGGACGCAGCCCCACTGCTCCTGCGCTTGCTTTCTGCTGCTTCCCTCTGCCCCCGTCAGCTCATCTCTTGGGAAGATTTCAGACTCTGCTAAGAGGACCTATCCCTTGAAAGCAGAAATGGGATTTTTCTTCCCAAATCTGCTCCTTCGGGGAAGTCTTCAAAGAGAATTCTCGTAATTTCCCGTTATAAAATTTTATGTGCAATTCTAAACAATGAACTGTGAACATTAATTGAGCAGACCGGGAGATTTTCTGTTTTTAAGTCACAGACTATTTTAAAACCTCCCAGACCACAAGATACTGGCCTGAGGAAATACACTTCCAGAGGGGTGGCCCAGACCGCACCCCCCCCCATAGTTGTCCTTGCTATGTCTGCATTCACCGGGAAGGTGGTCACCCTGGAGCCTTCCCAGCTCTGCCGCTTGCTTGTGTGTGTGACTAATGGCTCTCTGCCCGCTCGGCCGGCCTGGCACATGGCAGGTCTGTGTCCATCTGCCGTCCATCCGTCTGTCCATCCGTCCATCCCTCCATCCATCCATCCATCCATCCATCCATCCATCCACCCGCCTGTCCAACCTTCTGTCCATCCATCCATCCATCCATCCATCCATCCATCCGTCTGTCCATCCATCTGTCCATCTGTGAATCCATCCAACCAAATAATATTTGTTGAGTAGCTACTATGTGCCAAGCTGTGGGCATAGAGCCGTGAACAAAACAGACAAAAAATCCCTCCCCTCCTGGAGCTGACGTGTCACAAGGGAGACAAAGAGAGCAAACACAATAAATAAGAACATTATACAGTATATTAGAGATAATAAGTGCTTTGGAAAAAAGCTAATTAGGGATGAAGGATGAGATAGGAAGGAGAGGGTGGGGGTGGGGCCTCAAGTTGAGCGGGGGTGGGGGGGGCAGGCCTCCTTGAGAATGTGACATTTGAGCAAAGAATTGGAGGAAGCTGGGAAGCAAGCCATGGGGATATCGCGGTTGGAAGTGTTATAGGTACAAGGAGAGAGCGAGTGCAAAGGCCCTGAGGGACTCCGGTGTGTTCCTCCAGCGAGGACTTTGAAATGACCCTGAGAGAAGCTAGGAACCACTGCGAGGCTCCAAACAGAGGAGGCATATGCGCCGGCCTGCATTTCAAAAGGACCACCAATCAACACAACTAAAAGGCAACCTATGGGAATGTGGAGGGCCTGGCTCAGTCCCAGGAGCATGGGACTCTTGATCTCGATCTCAGGGCTGTGAGTTTGAGCCCTACGCTGGGTGTAAAGTTTACTTAAAAATAAAACTTAAAGAAAAGGCAACCTATGGAATAGAGGAAGATATTTGCAAATCACATATCAGATAAAGGGGCGATATCCAAAATATAGAGAGCTTATGAAAGTCAGCCCTCAGGAAACAAATAATCCAGTTAAAAAAATAGGCAGAAGACATGAACAGACATTTCTCCAAAGAAGACATCCAGATGGCCAACAGACACTTGAAAAGATGCTCAACATCACTCATCATCAGGAAAATGCAAATCAAAGCTACAAGGAGATATCACCTCACACCTGTCAGAATGGCTAAAATCAACAGCACAAGAAACAACAGATGTTGGTGAGGATGTGGAGAAAGGGGAACCCTCTTGCACTGTTGGGGGGAATGCAAACTGGTGCAGCCACGCTGGAAAACTGTGCAAGTTCCTCAGCAAGTTAAAAGTAGAACTACGATATAACCCTGCAATCACACACACTATTTATCCGAAGAATACGAGAACCCTAATCAAAGGGCCACATGCACCCCTGTGTTAATAGCAGCATTATTTACAACAGCCAAGATACGGAAGCAGCCCAAGTGTCCATCGACAGATGAATGGATACAGAAGATGTGGTGTGTATCCACAATGGAATATTACTCAGCCATATCATTAAAAAAGAATGAAACTTTGCCATTTGCAAGGACGTGGATGGAACTAGAGAGAATGACGCTAAGTAAATAAGCCAGAGAAAGACAAACACCGTGTGATTTCATTCATATGTGGAATTTCAGAAACGAAACAGATGAGCAAAGGGAACAAAAAAAAGAGAGACAAACCAAGAAAAAGACTCTTAACTCTGGAGAACAAACTGATGGTTACCAGAGGGGAGGTGGGCGGGGAGATGGGTTATAGTGATGGGGATAAAGGAGGACACTTGCTGTGGTGAGCACTGGGTGACGTACGGAAGTGTTGAATCACTATGTTGTATACCCGAAACTAATACAACACTGCATGTTAACTAACTGGAATTAAAATAAACCAAAAAAAAAAAAAAAAAAAAGGACTGCCTGGCTGCTGTGTTGACAATAGAGCTGCTCTATCACTGAAGCCACTGGCCGGCCACGTGCTGCCACGGAGGGCTTGAAATGTGGCCAGTCTCCACTGAGATTCACCGTGTGTAAATGTATACATTGGATGCCAAAGATGTACTCTGGGGGCGCCTGGGTGGCTCAGTCAGTTAAGCGTCTGCTTTCGACTCAGGTCATGATCCCGGGGTCCTGGGATCGAGCCTCACTTTGGGCTCCCTGCTCAAATGTATTTTGACAGAGAGAGAGAGCAGAAGCAGGGGAAGCAGCAGGCAGAGCGAGAGGGAGAAGCAGACTCCCTGCTGAGCAAGGAGCCCAAAGTGAGGCTCAATCCCAGGACCCCAGGATCACGACCTGAGTCGAAAGCAGACGCTTAACCGATTGAGCCACCCAGGCGCCCCAATAAATAAAGTCTTAAAAAAATCCATTAAAAAAATTACTCTGAAAGAAAGAAGGTTAACTACCTCATCAACTATTTTAAAGATTTATTTATTTGAGAGAGAGCATGAGTCAGGGGGGCAGAGGGAGAGGGAGAGAGACTCTCCAGCAGACTCCGTGCTAAGCGTGGAGCCTGGCATAGGGCTCCATCCCACGACCCCGAGATCACAACCTGAGCCGTAACCAAGAGTCACACGCTTACCTGACTGAGCCACCCAGGCGCCGCACGTCTGGGATATTCTCGTGGGAGCCTTCATCTCCTGCCCCACCGTACTTGCTCTTGTATTATAAACACACATGCATGTGTAATGCTCTCTTTTATTTCCCTTCCTAATTTAGGTGGGGATTTATGAATTTCATTTGAGGACGGTGAAAACGGTGTGACAAAATATGCTATAAAAGGGGGCCTTCTGTCGTGGGTGGTGACAGAGTCGGAACTGGGGCCTGGGACATGAGGTATGGACTGAGTGCAGGCACGTGGGGCTGCTGGCGGCTGGAGTCCTATACCTACACCGGAGAGGTAGTCACGCAGGTGTCCATGTGTAAAGAATTCACAGAGCTGTACACAAAAGTGGGGATCACTTGACTCTGTGTAAGCCACACCAGTTTAAAAAATAAAGGGAGAGGGGCGCCTGGGTGGCACAGCGGTTAAGCGTCTGCCTTCGGCTCAGGGCGTGATCCGGCGTTATGGGATCGAGCCCCACATCAGGCTCCTCCGTTATGAGCCTGCTTCTTCCTCTCCCACTCCCCCTGCTTGTGTTCCCTCTCTCGCTGGCTGTCTCTATCTCTTTCGGATAAATAAATAAAATCTTTTTTAAAAAATAAATAAATAAATAAAGGGAGAGACGCCTGGGTGGGTCAGTCGGTTGGGCGTCTGCCACATCCGGTTCCTTGCTCAACAGGGAGGCTGCTCCCTCTCCCTCCGCCCCCCCCCAGCTTGTGCTCACTCTCTCTCAAATAAATAAATAAAATCTTTAAAAAAAAAAAAAAGGAAAAATAAATACAGGGAGACAATATATGTGAAATAAATAAAAGGCACGAAACGCGGGGCCCTGAGATAGGAGGCAGCCTCTCTGTGGGCAGCCCGCAAGTCTCCTTGGCCTGCCTGGCTCCTGACATTGTCAGCTCCAGCACCTCCTCTGCCCTGCCCCCACCTCACCAGGCTCCTGCTCATCCCCGACTCAGGACTCCCTCCTTGGCATGTCTCACGCGGCGTGTTTCTCCTGGCCCGGGCACCTGGGACGCAGGCTGGCCTGCAGTGGGAGGAGGCGTAAGGGCTGAGGCTCATCCTTGCCCGGGCTGCGTGCCTTCCACTCTCGCCGGGAGAACGTGCACATTCAGGGTTGGCAAGTCCAGATGAGGGAGAGGCGGAAGGGCAGTGTCCCCAGCACACTACGTGCTAACCGCACCGTCAGCCGCGGCCGCTCCTGGGCTCCTGCTTGCAGCTCGGGTCGTCCTACCCCTGAGGCTGGTACCTGGATTGCACCCGTTAGAGGTGTGGACCTGTGGGTTCTGGAGGCAACGAGGGTGGGGTGCAGAGCCAGAGGCACCCACGTCTGCCTGCTTCCAGAGCCCAAGCGCTTGGCCCTCACTTTCCCTGCTGCGTCTTGCTCAAGGAGAAAGTTGAGAAAAGAGAAAACAGCTCCTCCCCAGTGTCCTGACACTTCCTTACTCTCCTATGCCGGGCCCTCAAATGTCTAGTCTTTAAATCTGATTTCCTTATCATCCAAGATATAGATAGGATGTGACCTTTGGATGCCACATCTCAAAATATGCTTTTCCATAAAAGCAGGAGAGACTACAGTCAGACCCAAGAAAGCACTTCCTGACTATATGATAATACACTGTTCCGGGTAGGTTAGATGTGGGTGAGAGGAAAGCAGAGCCTGGATCCAGTGAGATCTGTGGTCTCGTGGGCCCAGAGTATGATTCTCCAGGAGCTCCTGGCTCTTAGGACCCACCTCGGAAAGAGTGAGGCCAGCCAGGCATCAGGCCTCCTGGGATCCACGTCCCTGTGCTCCCTGGAGCAGCAGGAGCCCAGGAGACCCGGAGGGTACCTGTCGGGGAGAGAGAGAGAGCGTTGGTAAACTTTTACAAGCAACTTTCCAGTGGCCTGAGCTTCCTCTGAGGATGTGGCCTCCTGCTTCTCTGGGTTCTGTCTCCCATGGGTGCTGGGCCCTGGGGAGGGGGCTGTGGGTGATTGGAGCCTGGCAACTTCCAAGCAAACTACGTGCCCCTTAGGGCTCCTTCCCAGGAGGACCTCTGACCCTGGAGCCACACTTTCCAGTCCTTTCCCTCAGGGACTTGTCCCCTCCCCAGGCCGGGGCCCAGGTTGCTGAGCAGAGGCCACCAAAGACCCTGGGGACCAAGAGAAGCTTGGAGAAAGCCCCAAGGTCTCCTGCTCCCAGGGCCTGGTTGCCAGGCCCTCCCACTCCAGGACCAGAACTGAACTCCCCGAGCTCCTGGAGGGTGGGGGCTCCCCCGGGCCCACGAGCGGCCTGGGTGGAAGATAAATATGGCGGAGTTAAAGCTGGAGAGGGATCTTACAGGAGCAGCTTACAGGAGCCTCCTGAACATGGCTGGTGGTTTGGATTTCCAAGCGGAAGGAGGCAGCCTGCCCTCCCTGAGAGACGCTGGTGCAAGGAAGCAACGGTTTCCTCCACTTCATCCACCTCGTCTAGGTTGTCACACGACATGGGGGGCATCCCTTCAGCACACACGTCCTGAGCACCAGCCGTGTGCCAGGCCCGTGCCAGGTGAGGGGGAACACATGCTGAACAAGGGGAGCAAAGTCCCCGACTTCAGCAAACCGATGGCCAGGAAGTGGGCAAATGACAAACAAAACGTCCTCCAAAAGCTATAGGAGCTGTGGTGCCAGTCATCACAATGGCTTGGCAGAAAGCGATGAGGTGGGGGGTGAGGAAGCCAGGCAACCAGGGACAGCCTCTCTGAGGATGGGCGCTTTCACAGGTTTGATGGAAGGACAGTGGCCCCACGCACGTGCAAAGGCCCTGAGGCAGGAAGTTCTGGAGACATTCCAGGTGCAGAAAGATGGCCAGAGTGTCTGCATGGTGGTCAGGGGCGAGGTCAGCAGAGCCTGCATCGTGCTGGGCCAGGCTGGCCATGGGTGCAGGATGACTATTATCCTAATTGTCAGAGGAGCCACTGGAAGGTTTTAGCAGAGGATTGATGTGACCATCTTGGTATTTGCAGAACATCGTCCTGGAGGCTACAAGGGGAACAGGTTGGAGAAGCAAGTGGGGGAGACCTGTTAAGGTGAAGGATGAACTTGGGGGGGGGGTCCCTGAAGACCTTGGAGGCCCTTTAGGTGCTTGGGGCAATGCTTTGAGTTTCCACTTCAGTCTTCAAGGCAACAAAAGGGCAAACCTGCCGAGGCATTTGCATCTGGGATTTACCTTGCTTTTTAATTTACCATGTGTGGCTGCTGTAGGGCTAGAGGGGGGCCAAGGCAATCGTTAAAAAATAGTTCTGCTTTCCAGAATGGGGGGAGCTAGAGGGATGGGTAACCACCTCTGGCCAGGGAAGGCCAGGCCGATGCTGGCAGCTGGTCAGCGGGCACCACGGATGGCCTCACCCTGGGACAAAGCCCAGTGGAGGGGGCAGAGGAGGCTGATTTCCCCACTGGCCCTCAGGATGAAAAGCGGGCACTTACCTAGAGCTAGTGTGGTGAGGTGGAAGCTTGCTGCTATGATCGTTATTCAACTAGTAATAATCTTCTCTGCAGGATGCTCTTGGGGCAACAGCTTGACCCCTCTTGTCTCTGGACCGTCACCAGAATGACCCAGTCTCTCATTGCCAGTGGGCAAGAAACATCCAGTTGTAAATTCTAAATAGAAAAATCTCAAGTTAGGTCTGGTGAAAGGGAGAGGAATAGCTTAGGGGGTGGCTGGAGAAGGTTGAAAAAGGTGAAGCTGCAGGCCAAGGCCGCATTTTTCCAAAGGCTCTGGAAGAATCGGGATAAAGTAACAAAGATGCAGAAAGAGTCCCTTACATGTGCTTAAAATTCTCACTCTGCGCTTCCCCACTCAAGGCTGGTTGGTTCTGGCAAGATGGCAACTCCAAGGGAACGTGGAAGTGTCAGCGGCCCTGAAAGCTTCTGGCGGGAGAAACCTGAGGGTCAGTAATAACTCAGGGCATCATCAAGGTGAAGAGTGCGGGTGTGGAGCGAGGCACCCCGATGTTGGAGTCTGCAGAGCTGCTCAGTCGGAAACACTCACGGAGACAAGGCCTCAACTGCAAGTGTTTATTTAGAGGTGATCTCGGGGAGCGCCAGGAGGAGGGCGGGGAATGGGGGGCAGGGAGGGAAGGTCAAAAATGCCATAAAGAGTGGGTTTTTGAGCTCATCCCTCTGGGGAGGTCTGGGATGATTGTACAGAGGGTAGCCAAAGACGCGGGAGCTGGGCTATTGATACGCCGCCTCTCACCACCCCCGACGGAGGGCTGCTGGGAAGGATGTCAGCTCCGCAGCACCCAGGCGGGCCGCGTGCATGGGCAGAGCCCTCCTGGGTGACCAGAGAAAGACCCCAGGCAGAGTGACGGAGCTGCTGGCTGTTGGAAGGCAGGCCTTCGGGCACTGACGTGACTTGGGCTGGGTTATGGCTGGCGCACCCTTGGCGTCTGCTACAGTGAGTTGCTCAGCTGGAGCCTCTGCTGCTTCAGCTGTAAAATTAGAATAATAAGAACAACCTTGTTTCTACAAAACCGGTGCGGTGCAGAGCGCTGTGTCCTGGGGTGCTTGTGAGATTTAATGAGAGAGTGCTGTGCAGCGCGGGCCTCAGCGTCGGGTGCCCTGCACATGCTGTGCCTCGGGCTCTTCATTCCTTGAGGTGACGGATAGTTGCCAAGAGCCTCCAGGGGCCAGGCCCGGGGTCAGCAGGTACAGCTACAACGTGAACCCAGCTGACAGGCTCCTGTCTCCAACCGACCGTGGAGCCCAGAACCTCACAAGGAAGACTGACAAGGAAGGCAGGTGTGACAGGGTCACAGGAGGACAAGGGGGGTGGACATGGGAGCACCAAAAGAGGCCTCTGTTAAACCTTAGGAAGGTACCATGTTGGAGACCCCACACCCACCCCAGTGTCTCCCGTGAATCCAATATGGCCAGTTTGTGAGGTTATTTAGGGTGATTTGAGAGTTACCTAGTTGTATTCATAGGAGGAGGTGAGCCTAGGGTCCTCCCGCTCAGCCGCCGCCATCTTGCCTTCCTCTCCCCACCATGGCCAGGGTTTTGGATTGAGTGATGTTTTCACTTTGTGTTTAGGGATCAAGTGGTAAGAGCAATACAAGTCTCGAAACCCTAGATTTTCCCCGGTGCAAGGACGAGTTGAAATCCCTCATCTTGGGATTTCCTTGGGGGTGGGGGACCTAAACTAAAAATAACCAGGAGCGGGGACACTAACTTGGCTTTGTCTCCTCAATTCCTTTATTCTCCTCATGCCTTCCCTCTGTCAGCCACCCAAGACCCATGTGAGGCCCCAAACGAGTCACGTTATGCTCAGTGATGCTCGTCGCACCTTTACCCATGCCGTGGGCTCTCCCTGGACTGTCTTCCCCCCTTTCTACCCTTGGCAAACTTCATGGATCTGCTTGCTTCTAGAAACCTGGTGGCCTGTCACTTTCCCCCTACGCTTACCTGATAGTTTCCCGATCTCCGTTTGTCACAGATGGATGTAGGATGTACTATTACTTTACTTGATATTTTTATTTAAATCAACATTATAACCAGCTCAGTTTTTTTTTATTGTGGTAAAATATCCACAACACAAAACTTCCGTTTAAACTAGTTTTAAGCGTACTATTTGGTGGCACGAAGTTGTACAACCGTCACCAGTATCCATCTCCCAAGCTGAAACCGTCCCCGTCAAGCAGTAACGCTCCCCTTTGCCTCCCCTCAGCCCCCGGTAACCTCTATTCTGCTTTGTGTCTAGAAACTTCTCTATTCTAGGGCCTCATGTACATGGGATCATATGATATTTGTTCTTCTGTGTCTGACTTACTTCACTTAGCGCAGTGTTTGCAAGGGGCATCCGTAGTGTAGCATGTGGCAGAGTTTAAGTTTTTATGACTGGCTAATATTCCGTTGTATGTATCTGCCATATTTGTTTATCCATTCTTCTGTCAATGGATGTTTGGGTTGCCTTACTTTTTAACAATTTTTTATTTTTTTAAATTTACTTTCTTTAGATTTTATTCATTTGAGAGAAAGAGGGGGGGTAGGCATGAGCAGGGGGAGGGGCTGAGGTTGAAGCAGACTCCCCACTGAGCGGGGAACCCCATGTGGGGCTTGATCCCTGGACTCTGGGATCATGACCTGAGCTGAAGGCAGATGCTTAACTGACTGAGCCACCCAGACACCCTTGGGTTCACTTACTTTTCATACTCAGCTTTGTCCAAAGCAGTATTATCCATGAAAGCAAGAGTCAGATGGTAAATTTTGTTTTGAATACCGAGGAAAATAAATCTATAACCAACCAAGCAAGAAAATAAAAGTGTGTCCAGGACCTCCTGAAGGGATCCCGCCTGCCATCAGGGTTTCACCTGCCCCTCTGGGCAACTGCTGCATTTACAGGACAAAAGCAAGCTCCCTCCGTGGCTGAGTCTCTAGGCTTTGCCAGAGCCTGGTGCCCTGTTCAAAATGCTTTGCTCATTGCTTTAGGCCTGAGGCTCAGTGGCTCCTTTGGCCGGAAAAATCCAGAGCTGTGTTTCGTCAGCAACCTAGCATGCCCAGGAACTCATATCTGCACCAGCCTGTGCTGGGGCTTGGGGTTCTGCTCGTGTGCCTGGCCCCCCATACCCTTCCACGTCCCCTCACCCTTACCAGTCAGTGCTCCCCAGTTGGACTCCAGCAGCCAGTCCCCGCAGGCTTTCGCCGGGCACAGGAGCCCACTTTGCCACTCACAGAGCAGACTGAAGTGCCAGAGAATCAATGGCCCTGGAAACAGCCCTCACCCATGCTCAAGGTCCCTCGGCCAGGGCCCTCGTGGTATGTGTCCGCCCAGGCTGCCCAGCAGGACTGAGCCCCAGCTGCCCTCAGGGCTAACTTGCTTGATAACACACCCTCTTGGGGCTGCTGTCCCCTCCCTGTCTACTCCCCTCTCTCCCAGGGTACTTCCTGAGACCCCCCCCCCCCAAGGAAACAACTTACACTGAAACCCTCCTCTCAGCCTGTGTGGCTGGGGGAACGTGCATCCTGAAAAAGAGTATATTGCAGACGAGGCCCCAGGCCAAAGAAACACGTTTTTTTCTTTCTGATCGCTTGCAATACAGCGATTGGGGTGGAGTTGGGAGAGGACCAGAAGTGGGCTCGCTTTCGGGTGGTCTGTTTTCCGCAGGGGTTACCCCAACTGGATAGAGCTTCTGGAAGAAGTGGAAACATTGTAATTAACATATGAAATCCTTACTTCTGATGTTATTAAATTTGTTACGCTTATACAGCGCAGAGCATATTGAAAAGGCAAATTAAAATGTTATGTGTTAATAAGCTTGGATTAAATTGGGTTTTGAGAACCCAGGGAGGCGGAGTTAGTCCCACACGGACGCTGTGTAAGGGTGTTCAAGGAGCCTTTTCGTCCCCGGGAAGCTCCTGCCTCTGAAATTACTCGAGAAGACACAGGATCTTAAGGGCAGCCTCCCTGGTCTGAACGTACGGCTTTTTAGCATGTTTCTGTCGATTGTATGTTTAGAGGTGGGTTTCTCCACACTTCAGTCTCCTGACAGGAGCGTGGAGAAAGAAAGGAGAAATTAAGAAAGCTCTTGAAAAGAATGGGGGAAAAAACCCCACTCCCCTCTCAGGCTGAACCAGACTGGAGAGTTCTCTCTCTCTCCCACGAGGTCTGGGTGGCTGGTGTCCCAAGCCTGGGGGACCTGAGTGAACCAGCTTGGTCCAGGAGAGAATTGTGTCGTCCCCAGCCCTTGGAAGGATGTCATGGGGAGAGCCTCAGTCAGAGGGACTCAGGACAGAAGCCAGGAAACTGCTTTCTCACAGCAAGGTCACCCAGGACACTCTGGCCAGGCCCAGCGACTTCTTCACAATCCTCGTCCCATCCCTCATGGCCTTGGATAGCTCTCTGTCTCTCTCCCTTGATCTTGCCTCCCTGTCCTATGGCTTCTCCTGAGGACGCCCCCACCCCGCCTCCAGTGCCAGTTCTCCCCTAACCTAGCCCTTGGCTCCTTCCACTCTGCACACTCTTCTGGGTGACCTTCTGCATTCTTGAAGCTTCTTCTTCACCTCCTCCCCTGCCGATGATTCCAGACCTCTGTCCTCTCTTTAGATCCTTCCCACCAAACTTTATGCCCACGGAACATGGGCCACCTCCACCAGGGTCCCCACGCTCAGCATCCCCCAGTGGAAACTACCCTCTTCCCCCATGGTGCCTTCCCTACCTCGCGTCTCATTTACCCTAATATCCAAGCTGGGGTCCGGGGAACCTGTTGGGAGCCTCCACTGCCGTGCAACAAATCACCCTCAAACTTAGCAGCAGTAACACAGTAAACATTTGTCACCTCCTACGTAGTCTGTGGGTCAGGACTCTGAGCGGCTGAACCGGTTGGTTCTGGATCAAAATCTCTCACAAGGGTGCTGTCAAGGTGTTGGCCAGGGTTGTATTTGCCTGAAGATTTGATGAGTGAGATGACTCACTCGACTGCTGACAGGACTTCCTTCCTCTCTGTGTGGATCTCTCCAGAAGCCTGCTTGAGTGTCCTCATGGCATGGCCACCGGCTTTCCCCAGAGCCAGTGATCCACGAGAAAGAGAGAGAGCGAGAGAGCAAGGAGAAAGCTTTTATGACCTAGACATACATCATTATTTTTACCATATTTGATTCATTAGAAGCAAGTCACTAAGGACGGCCCACACGCGAGGGGAGGGAATTAGCTTCGCCATTGGGAGGGAGGGGTGTCAAAGGGTTACAGACGCATTTGGAAACCATGGCAGATGCTTCCCTGCTACGTCTGTCTTTTCTACATCTGACCAGCTTCAAATCCAGCTTCAAATGTTAAACAGTGAATGTGAATTTTAAAAAATTACAGTTTTATGGGTTCATTTTAAACAATTCGGCAAGCACCGAAAAGTAAAGAAAGTAGGGACAAACACCTCTCATCCTATCCCCTAAATAATTGCTATTTACAGTTTGGCTTTTCTATCCAGGCTTTTTTCTGTGTACAGTCGTGTTGGGTGGTGGGGGTGGCAGGAGTGGTGTTACTGGGGACCCGGGGACCCGGTGAGGGCCGGAGAAGTGGGAGAGGGGCCGCCTGGAACGGTGACCTTAACTTGAAGCATGGAGCCACTACCAGGACTACAGGAAGGCAAAGAGGGAGCCAGAGAGCTAAATACTCGGGCCTTTCCCTTCTCCCACGCTCTGATCTACTGCCCTCTGATCTCCTCCAGGGGCCCCCCATGGCTGAGACACAGGGAGTCGGAGAGCAGGGGAGCCCTGGTGATGTGGTCTGGAGTAGTGAGACCAGGATTCAGGGGGAGAATGGTGAAGAGTATATGTAGAGGGGCCAAATGGGGAGTCAATAGTGCAGGGGGTAAATACATCTTAAATACATTCTATTTTTATGTGAGTTTGCATCCTTTTTTGTTTTAAACTAAACTTATAATTACATATGGCAAGAATGTTCCCAAGTGGCCAAATAGTCTTCAAAATCATGATATTTAATGGCAGCGGAACATCCCAAGGACTGGCACTTACCGGCCACCCCTGTGCCCAGGCCTCTTCTCCCCGTCATGGCCCTCAATATTCCAGCCCTTGCACCCGCTCACTGGTCAATGTCCCCCCCCCCCCGTGGCTTCACCTCCTCCAATCCATTCTTTACCCATTTCTGATGGGATTGTTCTGTGACCCGGAAATGCTCATGTTATTTGCCTGCTTAAGACCCCTCCCTGGCTCCGCACTGTTCTCAGGACAAACCCCAGACTCTCCCATGTGTCTGCCAAGGGTCTTGCAGCTCCAGCCCCTGGCTAGGGGCACCCCAGGATCCAGCCACCCGGGTCTCCGCTGGCGGGAAGCAGTGCAGTGTAGTGGTTAGGACCTGGGTTCAATCTCAGCTCTGACTTTGCTCAGGTTTCATCGGCTGGGAGACAAAGGTAGTGAGGGACTCCGGTCCATCCCTTGGGTGAGGGGGACTCTGAGTTAATATATGAAGAGAGTTTAGAATGGTCTTTGGAGTTTCATAAGCACTCAATAGCTCTGTAAGGTGTTCCCCCCTCTAATTGTGATTATTCCCTGAACACACTGAGCAGTTTTCAGACATGACCTTCAGGGTCCCTGGCCCCTCCTCTTGAATGCGAGTGGGCTTAAGACCGCTTCAACCAATAGAATGCAGTGGGAATGATGCTTTATGAATTCATTTTTTTCTTTTTTTAAGATTTTATTCATTTATTTATTCTGAGAGAGAGAAGGAGAGAGCAGGAGTGGGGGAGGAACAGAGGGAGAGGGAGAAGCAGACTAGTGCTAAGCTTGGAGTCCAATGTGGGGCTCAATCCCAGGACCCGGAGATCATGACCTGAGCTGAAAGCAAGAGTTGGATGCTTAACTCACTGAGCCACCCAGGCACCCGATGCTTTGTGACTTCCGAGGCCAAGTGACAGAAGGGAGTTCGGCTTCTATCTTTTCCACTGGAATACTCCTAACTAGAGCCCTGAGCTTCCGGTCCAACCATGCCGAGGCTGCCATGATGTGAGGAAGCCCGAGCTACACAGACGGGTCCCATGCAGGCCCTCTGGCCGGCTGACCTAGTCCTTGTGTCCTCCTGGTCTGGGGACAGGCATGTGAGGGAGACTTGGGATGATTTCAGCCCTTGGTCTGGAGTTGCTCCAGCTGCAAGTTTTCCAGCTGAGGCCCTGGACATCGAGGAGCAGAGACGAGCTCTCTGCACTCTTGCCCTATCCAAGTTCCCCACCTGCAGTCTGCAAACATGATAGAATGGTTGTTTAAAGCTGCTAAGTTTTGGAGTGATTTGTTGCACAACAGTAGATAACTGATACACACACGATCATCTCCTCCTCCTCCTCCCCCTCCCATTCCTGTTCCCCTTCTTCCTCCTCCTCTTCCTCCTCCTCTCCTTGGCAAACTCCTGCACATTCTTCAAAGCCCTGTAAAAATGTCTCCTTTTCCTGCATGAAGCCTTCCATGATTCCTCTCTGCCCTCACAGAATCCCATGTGTGCCTCCAATGGCCTTTTCCTAGCTGCGTAGGTCTGTTTCCTCATCCCTCTCTCCCCTTGGACCAGGCATCCTGGAGGGCAGGCCTGGGGTTCCCCTTTCTCCCCCCAGCATCTGGTCAGGGCTGCACAAGGTAGTAGGTTACATGTGCTGAATGATGATGCGTGAAGGAGGCCAGAGTGGTTGCTCTGCAGGAGCTGGCCTGCATGACAGAACTATCTGGAAGATACTGACATAGTTTCCACATCATGGGACTAGATGGCTGATAGTACAGCGAAGAAAAATCCTGACTCGTTCAATTCCTATAAAATCCCGTGAGCCTCTTCACAAAGGCTCAGCCACAGGCCCCGCCCCAGGTCAGCGGAGCCACACTCTGTCCAGGGGGGGCCCAGGTCTTGGTGCTTTAAAAATACCTGCCAGGGGCTCCTCAGGGGCAGCCAGAGTGGAGAAACACTGCTGTTTAATCATGACAGCAACACCGATGATGACGCTGGCCAGCGCTTTTTGAATGTTCACTACGTGCCAGGTGTCAACCTACGGTTTTTCATGAATTAACTCATTTACTACACCACCGCCCAATGAAGGGAAACTACCATCATCTAGCACTTTCTAATGGCTTTATTGCGGTATAACTGAATACAGTAAACTCTACCTTTTAAAGGATAGAGTTTGACATCTACACACACACCCGCACACCCACACACACATATCAACACACATCAACACGATCAAGACAGGAACATGTCTGTCACCCTCTGAAGTTTCCTTGGGCCCCTTGGGATCCCTGCTCCCCACCCACCGTCCTGGCTGCTTCTGTCCCTGAGTAGCTGCTGATCTGCTTTCTGTTATCATAAATTCATCTGCATTTTCTGGAATGTCATAGAATCCAAATCTTGCAGTATGTACTTTTTTGGTCTGATTTCGTCCACTCGTAATAATTTTGGGACTCCTCCACCTTGCTGCATGGGTCAATAGTCTACTCCTTTTCGCTGTTGAGAAGTATTCCATTGCATGGAGGTATGGCATTGTCCCCCATTTAATTTCATTCTATTTCATTATTGTTTTTAAGATTTATTTATTTATTTTAGAGAGAGAGTGCACGTGCTCGAATGAGGGGAGGAGCAGAGGGAGAGGGAGAGCATCTTGAGCAGACCCCGCGCTGAGGGCAGAGCCCGACCTGGGGCTCAATCCCACCACCGAGAGATCATGATCTGAGCTGAGATCACAAGTCGGATATTCAATCAACTGAGCCACACAGGCGCCCCTTATTTTTATTTTTTAAATATTTATTTATTCAAGTAATCTCTGCCCCCAGTGTGGGCCTCAAACTCACGACCCCAAGATCAAAAATCGCATCTTCTTCCAACTGAGCCAGCCAGGCACCTTTGTCCCCCATTTTAAAAATGAGGAGACTCGAGTTCACAAAAGGGCTATGCCCAAGGTCACATGGCTGGTAAGTAGTGAACTTGAACTGAGGTGGTTGCATCCAGGGCCAACTCGCCTGCCACCTGTGCCCCCTCTCTAGTGGGGCCACGAGGCCCTTCCTTGTGGTAGGCAGAATAAGGCCCCCAGTGTCTAGGTCCAGGCCCTGGAATCTGTGAATATGGCATGTACGATGACAAGGGGACTAAGGTTGCAGATGCAATTAAAGTTGCTATCAGCTAACTTTAAGATAAAAAGATTTTCAGGGTGCCTGGGTGGCACAGTCAGTGGGGTGTCTGACTTTAGGTTGCGGCCGAGGTGGTGGTCTCAGGGTCGTGAGATCAGGTCCTTCATCAAGTTCCACGCTGAGTGTGGAGCCTTCCTGAGACTTTTCCCCTCTCCCTCCACCCCTTCTCAAATAAATAAGTATATCTTTAAAAAAATAAAAAGATAAAGTGATTTTCTTTGATTATCCTGGTGCATCCAGTGCAATCACAAGGGTCCTGTAAAGTGAAAGAGAGAGAGGCAGAAGAGGAGGTAGGAATCAGATACTGAAGATGCCCTGCTGCTGGATTTGAAGATAGAAGAAGGGGCCATGAGGCAAGGAACATGTGTGGCTTTCACAGGCTGGAAAAGACAAGGAAATGGATTCTGGAGCCTCCAGAAAGAACGCAGTCCTGTCAACACCTTGATTTTACCCAGTGAGACCCATTTCAGGCTTTTGACCCCCAGATCTGTAAGGTAATGCTTTTGTGTTGTGTTAAGTGACTACGTTTGTGGGGATTTGTTACAGAAGCCCTGAAAAACTAATACAGTGACCTTGACTAAGTCCTTCAGGAGGAGTGTCTGTGCTCTGGGAGGACAGCAGAAGCTTCCGCGCATCCAGGAGCAGCTGGGGCAGACCGAGCCTATCAGAGGATGTGGACGCCTGGGCAGAGTGTTTTTACCCTGAGACCCCTGCCCCAAGTTCAGCCCTGGTTCTGGTTGAAAGAGTCCCAAGGACACAGGAGGTAGGAGGTCTCAGAGCTCAGAGATGTCTGGGTAGAATAAATCATTCCCTAGTTCTTTTGGAGCCTCTGGTGAACGCAAGAGGCAGGCATTCTCCACTCATGATCCAGACAGACACAGGCCCTAGCTGCAGAAGAAGCGGAGAGTGTGGGCATGCTCGCCAGTGTCAGCCATGCAGTGGGTGCTCGGAAGGCCGAGAAGTTCAAAGCTCTCGGAGAAGGAGGGGCTCGTGAGAGCCTGGGGGAGCTGGCAGGAAGCGAGAGCACACTTAGCACTCCAGCATCCTAGGCAGAGGGCAGCAAGTGCAAGGCCAGGCTGGGCAGAAGGAGGCTGGGGACAGCATCAGGTCAGGTCTGGACTTTCTTAACAGCCTTTAAGTTGGGGACGGATCTGATCCAATGACGTATGGGAAGGTCCCTCTGGCTGTTTTGTGGGGAACGAGACAGACCACCCAGGAGGCAAACTGTAGTTGTTCAGGTGACAGTGATGGTGGTGGCAGCGAGCTGGAGAGGAGGGGGCATCTTTGGGAGAAGAGGGGGTAGCCGACAGCAGTGGGAAGCCCCCTCTCCCCTGGATGAGCCCAGGCCCAGCTGTGGTGGTGGCTCCACGATTTGACTTCTGAAGGCATTAAGGCCACATCTGGGGCTGTGGTCAGCACACATTCCAGGACTGGCCAAACCCAGCCAAGTGCAAGGCCGAAATAAAACATGTTGAAAAGCCCTGAGTCCCTGAGTGAGTTTGAGGGATCCCTTTATTGTCATGTTTCTTGGCAGGCGGAATTCCCGAGGAGGTCTGAGAAGGTCTTCCTGAGGAAGAGCAAGAGCTGGAGGAAGCTTCCTGATCCCACAAGCATGTTCTCGGTCCACGATCCGGCTGGGCAAGAGGGAAGATGGCAACAAGCTGTCTCGGTGGCCACAGGGGCCCACGTGCCCTTTCCGGCCTTGGGGACAAGGTCTTCATGGAGGCGAGGTTTGGGGAGACCGGCCCCACAGTACTGGGGCACCAACTCCCACGTGGGGGGCTGAGTGGGTGAAGCTGGGAGAGGGAGCCCTCCTCCCCTGTGGGCCCTACCCTCAGGGGGTGGCCCTGACGTGGTGTCCAGGTTCCAAGCCTGAGCCAGTCTCTTACCCCTGACCAGGGCTCTGGGTCCTGGTCCTTGTCTGCCCCTGCCCTGGTTATCAGCAACCACATCTTCCACTGTGATGGGCTCAGTGATGTCCCCTCAAGTTCGGTATTCGGAGTCCTAAGCCCCCAGTAACTCCGAATGTGATTGCATTTAGAGACAGTGTCTCAAAGAGGCGACTGAGTTAAAGCGAGGTCATTGGGCCCTAATCCAATGTGTCTGGTGTCCTCGCAGGAAGAGGAGATCTGGACCCAGACACGAGCAGATGTAAGACGTGGTGAACCTACACGGAGGGGGTGTCAGCTCTGACCCAAGGACAGAGGCCTCAGAAGAAACCAGCCTCGCCGACACCCTGATCGCAGACTTCCACCCTGCAGATTGGTGAGAAACCCTGTTTCTAATGTCTAAGCCATCCGTCTATGGCAGCCCTAGCCAACCCACACACCTCCCATCAGCCCTACCAGCCGCGGACACGGGCTGTGAGCTTCCTGCGTGCCAGGCTTGGAGCCGGGCCCGCTCCGTGTGTCACTTCACTCCTCACTGACCCTGGAAGGTAAAGATCGGGGACCTTGTCGGGTCAGCCTGGCTCTGCTAGTGTGATCTCAGCTAAAGTGCTCTGCCTCTCTGGGCCTTACTTCCTCAACTGCCCACGAGCCCCAGAGTAGTACGTGCACCCTAGACTGGTTTTAAGGAATGATTTAAAACGTATGAAAGGGGGCACCTGGGTGGTGCAGTCCATTGAACCTCCAACTCTTGGTTTCAGCTCAGTCATGAGCTCAGGGTCGTGGGATCGAGCCCCATGTTGGGCTCTGCACTCAGTGCAGAGTCTGCTTGAGAATCTCTCTCCCCTTCTCCTTCTGCCCCCCTCACCCCCCCCCGGCTCATGCTGTCTCTCTCTCAAATAAATACATCTTAAAAAAAATAATAAAATAAATAAAATGTGTGAAGGGTTTAGAGCATTTCCTGGAACACAGTTGGTGTTCATTAAGGTGGCTATGACCCTTCTCATTTTCCAGATATGAAAATGGACACTCGAGGTTCACAGCGGTAAGCAACGTGTCCAAGGACACACGCTGGGAAGCAGCGAAAGAGCAAGGAGGACCCTGCTCTTCCGACAGCCTCCGGTCCCATCCTCTGGCTCCGCGTTCCAGGCAGCCCCAGAAGGAGATGAGATGGTGCCCGGGGTCCTGGGAAGAGACGAGAACCTTGGACTCTGAGTGGTCTGGTATTGTGAGCATATCGTAGGGTACCAGCACCCCCAAAGGCTGCCACAGCCTCGCTGCTTCCATGTTAACAGCCATGCTATTCCCTGAGCTCAGAGGCCTGCATGGCAAGGAGGGACTTCTTAGGGTTCTGTGGCCCTCACCGGACAGACCTTTATCCAGAAACTTAATAGGTCTCCTTGATTTGCCTCTTTACCCAGTAAGGGGTGCAGCCCACATTTCCTGTACCTTCTGCAGGCTCCCATCATAGTCTCCACTCTGAGCCTGGCTCAGAGGTAAGAAGAGCCAGCAAATCTGGCTTAGAGGCCACACTATCAGCCCTGTAGCACAAGGGCCCACCAGGTGGGGACATGGTTCCCTGGACCACAGACTGAAACAGGTCTCTGTGCGCCCTCTGACTCTTCACACTCACATCGCCCTCAGGTATCCTGAGCTGCTGTGGCTTTTTTTTTTTTTTTCCCCCTGAAAAGAGAGCTGGGCACCAAAAAAAGGTTCAGCAGCTCCCAGGCTGACTTGCAAAGATAGAAGGTACCACTCCCAGCTGCCCATCCACAGATCTCTTTAATCTGGCCTGTACTGGGCAGGGGGTGGGGTGGGATGTGTTTCTGAATCTCCTTGCCCCCCATCCCGGGATATGTGCCAGAACCATCTTCTTTGGCCGGGGCATCTGGGACAGCCTCCTCATCAGGCTTCTGTCTTCTCTGCACCCTGCATGAGCTCTCTGTCCTGAGTGGGTCTCCCCCGCCCCTGAAATCTTTGTGTATCTGACTCTCTGTGGGCCCTGCAGGCCTTGGCACATCTTCTCAGTCTGAGAGACTTTCCCATCTCCCTGCCCTGTTCCCCACACCCAGCCCATGGCAGACATACCAACAGATCTTGGCCCTCCTTCCTGCTGGGCCCACCTGGAGACCCCAGGCCCCAGGCAGCAGGACCACTTGGTCACAGATGGCACGTAGATGAAACCCATCTGCCACCCCTGAACAAGTTCAAGTCCCCAGGTGTCTCCCGGCTTCCACCTTCTGCTTGCTAAGACGGTTCCAGCCTCAGTTTGCCCATCTGCAGGATGAGAGAGGAGACCCCTACCTACGCCTTCATTCTAAGGAGTGAAGAGCGTGAATCAGACTGTCTTCACTTGGGCATCTGTGTCCTCGGGGTCTGCCCCCGCTCCCACCCCAGCACATTTCCTTCTACCTATGGATTTCCACTGTGACCCTTAACAGCTCTCAACAGGTAGCTAAACGCAGTTCATGATGTACCCACCTGTAATTGGAGGGATATTGAAATTATCTGCGCAGACGCTGACTCATTCGCTGGAGCCTCCCGGCTCTCTGAGCTGCACATCCTGTAAGATGCTGGAGCAGGAGATGCGAGCTGGGAGACCTGGTTTCTTCCCAGTCTCCGTTCTGTGCCTTGAACCTAACCTGTGGGTATCTGGACAAGCCCCTGGCCCCTCTGACGCCAGGTCCCCATTTGCACACTGAGCGAGGTCAGAAAGGGACCATCAGCCGGTGCACTGGAGTGGGTGGGGCCCTGAACGGGCGGCTAGTGCCAGGTCTGCGCAGCTCCGTGCTGTCCCTGTGCTCCAGCCAACTGTCACTCCTGTCTTGTGCAAATCCATCCTGCATCGTCTAACTCTCCAACTATTGAAGAAGATGTCAGAAATCTAGATTTTAGTGTGAAATTTCCTGATTTTTACCCCCTGGCAGTGAATTCAAAATCATATAAAACAAACAGTGTGGGGGCCAAAGAAAACATGCCAGTGTGTGCCAGACTGGGCCCGGGACCCCTGCTTGCTCATTTTGGCCTGGAAAATCTCGATCTGACATTTAGTGCTATGGCTCTCATCCCGGCTACACACTAGAATCACTTGGGGATTAGAAGAAGCTGACCTCCCAGATTGAAGGTCTGAGTGCGAGGCATCTGGGTGAACATGAGACACCTGGGGTGAGGCTGCATCTTGGCTGTGTCATGCACCGGCAGGGTGACCTGGGTCACGGACGTCACATCACTGGGTCTTGTCTTTGAGATTGGAGCGGCGGAGTGCGTAGGCAGGGCAGGGAGGATTCATTCACATGAAGGAACAGGCACATATATGGTATTCAGTGAATGAAGGGCTAAAAAGGAATTGGTAGCTGCTTTTGACTTGGTGGGCTTGAATCTTGCCTTGGAAAAACAATGCCATTTTCTTGCAAGACTGAGTCAATGGAAAGGTGTCCCAGGGTTGGGGGGTTGGGAGACATGGGGCTCAGCTCCACCTCTGTGTGGCCCACTGTGGAGTTTGGGACGAGCTCAGTGTCACCTACTTTAACAGTGTATTGGCCAAGGCTCTCTTTTCATTGTGAATGCCAAAAATTCACCCCAAACCTATCTAGGGGTGGGGCATGGACTTCATTCATAGCTTCTGGTGTACCCAGCACCCACAACGGCCCACGGAATCCTCAGTAGCCTTAGAGGGTAGGTAGGATTGGCCCATTTGACGAAAACAACGGAGGGTAAAGTAGTGTGACTCCCTCAGGGAGACCGGGGAGGAGGAGCACAGCTGGTTTTGGACCCCAAGACACAAGCATCTCTGACTCCCAAGATTTGGGAGGCGGATGCCTTCAGGGGCTGGGCAGGTAGGGCAAGCAGAGAGAGGGGGGCTAGGTTTGTGGTCAAGGGGAGAGAGCAAAGACTGTCCTTTGCCAAACCCTCATCAGCTCTTTGGGGCTCTTTTTCAACCAGGCCTTGGCTTTTGGACTTCTCTGTTGGTCTGAAGGGCCCAGACTGCAGCCAAAGGAACTCACATTAAAAATAACAGTAATAATAAGAAAAACTGAACACAAGTCGGCTGGCCAATGAAGGTCCACGGGCCCCTAGTTCTCGAGCCCTTGCAGCTCCTGCTGAACCTGCGTCTTCTCCATTCGTCTCTCCGACAGACCGCGAGGAGTGCAAAAGGAATCCGAGGGCCTGCGGAGTCCCGCCCAGGGCTCCGGAGCCGGCGCAGTGCCCCGCTCCCCGCGTCCCCAGCCTCCGCCCTGAGGACCGAGAACACGTCTCCCGGCTCCGGCTGGTAACGACCCTGGGCAGCAGTCCCCGCCCCAGGCCGGGCGGGCAGCACCCTGACCTCTCCCTTCCCCCGCCAGCCCCCTCCCGGGCTCCCACCCCCTTCACTCCTCCCCGCCCCCCGCGCCGGCCCCTCGGCCGTCTGATCTGGCTCCGGCCTCCCGCCGCCGGGTCCTCCCCCACCGCCCGCCGGGCGGCTCCTCGGTCGGGGGCCGGGGCCTCAATCTGCCGACCCCTCCTCCCGCGACCTCCGCCCACCCCGGCCCCCTGGCCCCGCGCCCCGCTCGCCCAGCTCGGGGGCTCGCGGCTCCCCCACCCCCACCCCCGCTGCGGTGGCTTCCTCCTCCTCCCACCTCCTGTGGCTCTGGAATTCCTGGTGGAGACTACACCCCCGGCCGGCTCTGCACCCGGGTGTGCAAAAAAAAACCCACGGAGCGTGCCGCCCTGGGTGTGCAGGACAGGGCGCGGTGTGCGCCGAAATGAATGTGACTCTCGGGCGGTCGTGGCCGTGCCTAGACCTATCTGGGGTGTTTTAATGTGCACACGTGTGTGTTTCTGCATCCAACTGTGTTTATACACCGGTGTATAATTTTTTGTGCACACACACTCGGTGACGCTTGGGGAAACTTTTCTGAAAATCCTGGGCTGGCAGTTTAAATATAAAAAGGCTTTGTTTAATGCCAGAAGCATTTCCCCCACGCTCTGGGAGTCATAGAACACTCACCTGCTTCCCTCCTCCTCGCTTAAAGACCTGGAGGCAGAGGCTTTGATGGGGGGGGGGGGCTTCCCTGCAGTGAGGAAAAGGTTCTTCTGGGGGGCCACGCCGTCCTCCCACCCCTCCGTGTCCCTCGCCCCTAGAGGCTTTCTGCCGCCACCCCCCACCCCCAGCTCCCCAGTCTGTCTCTCCCTTGGGGCTGTTTAAACTCTGAATCTTACCCCTTCGAATATCTGGGAGTGTTACGGGGATGGCTGTGGAATTCCAGCTGCAATGTGGCCAGCATGTGGGACCCGCGGAGGAGAGATGTGGTTGGGGGCGGGGGTGGCAGAGAAACTGAGAGCTAGAGGAGCCAAGTGAAGTCCCTGGAGGTGAGGACACCCCGCCCACGTGGCGATGTTAACACCTGTCCACCAGTGTTCCTTTATGGTACATTCCGTGGCCAGCCCTGTCTAGCACATAGTAGGTACGAACCGAAGACAAGTTACTAGTGTGCGGGCTTTGTGCGGGAGGAGGGAGACTCTGGTGCGGAGAAGCACGCACTTTGGATTCTGGATTCAAATCCTGGCCCCACAATTGTGTAACTTACACCTCTCTGTGTGCCTCTTTCCTTCTCTGGAAAGTGGAGCCAGTGGTAGTGGGGAGCTGCCCAGGGTTATTAGGAGGACGAAAGGAACTAATTCAGGTAAGCACTAGAATGGTCCTGACACGTATTCGTGCTGTGTAAGTTTCACTGTTTATTATCTAGAACAGGGGTTGGCACCACCTGTTTTGATACAGCCCTCTCTCCAGCCAAGAATGGTGTATACATTTTAAAAAATGGTTGGGGGAGGGAAGCAAAAGAAGGCTACTATTTCAGGATGCACGAAAATTATATGGAATTCAAGTTTCAGTGTCCATAAATAAAGTTTTATTGGAACACAGCCCCAGCCATCATTTACATGATGTCTATGACTGCTTTCACACTTCAAGGGCAGAGGTAAGTAGTTGTGACGATGTCAGCTCCACCAAGTGCAAGAACTTCTGCCTGTTTGATCATTCGTGTATCTCCAGTGCCTGGAACAGCGCCTGGAACATATCAGAGGCCCATTAAGTTCTATGAATGAGTTTAGCCCTAGGTAACGCTGGGGCTGAGGCTGTGATATTCCTGAGCTTGGAATGGGGGTCCCTAATGATTTAGGTAGCTGTTTCGTTGGAGATCAGAAGGGGGATCTCCACCCCCCCACCCCTCAGAGGGAAACAACTGCTGCCTATTTCAGCCTTCCCTTAGGGAAGACATTCATTCCCATTGTTCAAGTCTAGTCCTTTCTATCAAACCACATGAGCAAGCCCCAGGGAGAGGCAATTTGGGGTCATCACTGGGAGGTCCCCATCCCTTTCCTCCCACTCTGACCCATTCACAGCAGGAAGGAGTTTGAGGACAGCTTCCTGAGGAGAAGAACTTGACCTTCCTGGGCCAGGTGCTTCATGGCAAAGGGGTTGTGGGTGGACCTTCCTTTCCTGGAGGAAAGAGGAGAGAGGAGGAAGGGGAGGCCCAAGGCTTGCTGGGAGCACTTACGGTGAGAGTCCTCTCAGCTTTGCCCAGGGGGCCCTTCAAAGATCCTGGTGAGAGATTCCTGTGACAGTTGGCTGGGAGAAATAAACAGATCATCCCAGTGTGGGAACATTCTTGGGTCCTTCTGTTGGCGGGCAGACCAATCTACCCAGGTGACAGGGTCTGAGGGCTGCAGGCCCCAGGCTCCCAGGGCAGGCAGGCGGGCTGAGGCCCCTTTCTTTATTCAGTGTTTCCTGAAGTCCTGCTGTGTGCTAGGCTCTGGGGCTGTTGCCAGGAGTAAGATCTGGCCCCTCCCTCCCGCATGGAACCCAGGGCATTCTGGACCATAAATAATTATGATGCATTGAGATAAGTGCATAGTCAAAGGACCCCCCCCAAATGGGCTGAGCATACAACCAGACATTTTACAGAAGAGGAAACCCAAACAGCCAAAAACACATTAAAAGAAACTCAATCTGACTCCTGGTCCAGACAAATGTAAATGAGAGCCACATGAAATGCGTCTTTATGCCCATGAGATTAGCAAAATTTAAAATAGGTGATGTCACTTCTGTTTGGTAAGGGGCAGGGGGAAGGCAGTCTCATACATAGTTGGAGGAAATATGAATTGTTACAGCTTTAGGGGAAAAGAAATTTGGCAATATATGTTAAAATATAAACAACACAACAAAAAACATAGCCTTTGTCCTGCAACCACGCTCCTGAGATTCCATTCTGGGACTTAAGGATAAATATACAAAGATACTTATTAAAATGTGTTTTGAAGTGTTGAAAACAAGGAAACATTTCACTCCAGGATGAAAGGTAAATTGTGGTGCTATAGCCGTACATAAAATATTATGTGGCTATGAAAAAGAATGAGTTGGCGTTACTCCAAGTGCCCTGGAGAGTTTCCGTAATATATGGTCAAATGAGGAGCATCGGAGGTGGATAAACGTCTATTGTCTATAATACGATGGACTTTTTTTTTTTAAGAGAGAGAGAGAGAGGGCTCGAGTGGGGAGGAACAGAAGGAGAGGGAGATAGAGAATCCCAATCAGGCTCCATCCCCAGCGTGGAGCCCAACTCAGGGCTCAATCTCAGGACCCTGAGATCACCACCGGAGCCGAAATGAAGACTCAGACGTTCAACGGACTGAGCAGGGAGACTCCTTCTGGAAGGCTATACACCAGACTGCCAGCCTTGGAAGTGGGGGCTGGGAAGGAAGTAGAGAGGTAAGGGAAGAAGCTAACTTGGTCTACAACAAAACTGGGAAAGTATGTATTGAAAATACGTAATGTTTTATGTAGGATGCTATTGTAAATCTGTGAAAACAGATTTGCACATGGGCAATGAGAAGCCAGTGACACAGACAAAGGAAAACACTGTTTTAATCTTGGGTGGGTCTGTGGGCAGTTTTCCTTCTGGATTTCTATCTTTTCCATTATAGTGTTTCTTTCTTTCTTTTTTTTTTTTTTTAAAGATTTTATTTATTTATTTGACAGAGAGAGACAGCCAGCGAGAGAGGGAACACAAGCAGGGGGAGTGGGAGAGGAAGAAGCAGGCTCATAGCCGAGGAGCCTGATGAGGGACTCGATCCCAGAACACCGGGATCACGCCCTGAGCCGAAGGCAGACGCTTAATGACTGCGCCACCCAGGCGTTCCCACCATTATAGTGTTTCCTATACAGTGTTTAAAAAGCAGAGAGAAAAGAAAATGAGAGAGAGAGAGAGAGAGAGAAAGATCATGTAATAGCAACACAATTCCAAACTGCAGACTGGCCAGTTATTTCTTTCTAGGGATGGGAAGCTCAGGAGTTTGAAAGGAGCTTTGGAAGAGAGGTAAGATAAGACATCCTCCATTATAGAGAAACTGGCTGAAAAGTGAGCTGGTCAGAAGTTGAGAAAACTGTCTATCCCCCACCCCCATTCCCTGCTTCTGGAAGGGTAAAACTGCATCCTTTCCAATAAGTATTTTAGTGCCTAGGCTTTTCTAGGTTTGTTGTAGGCACTGGGGGCACAGCAGTGAGTAGAAACACAAGGTCCCTGTCCCCATGGAACTTATAATCTAACGGGAAAGACCGTTATGAAGTAAGAACAAATGCGTATGCACTTGAACATCAGAGGAGATTGTGATGTGGGTGTGGCATGGTGCTCGGCACGCGGGGAGGGTGGGTGCCTGACCTTGGCTGGGCCGGTCACAGTGGTCAGGATCAGGAGTTGGGGAAAGAGGCTGGCTCTTTTGCACTGATCTTGAAACTGGCGGGGCGGCTGTATTGTCACTGTGTGGAGTCTGATTCTCAGAGACCACGGCGCAGGGGAGAAAGGAGTGATGGAGATACCCTAGCCCTGGTGACAGTCTTTGGATACCTGAATCTTCTCATGCTTGAAGCTGGAACCACACCCTTTTGGTTTAAGGTAGATTTATTTATTTATTGTTATTTTTTAAAGATTTTATTAATTTGACAGAGAGAAAGAGCGCAAGCAGGGGGAGCGGCAGGCAGAGGGAGAGGGAGAAGCAGGCTCCCCACTGAGCAGGGAACCCAATGCGATGAAGAGCTCCATCCCAGGACCCTGAGATCATGACCTGAGCCGAAGACAGACTCTTCACTGACTGAGCCACCCAGGTGCCCCAGTTTAAGGTAGATTTTAAAAAATAGTTGCTTGTGAAAGAAAAATTCCTAAGGTAATATAGTTATTAATTATCATTATCCCACTGCTTCTACTCTGTGACTTTGCTGAAAGCCCCAGTGAGGCCAAGGACCTGCTCAAGAGACGATGTGGCATTTCTGGCATTAGAGTCCCCAAACCCTGGGGTCCGCTTGGCAGATACATTTACATGAGGAAGGTCCCAAAAAGGCGTGCACCTCTCTCTGTGTGATCCTGGCTGTTGAAAGACATTTAAGCACGAGAGCCACAGTGTACCATGTGACCGGGTGGCTGGTCCACTGTGGCGGGCGGACCCTTCCGCATGCCTAGGGATAGGAGCCTGCCTGACATGCTGCCTGTCATTCCTGAGGGCGCCTGTGAACACACCTTCTCAGCCCCAGATGCCCTTCTGGATGTCTCTGCTCACCCCCTGCCTGGACGCTGCTGCTGCTTCTTTTTTAAGATTTCATTTATTTATTTAAGAGAGAGCAAGAGAGAGCAAGCATGAACTGGGGAGGGGGGGGGACAGGCAGAGGGAGAGGGAGTAGCAGACTCCCCGCTGAGCAGAGAGCCCAATGTGGGGCTGAGGCACCCAGGCCCTCCGAGTGGATGCTTCTTGAGTTTCAGTTTGCACCCCTGTAAAATGGAACCCTCACTACCTCCACTGCCTGTTCACAGGGCCCTCCCCTCAGGGTCAAATGACAGTTCAGTACCATTCAAGACACTGAATGTCAGAGAAGGCTCCTGGAGCTTCCCTTCCGACAAGTGAATACCTACATACTAAGAGGCATGTCCAGCCCTGCTGCTTACCCAGGGCAGAGCTCCTTGATCCTACAGCAGCATTTAAAAATAAGACAGGCTTAGGTTTCGTTGGAGAGAGGAAAGGGTACCTCGGAGATTTGACTTGAAGCTGGTCCAGTTGAGTACCACTGAGAAAACACCCCCCCAAAATGTAAAATTTTCACATATATTGGGGGCATACAGGTATCTGCTACATTATTTTTTGCTTGCTTGAAATCTCCTCTAATTGAAAATTAGAAAATGAAGGGGCACCTGGGTGGCTCAGTCAGTTAAGCGTCTGCCTTAGGCTCAGGTCGTGATCCCAGCATCCTGGGATCGAGCCCCCCATCGGGCTCCCTGCTCAGTTGGGAGTCTGCTTCTCCCTCTGCCCCTCCCCCTGCTTGTGCACGTGCACGCTCTGTCTCTCTCACTCTGCCAAATAAATAAATAAAATATTTTTAAAAAATTAAAACAAAAAGGGGTGTGGGCCTGGCTCAGTTGGAAGAGCATGCAACTCCTGATCTCGGGGTGGCAAGTTGGAGCCCCACATTGGGAGATTACCAAAAAAGTAAATAAACTAAAAAAAAAAAATTAAAACAAAAGAACAGGGGCGCCTGGGTGGCACAGCGGTTAAGCGTCTGCCTTCGGCTCAGGGCGTGATCCCGGCGTTCTGGGATCGAGCCCCACATCAGGCTCCTCTGCTATGAGCCTGCTTCTTCCTCTCCCATCCCCCTGCTTGTGTTCCCTCTCTCGCTGGCTGTCTCTATCTCTGTCGAATAAATAAATAAAATCTTTAAAAAAAAATAAAAAATAAAAAAAAATAAATAAAACAAAAGAACAGGGGCCTTGATGTAGATTGGGGGAAGGAAATCCCTCCCTACCAACCAGACAAGTAATTGTCTGTAGTTCCCGACACCACCTTGATCTCTCTGTCTATCTGTGCGACACCACCTTGATCTCTCTGTCTATCTGTGCGACACCACCTTGATCTCTCTATCTGTGCATATTTAAACATTTATCCATCTAAAATCAATACATCAAGGCTATGCTCCAGGCAAGGCATAGAAACGGCAATTGGGCGGGGGAAATCTTCAATTTTAGAGGGAGGTCCGCCTTGATTTCAATTCTGGCTCCATCCCTAAAGCGCCCTGCGACCTTGGGCTAGTGAGTGCCGCAGCCTCCCTGAGCCTCCGCGTGCTCTTCTGTATAATGGAGGTAATGAACAGCGCGGGCAACAGCTTAGACGAGGCCCCAAGAGCTCTGCGCAGGTTATCGGGCTGGGCCTTGCAGGTGGGGCGCTGGGGACAGAGGTGTGGGAAGGAGGGCGCTTGTCCCTCCGCCAGACCGGCCTAGGGTGGTTTGCGCCTCCCCGCCCCCACCCTTCGATGGAGGCAAAGTTCCTGGGAAGTCGGTGAGGATTCAGAGGGCAGAGGAGGGGAGTTTGTTTGAGGGTGTGTTGCCTTTTTGAAGGCGGATTGGGCCCCACGGCCGGCGGCGTCCCCACGGACTACCGCGGGGGGCCAGGCTGGGCGCCGGAGCTTGGCGCGGCGAGGGACACCCCGCGACAGCCGGGCCGCGGAGCCCCCACGCCCAGCTCGCTGGCGGCACCCTGGGCGGCTCCCTCTCCGAGCGCTGGGAGGTCGCTGGGGGCGCCCTGGAGCTGGCCCGGGAGGGGCGGATGCTGAGCCGCGAGAGGCCCGGGACCCGCTCCCTCTGGCTGCGGCACCACCCCTACCTCCCTGGTACGGGGGCGGGGAGTCAGGGGACCGGGCTCTTCAGAGCGTGAACCAGACCCGCCAGGCGGAGGAGGTCGCAAACCGTCGTCCCGGGACCCAATCCCACTTAAAAACATAATTAAAAATACTTCAGCTGGTTGCCAGGATTTAAAATACAAAAGCACACGGAGTGGCGTGGTAGCTTTCCCACCTCTTCGCAAGGGTGTTCTCCTTGGAGGCTCTCCAGGATCCTGGCGTCATCCGCCGGGTCAGCTTTGCTTTGGAGACGCCTGAGTTTGTGAGCCCTGCTAGATTCCTAGCAGGTCTGAGGACCTGGGGTTCCGTGAGTCAGGCCCTGGGCTAGACAACCCGTGTCCCTCAGACCCCTTCTCCCCCTCGCCGCGGAGTTCCAGCAGGCCACGGACCTTTCTGCCGGGTCCCGCTGGATCCCCAGTAGCCCGGGGCCTGTCACAGAGGAGACCCCAGAGGCTGAAAATAAACGTTTGCCCCTGAAGAAAACAAATCCTTACATTTACAGATAGTAAGAGGTAACTTTTTAAAAAAAAGTTAGTTGTTTATTTGAGAGAGAGCACAAGTGGGAAGGGCAGTGAGGGCTTGTGCAGGGGGAGCAGGGTAGGGGCGGAGGGAGGGGGAGATGCCGACTGCCCCCTGAGCAGGGAGCCGGACCTGCCGGGCCTGCCCAAGGCAGACGCCTCCACCCAGGGGCCCCAAGAGGTAACTTTTTTGGGCATTATCCTAAGTGCTTTCTGTACTGGCGCATTCAGTCCTCACGACAGCCCTGTAAGGTAGGAACCAGCATATCCCTGTTTTCACAGACAGGGAAACAGAGGCACAGAGAAACAAAAGAACTTGCTGGAAGGCAGGCAGTCAAGAATACAAAGCAGGCTGTCTGCTTTTGGGTTGTTCCACATCAGTTTTACCTATTACTAATAGAAACGACATCCTCACCCCATCCAGCGAGCTCA
>NW_024424341.1:8052550-8249666 GCF_017311325.1 Ursus maritimus | reverse complement strand
CGACACCACCTTGATCTCTCTGTCTATCTGTGCGACACCACCTTGATCTCTCTATCTGTGCATATTTAAACATTTATCCATCTAAAATCAATACATCAAGGCTATGCTCCAGGCAAGGCATAGAAACGGCAATTGGGCGGGGGAAATCTTCAATTTTAGAGGGAGGTCCGCCTTGATTTCAATTCTGGCTCCATCCCTAAAGCGCCCTGCGACCTTGGGCTAGTGAGTGCCGCAGCCTCCCTGAGCCTCCGCGTGCTCTTCTGTATAATGGAGGTAATGAACAGCGCGGGCAACAGCTTAGACGAGGCCCCAAGAGCTCTGCGCAGGTTATCGGGCTGGGCCTTGCAGGTGGGGCGCTGGGGACAGAGGTGTGGGAAGGAGGGCGCTTGTCCCTCCGCCAGACCGGCCTAGGGTGGTTTGCGCCTCCCCGCCCCCACCCTTCGATGGAGGCAAAGTTCCTGGGAAGTCGGTGAGGATTCAGAGGGCAGAGGAGGGGAGTTTGTTTGAGGGTGTGTTGCCTTTTTGAAGGCGGATTGGGCCCCACGGCCGGCGGCGTCCCCACGGACTACCGCGGGGGGCCAGGCTGGGCGCCGGAGCTTGGCGCGGCGAGGGACACCCCGCGACAGCCGGGCCGCGGAGCCCCCACGCCCAGCTCGCTGGCGGCACCCTGGGCGGCTCCCTCTCCGAGCGCTGGGAGGTCGCTGGGGGCGCCCTGGAGCTGGCCCGGGAGGGGCGGATGCTGAGCCGCGAGAGGCCCGGGACCCGCTCCCTCTGGCTGCGGCACCACCCCTACCTCCCTGGTACGGGGGCGGGGAGTCAGGGGACCGGGCTCTTCAGAGCGTGAACCAGACCCGCCAGGCGGAGGAGGTCGCAAACCGTCGTCCCGGGACCCAATCCCACTTAAAAACATAATTAAAAATACTTCAGCTGGTTGCCAGGATTTAAAATACAAAAGCACACGGAGTGGCGTGGTAGCTTTCCCACCTCTTCGCAAGGGTGTTCTCCTTGGAGGCTCTCCAGGATCCTGGCGTCATCCGCCGGGTCAGCTTTGCTTTGGAGACGCCTGAGTTTGTGAGCCCTGCTAGATTCCTAGCAGGTCTGAGGACCTGGGGT
The DNA here is from genome assembly GCF_017311325.1 of Ursus maritimus. Taxonomy (NCBI): domain Eukaryota; kingdom Metazoa; phylum Chordata; class Mammalia; order Carnivora; family Ursidae; genus Ursus; species Ursus maritimus. The sequence goes on along the minus strand of NW_024424341.1, from coordinate 8,248,553 downwards.
TCCGTGAGTCAGGCCCTGGGCTAGACAACCCGTGTCCCTCAGACCCCTTCTCCCCCTCGCCGCGGAGTTCCAGCAGGCCACGGACCTTTCTGCCGGGTCCCGCTGGATCCCCAGTAGCCCGGGGCCTGTCACAGAGGAGACCCCAGAGGCTGAAAATAAACGTTTGCCCCTGAAGAAAACAAATCCTTACATTTACAGATAGTAAGAGGTAACTTTTTAAAAAAAAGTTAGTTGTTTATTTGAGAGAGAGCACAAGTGGGAAGGGCAGTGAGGGCTTGTGCAGGGGGAGCAGGGTAGGGGCGGAGGGAGGGGGAGATGCCGACTGCCCCCTGAGCAGGGAGCCGGACCTGCCGGGCCTGCCCAAGGCAGACGCCTCCACCCAGGGGCCCCAAGAGGTAACTTTTTTGGGCATTATCCTAAGTGCTTTCTGTACTGGCGCATTCAGTCCTCACGACAGCCCTGTAAGGTAGGAACCAGCATATCCCTGTTTTCACAGACAGGGAAACAGAGGCACAGAGAAACAAAAGAACTTGCTGGAAGGCAGGCAGTCAAGAATACAAAGCAGGCTGTCTGCTTTTGGGTTGTTCCACATCAGTTTTACCTATTACTAATAGAAACGACATCCTCACCCCATCCAGCGAGCTCAGGATATTAAGGTCCCTCACCTGCTCCCCCAGCACTTCTCTGCCACCTGGTATAGGAACTAAGAGCCTTGGCTTCCAGAGTCAGCTCTGTCGTTAGTTGGCAACGTGACCTTGGGCAAGTCTCCCCTGCCCCCAAGATATTAGAAAGGCACTCCCATCTTTGGAGACATGTGGTTGGACTAGATCCTCCCCAAAGCCTGGAATCGCGTGGCCTTTATAAAGGGGGCCTGATCTTTCGTTTCTGCCCTTGGCAAATAGGCTCTTCCGGAGTCCTTGGCTTATCCGGATGGTGGCTCTGCTCCCAGGGGCAGGAGAAGGTTCGGAATGCTGGCAGAAACTTCCTGAATTTCCCCTGGCTCCTGCTGTGGCCTTGGCGCTGGGTGGGGGCTCCGGGGCCTCTCCCAGTGGGTGCCGGAGGCTGGAGCCGCCTTTGTCTGCCGCAGGAGGCCAGCCAGGCAGCTTTGGCTGCAGGCAGCCCCTGCCCAGGCCTGGGAGATGGTTTTTTTCCCTGTGTGTTGCAGCTGGGACCGTTTATAATAGGAAAAAAAGAGAATGACCAGGCCAGCCGGCTGGAAAATAAAGAGACTTAAAAAGAAAAGGGCTAGGCTGTTCTTCTCCTGTGGAGGCTTTGGTTAGGCAGAAAGTTTTAGTTCCTTTCTGAAAGGCATTTGGGCTTTTGATGTCCCCTGCGGGAGCTCCCTCTGGCCCCTGGGAAGCCAGGCCCTGGCATGTCCCAATGTGCGTGGCGGGGATGGGGCCGGGGCACTCAGAGGAGACAGTGGCAGGCCCTGGGAAATACTGCAGCAGGCTGGGGCCACTGGGGCCCCAGCCCGGCCCGGCCCCCCTCTGCTCCCAGCCCAAGCCCTACCACCCCGCTTTGGTGGTCTTTCACCTGAATTTCCTCTGCTCCCTCTAATTCTGAATGCTGCTGGGTGCTAGGCGGGCCAGAGGGTGGGAGCAAACCCAGGCCTGCTACTTCCTTCAGTCAGAGAACTAGAGGGATTTCACAAACGGAGAGACTGAGGCAGAGGGAGGGTTCGCTTGAGGTAAACCTAAGGGACCTAAACTTCTTGGGTGTGCTTTGCCTATAAATATTAACACGAGCTAACATGTATTCTGCCGTTAGAGCATGGAAGGGCCCAGTTACTGAATCCAGGGACCTGCGAGATAGAAAGAGGTGAGTCCCCTGTCGGGGAAACTGCCTCACCAGCTCTCTTCTCTGGCCTTTGCTGGTTCCAGTCCTTGCAAATGAGCTCTCCTCCTTGTCGGCCCACCCTGCAGCAGGGTCACACCGTATCCATCACGGAAGAAGGACCACAATCAAAACATGACATTTATCACCCACCTACTACATGCAAAATCATTTCATGCCCTTCACACATCCTGGTGACATTACCTTATTGCTCACTACCATCCTATGCCCCTGGCATTATTCTCCTCATTTTATCCATGAAGTTGCTTTGTCCTGGGACGGAAAGCCAGGCCCTTTTGGCCCGAGAGGCTGAGCCCTTTCCATGGTACTGTGCCCTGTCTGCCTAGAGCCTGCCTCTGGCTTCTCTATCAGCTTGCTTCTCCAGCCACAGCCATTCGCTGGGCATGAAGTGAGCACCATGGGGTGCTGGGGGGGATACATTAGACTCCAGGGGTCTTCCCTGAAATAGCTTCCAACATAGCTCAGTGGGCAGAGAATCTTCCCCATTGGCCTGTGTTGTCCACCAGAAACCCTTTGTGTGAAGACGGTTGATTGCCCAGCAATGTGTTGGGAGACTCCTCTGTATGTCGCACAGATTGGCGCTCTTTCTCCTAATGCCATCCCTAAGTTCTGGGCGTCTGCAGGGCACCAGGGATGTAATGGGGAGCTGGGTAGATTCAGCCTGCTGATCCTGCTTCTCTCCTTCCTGCCCATGGGCATAGGGTCCCCAACTGTATGTGCGGGACACAGGACCGCACAGATTAGTACTTTTCAGAAATCTCCATGGCATTTCTCTCAGACCTGGGCACCAAGTGACTTCTTTTCATGACAGTTGTGGGGGGGGGTAGGCTGTTGAAGGAGAGAGGGTACATGCATAGGAAACAAGCAAATACCAGATTTTTTTTTTTTTTTCCAAAATGACCTAAGCTTAATTGGTCCTGCACACTCTTAGGTCCCTTTTGGTAATTAATAGTGGCTTCAAAAGAGGTGGGAGACGGTTTGCGACTCCCACGTACCCTCTCTACCAGGTGAGAGTGAGGCAAGTCCCTGACCAGATCCTGCCACACACACCGGTGGTTATCAAAGCAGGTACCCCCTCAGGGACCAAACAGGTCCTATAACCAGCTCAGTGAAGTCCCCGCATTCTGTCCTGATTTCAGGTGCTCTAAGCACTTCCAGGGTGAAAGTCACGCTGGGGATGAGCCCCTGTTCCACTCCTGGGCAGGATTCCGTGTGCTCTGCCGGGCACCATGCAGTCAGAAATTCTGGCTGCACACTGGACCCCTGAGTCATCAAGCCGGGGTCCTAAGGGTACAGGTGACCCCAGTCTCATGGCATGTGTATTCCCTGTTAAGGCAAGGTGGAAGTGTCTCTAGACTATTGCACTAAACCACATTTTGAAGGCCTTTCATTTCACCAATGAGAGCTCATTTCTAAATCTGTCACATTTTTGAATATCCTGTCTGCTAATCAGCAAGACATCGGTGGCCCAAGGTCTTGGGACCGGTTCTGGAGTGGGCCCTGGCTGATACAACCGCTCCTCGTTCAAACTTAGAAAACTGGGCACCTAGCACATTCATTATATGCTGACTTGTTTCTTTTAAAGAATCACAGGCATCATGAAAGAAGTATTTCGAGAGAACAAAGCAACAAGTGACCCAGAATCAAGTGACCCCAGGCACGTGTGCCACACACCGGGGCAGTTAGAGGGGGTCCGGGTGGAGATTCTCAGGGCCAAGGCCAAGAGTTGCAAGCTTTCCGAGGGTGTGAGTCCGCTGGGACCCTCCTGCCAAGTTGGTTTCTTTGCTGCCTTGTGGGTGTTCCCTGCAAAGACTGCTGACACTTGAAGAATTAAATAATTATAATAATGATGATAAAATAGAAATGGCTTTCCCAGCTGAACAGAAACTGAAGACAAGGAGGTTCCCACACCCCTTGTATTGTTTTTGGCACCAGACTCCCAAAGCCCCCGGGAGGCAGATGTCTGGGCCTGCTGCTGGTCTCTTTGAGTCGTGGTCCTGGTGGGGGGGGGGGCACTGGGGACCTTTGGAGAATTTCAGGAGCATCTGCGGGGACTTCCCTCCCCAAAAAGCCAGGCTGAGAACTGAGAGCAAGGGAAAAGACTCTCTTGTCTTACTCTGTTCTGAAGCCTCAGAAGCTTCAAGAACAAGCCCTGTGAGAGGGATCCTTAATGTTGTAAATACCGGTGTGGAGGTGGGGATGGTGGGCCACTGCCAATTAGTAATTGGGGTGCCAGGCTACCTCCTGATGGCTTGACCTTAGTACCCCCAGGACAGGAGTGCCCCGAGAAAGCTGGACTCCACGAATGGGTGGATCATGCTAATAAGGCAAAAATGCAAAAGAGAAAAAGGAAAAATCACATCCACTCAAACACGGATCCCCTGTCAATAGACCTCAAGCGGCTAGAAAGCTTCTAGAAAGCAGGGACACGTCTGTCCATCTCAAGGGAACACCAGGGAAGGAAGGGACTTGTCAGTGCAAGGAGGGAACGTGCAGTTCTGTGATTCGCATCTCCCTCTAGAAACATGGTTGACCTTGGGCGGTGGTGAAGGTGAGAGGAAGGAAAGTGGAGGCTGGAGGGTGGCTGTCAGGCCTGGTGGCCTTGCTCTGGGCCCAACAGGCCATCCTCACTAATATGAAGACCTTAGGGCAGCCCCATGAGATCCATGCTACCTGTATCCCCCTTTTGCCGATGGATAATGGAGGTCCAGCAAGACCCTTGCCCGAGGTTCTCCCGCGGGGCCATGAGGAAGGCTGCTGGGTTGGAAGATGGGTCAGAGTGACTCCTAAGCTGGGCTGTGACTACTGCCTCCTTTCGCTCTTTGCTTGCAGCAATGACCACCTCTCCACAGAATCACCCAGCTCCTTCCCGCCTCAGGCCCTTTACACACACTGTTCACTCTGCCAGGAACTCTGTTCTCTCCCCTCTTTCCTGACTCCTTCCTCCTCCTCCAGGCTCTCAGCCAGACCACCACTGTGACCCTCTGTTTTTTGGCCTCATTTACACTATATTTTTCCTTCTTAGGATTGTTCAAAACTGTCATTAAATAATTATTTATGTGGCCATTTATTAAAAGTCAGCCTCCCCACGAGAGAACGAGCCGCAGCAGGGAGGGCCTGTGGTCCTTGTTCGTGGCTTCCTCCTCGGTTTTGGCACACAGTAGGCACACCATCAATAAACACATGTTGAATAAACAAATGAACAAAGGAATGGACTTCTTTCCTGGGGGAACACTGGGGGGTCACCCTTCTCTCCCCAAAATGGCTGTTCCTCGTAGGCCGATGCAAGTTTTCCCAGCAGAGTGTGACCTTCGGGGAATTAAAAGGTGAACCAAAATCATGAATTTCATATTGTGTATATTCCAGCGACTGTTGTTCACGTCAAGGGTGTGGGTTAATGTGTGCACGGGTGTGTGCACGCGCGCGCGTGTGTGTGTGTGTGTGTGTGCGCGCACGCGTGCCTGTGTGGATGGGGAGAAGACAGTCATTTGGTGATTTACCCCAAAGCACCTCTTGAATGACTCTGGAGACCTTTCAGGATACTAGTTTACAGGCCACAAAAGGAACCCTATCTTATTTTGTTTTTTTTAAAGATTGTCTTTATTTGACAGAGAGAGAGAGAGCACAAGCAGGGGAAGCAGGGGAGGGAAAAGCAGGCTCCCCGCTAGCAGGGGACTAGGACCCTGGGATCATGACCTGAGCGGAAGGCAGACGCTTAACCGACTCAGGCACCCCAGAACCCCATCTTATTTTACTTTGTTGTCCTACCTTGTTTTTGTCCCCTACTGCACCTCTCCCGCATTCACTGGATGACAACCTGCCTCTTTTTGAAACTCAAAAAAGAAGCCCCTCTTGCTGCATGTCTGGGGATGCATTATTAGGAGTGTGCAGAAATGGGGGGAGCCTCGGTGGGAGGTGCCCCCTCCTGCGGCCAAGTTATGACCTGGAAGGAAGATGCCCGTTTATGTGACCAAGATCTCATTTGTTTTCAAAAATGTCCATTTGTAATTTCTCTTGCATTTATGATGGTGGCTTTTTTTCCATTTACAACGGATTTCTCTGGCCACTCCTTTGGGCAGGAGCAGCAGTCCACTTTGCAGATGAGGAAGAAGAGGCCAGGGGAGGCCTTTCTCGCAGAAAAGGGGCCCAGACTCCTGGATGCACTGATGCAAGTAGGCAGGTGCGGTCACACCGCCTGAAAATGACCTTTTCCTGGTCCCTGGTCACCATGCTGGTGAGAAACAAGACCAGCCCTGCCCTCACCCAGTGCCCCCTGAGACCCCTTTGGTAGGAGCTACTGGCTTTTTGCTGCTCTGGAATTTTCCTTAAAACAGCGTTTTTTGTTTTTTGTTTTTCTGGAAGGAGTTAAAAATGAAACAAGCTTCAGAGAAAGCAGGGCCGGGCCGAGGCGGGGACGAGGTCGCGCTCCCACCGCACCCTGACGGCCACTGAGCTGGGAGACCGCAGACCGGTCTTGCAGGGGAGGGGTGAGCGCCGCGACGCGAACGTGTGTGACTGCGACGTGCGGGGAAAGGGTCCAAAAAACTTTGCGCTCTTCTCCAGGACCCCCAGCCCTTCTGGCTTAGTTCGGAATACGTTGTCGCCCGCCCCCCATCCTGCTATCCCCACCTCTGGCCTCGGGGGCTTCCGCAGTTCCCTGAGGGTGGAAAAAAGGCAGCACCGCGGGTCTTCAACCACCGCCCGCTGACCCCTCCTTTCCTCCAGCACACCCCTTCCCCACCGCGCTCCTTTTGTCCGTCCCCTTTCTCCGGCTCCCGGCTGGGCAAGATCCGCGAGTCTTCAGCCCCCCAGAGAGTCAGGGCGGGCGAGCCGGGGGCTGTTCTCCGCCCCCTCCCCCTAGGAGAGGCAGCCCGCGGCGGGGGCACCCCGGAGCCGAGGCCAACCGCCCCCTCCCCCAGCGTGTGCCATCTGCCGCCTGTCAGCCTCTCTCCGCGGGCCTCGATCCCAGGCGCCGGCGGGGGTGGGGGAGCTGCTGATTCGGTCCCTCCTTCCTGGCTCCTTCCCAGGCGCCTCGCGGCCTCTGCCCTCGCTTTGGCCCTTGGCACCCCCTCTCAGCTACCCCGGCCATCCCCCAGCTTCGAGAGGCGGCTCTCACCGCCCTCCGGGAAGGCCAAGATGTTGCACACTCCTGCACACAAGAGCTGCGGAGGGCGGCGACCGGGGGGTGGCAGCCCTAACTCGGGGGGGGGGGTGCTCAGCGCCTGGGTCTCAGTTAGGGGACATCTCTTTCCTGCTCTTGGCTTTTCTGGGGATCCTCGCTGCCTCCCGGAGTCCAGGTGTCCGCCTCGGCGTCGCGTCTCGCCGGTCACCCGACTGTACCTCGGAGACGGCCTTGAGCGCGAGAGCTTGGCCTCCCCCCAACTGCCCCTCCACCCCGCCTCAGGCCTTTCCCCGCACCCGCCGGCTGCTCCCTAGCCACAGGGGTGCGGGGGTGGCATCTACCTCTGCAATCAGCCCAGCAAGGGGTTGGAGCCCGCAGGCCCAGAGAGGCGAGCCGGGCCGGGTGGGAAGGCGAAGCGAGCCGAGGGGGGCGCGGGCCGGGCTGGCGGGCGGGCTGGGGAACGGCGGGGCGCAGGCGCCCTGCTTGGGGCGGGCGCCGCTGCCCGGCCGGCCCCGGCGCGGCTCTCGGCGGGCAGAGGGTTTTTCCCTGAAAGGTTGCCCTGGGTAACTCGTCTCCGAGGGGACACAGCCCTCCCCTCTCCAAGTGGCAACTTATCGATCCGCGAGATTGATAACCCCCAGCGCCGAGCCGCGCACCCGCTTCGCTCTCCCGGCTCTGGGGCGAGCCGGCCCAAGGTGGCGCCACTCACCCGGGAGGGGGGCGATGTCGGGGCCTCTCCCCCACCCTGGACCCGGCCGCCTGCAGCTGGTGGGGGAGGGGGAGGCTTCAAAGGAATGGTTTAGGGGAGTCGCCTGCGGAAGACTTTTTCTAAGTGTGAGCGCTTTCCCGGCGGGTTCTGAGACCAAGCCTCCATAGGCTCGAGTCGCAGGGACGCGAGGCGCCCCCTGGTGGCTGGGGCAAAACTTTGTAGAAAGTAGGAGGAGGTTTCTTTTGTCAATCACTGTAACGTTTTGGGGCTAAGATGTTCCTTTTATTGTCTTAAGTAAGAAATGCGCACCCAGACGCAGCAGCCGTACAATTGCAGGTGTGGAGGGCCGCACAGAGTTAGCTGGGTGGTGAAAGAGTTTGCAGATGTGGGGTAGAGATGGTCTTTAAACACCGACCAATGGGCAGAGTTCAAGAGGGACAAGCCAAGTTCGGAGATAATTCTTGTGCGTGGGGCATAATTTGCGGAAGTGGCAGTGCTAGGGCAATTCCCCCCAGTTTGCGCCCCCCCCCCACTTTTTGCAGTTTGTGATGCTAATTCATCTTGGCGAGCTTGACAGCACGCGTGGGCCCTGTGTCAGTTCCCTCCTCCCGCCCCGGGTGCCGCGGGCGCCCAAGTCGGGGCCCCGCGTGCCGGTGCGGTGCCCGCGCCCGCGCCGTGCCTGCCGCCGCCGCCGCCGCCGCGGTCCGTGTTTTGCGGGCGGCCGGAGCTGTATTTCCAGCGCTGTCCATCGCTCGGTGCTGTTGGCCCTCTCTCCGTCTGATCCGAGCCGGAGCAGTGCGGGGCGCCCCACGGGATCAGAGCGCTCCCCCGCCGGGACTCCGCTCCTCACATCCTCCTGCTGGGACCCGGCTACATTTCCAGCCAAGCCTGGCTTTATTATGTGTCTCTGCAGTGCAGCCCCAGCAGCCGGATCGGGAGGAGGAGAGCCAGCGACCACAAAGAAGACAGGAGCGCAAGGGAGGCTGGCGGGCGGGCCGGCGCCGGCTGGAGCGCGGAGGAGCCGGGGCGCAGCCGCCGCCGCCGCCGCCGTTGCCCGGGAGGACGGGAGCCCGGCCGCCGCCTGCTCGTCCTCCTCCGCCGCCGCGGCCGCCGCCTCCCCCTTCTCCGAGCCCCTGGCCCATGGAGGCAGCTAGCGGGGCCGGCGACTTGGCACCGGCCTGGGGATCGGCTGCGCGCCGCGCGCTGAGCACCGCAGCCCGAGGGCAGGCAGCGGCGGCCCGGCGCACGGGCTGAGCGATGCCCGGGGCACGGGCGCGCCTGCCCGCCGCCGCCTGAGCGCCCCCGCGCGCCCCTTCCTCCTCCGGGGGGCCGGCGCCGGACCGAGCCGAGAGCCAGAGAAGGGGGCGTGAGCCAGGGGCCCCGAGCTGCGGCTTCCGAGCCACTGCGGCCGTTTCGAGCCCCCCCAAGTAGGCTGAGTTGAGGGACCCCCCCCCATCCATCATAATCTCCAAACCAGGCGTTTGGGCATTTTTAAGCCATTAATATTTATTATTTTTTTGTGCGGCAGGGGATAATTTGAAGGCTTTTTTTTTTTTTTCCGGGGGGTGCTGAGCTTCCGCGCTCCCGACCGCCTCCCGGTCTCCACCCCCCCTGAGACCCCCTCGACTCCAGCCCCGTCCCCCCTCCTCAGATGGGTTCATTGTGAGCTCCGCACCGGCTGCGTGGCCGGACGCCTGCAAACTTTGCACAAAAATCCGGCAAGGGGCGGAGGAGGAGAAGGAGGAGGAGGGTGAGGGTGGCGGTGGGGTGGGGGAGGGAGGGAGGGGGCCGCAGGGGCCGGGGGCCGGCGGGGGGTGGGGAGGAGGGGGGCGGCTTTTTTTTTTTTTTTTTTTTTTTTTTTGCATAACTCGGCTCGGCCGAGTGGCCTCCGGACTCCCCGCGCCGCTGGGACCGCCGCTGGGACCGAGAGCCCCCGGCTGCCGCATTGCAACAGGCAGGGCTCCGGCGCGGCCCCCGGGCCTCCCCCCGCCCCCGAGCGGCCTCGGCCGGCCCGGGCCGTCCCCCCCAGGGAGGCCGCCCCGGACCTGCGATCCGCTCCCCGCAGCCGCCGACCCGGCTGCAAAAAAAAAAGTTTCCGAGAGGCAGGCGGAGGAGAAGGGGGAGAAGGGCAGCCCGGAGCGGCGGGGGGCGGCGGGGGGAGCCGGCCGCGGAGGGCGACGGAGCGCCGGGAGCCCCGGACATGTCCAGGCGGAAGCAGGCGAAGCCGCGCTCGGTGAAAGGTGAGCGAGCGAGGCCCGGCGGAGGCGCGAGCGAGCGAGCGGGGAGGGAGGGAGCGAGGGAGGAGGGACCGGCGAGCGGGCGGGCGGCCGGGGACCCGCGCGAGCGAGCCGAGAGGAGGAGGAGGCGGCGGCGGAGGAGGAGGCGGAGGCGGAGGAGGAGGAAGAGGAGGGGGAGGAGGAAGCGGGAGCGGGAGGCGGAGGCGGCGGAGGGGGCACGCCGCGGACACCCTAGCCGCCCGGACCCTCTCCGGGCTCGGCGCCGCCGCCCGCCGGGGACCCGGGCCTGGGGGCGCCGCTGAGGGGCTCTCGCCGCTCCCTCTGTGCGGGCCCCAGGCCCGCGTGGCCAATCAAGGGGTGCGGGCCTGACTTGGCGGGGATTGCGAATCTCGGCGGCGGCGGGCGGGCGGCGGGAGGAAGGAAGAGGCGGCGAGGACCGGCGCCCGGGAGGCCGGCAGCTCCGAGGCCTCTCTCGCCGGGCCCCGGGCCTTGCCGCCTTTCCTCGGCCCCGCGCCTCGTCGCCCCGGGACGCCGTAGCCGAGGGCGGCGGGCAGAGCTTGCGCGCGCCCTGGGCGCCGCGTCCCCGCCCCGGCCACCAGGCGCCCCCTCCCTGTCCCCTGCCCGGGCCGCGCTCCCGGCCCGGGCCCCCGCACTTCCTGCCTCCTCCACCGAGGCCAACCGGGCCGGGAGCCTCCGCCAGGAGTTCATTGTCTGCGCAGCGCCGGCAGGACGCGGGTCCCCAGGGGAGCGCAGCGGCCGCCGCGCTAGCCCCTCGGTGGAGGGCGCCTGGGACCCAACCCCGGGCACGCACGTCCTTGACACCTAGGCCGGCTTCCTGTGTCGGGTCCCCGGAGTGCACACGTTAGTGAGGACACACAACACACACGCACACACACAAACGGCTTGCGCGTCCCCCCGCCCCCCCCATTCGTCTCCTCTGCTTTCCTTTCTGTTTCCATCAAGGCCCCCGGCTAGAGGGGGCCCCTGGAGAGCAGAGGCCCCAGGGAGAGGCCTCGCGCAGGCGACGGAGCCCCTCCCCTGCCCTTGTCTCCCCACTGACTGGCCTTTCCAGGCCTCGCCTGCTGCTTTGTCCCGATTCCAGCGCCTCGGGTGGGTGCCCGACAGGCCGGTCGAGCTGAGAGATGACAGAGGAGGGACAGGATGAGAGCTGCTAGGTCTCTGGAGCCAAAAGTCCCAAGGCTCCTGTCCTCTCCCAACTCCCCTGATGACCTCTGGCCCGAGCCCATTTCTACTCTGAAAAGTTCATTTCCTGGAGGCCTTTGCGGGAAGGCGCTGGGGCCCCCGCTCCCTTCCTGCCAGCCTTGCTCCTGGCTGGAAAGGCTGGGACTGAATCTGGCAAGGAGGGTCGTGAGACACCCGCCATTGCTCTCCTTCCAAAGTCCCAGCCGATTCCAGGGCGCCTGGCTGAGCAGAGACTGTCCCTGTCATCTTAGAAGCAGACCAACTCAGTCCAGAGTCTCAGCAAGGCAGCTGCTCCCTTTCCTCTTTTTCCTTGAGAGAAGTTGGTCTTGTTCCCCTCACCGTGGCAGGAATCCCAATCTGGGGTAACCTGGCCTGCTGCTCAGAATTGGGGATCCAGAAGGTGTTCTGATCGAGGCACAAGGAAACTGAAGAGAGACCCCCAAGAAGGGGACAGGCAAATGGTAGATGTTTGTCCTTTTGCTGAACAGGAAGGGCTCTGAGGCTTGAAATATTTGATTTCTTTTCTCTTTCCCTGGCTCACTGCTCACTGTTTCAAGAGCCACTTAAGGTGGCCCAGAAGAAAATGTGGACTCAGGATCTGTGGCTGGGAAAACAGTTTTATTTAACTTAGGCAGTTGATTTTGAGTTAAATCTGTGTATAGGAGTAGGATTTTCATAAAGGAAGATGCAAAGCTTAGCTGCCTCTAGCCTCAGTCTGTGGCTCCGAACCTCCTTATTTTGGAAGGCCAGGCACAGAAAGCAAAGGTAGAGAGCAATTTGCAGTGAACAGATGGGTGGGTGTTTCAGAGTTGCTCAAACCTAATTCTGAAACCACTCTGTGTATCTCTGAGAAAGACTCAAGAATTGGTCTCAGCCTTTCATGAAATGAGCCTTGACATGATTTTTAATGAATGTCTCTCTCTAAATCTATATGTGTGTACGTATAGCCAACAATTCAAACTAATTGGTGAGGGAAAGACAGCAAAGTGAGAACAAGACCAGTGTAGGCATTTTGAGAAGTATTGTAAATACCAGCCACACAGTGCCTTTCTGCCCTTGGAGCCTAAGATCCTCTGTTTTCTCCCTGTGGTTCTTTGCATTTTCCAGAAGCAGCTACGACCCTCATCTCTCACCATTTTGCCTTTTATTCAGTTTACTGGGGTGAATATAGGGTGGCGATGTGGCCACTTATCAAGGGAGGAATTAAGAGAGAGGATAATTTGAATAGATAAGAGTTTCAGCAGGGGATGGATTTATTGCGTTTCAAGAACTGCCCCCCCCTTTCTCAGACAATGTTCAAAAGTGTGCTTGAGTGTGAGCAGCTCCACACCAAGTGTTGAAAATGACAAGGTCTTCACCTTTAAAGATGCTTGAAGCTGCTTCTTAAGGAACAGTGGTGCCTTTTACATTTTATTTTATTTTGCCTTGCCTCCACTGCTGTGTGTCAGGGCTAACGGGGAGGCATTGCGGACTTCCCCAGCCCGCGCATTCTGCTGTGAAAGTCGCTGGACTGTAATTCGTAATTGATCTCGGAAATGTGAAAGCCCATAGCAGGAAGGAAAGACAGAAATATAACAATTTCTAATGGATGCTCAGAAAGTGTGATGTGAAAGCCCCGGCGTTGCTGCTTTGAAAAAAACAGGCCTGGGGCGGGGGGTGCAGGGGGAGGGTGTCTCACTTTCCACTCACGGACACAGTCTTCTTTCTGGAGTGGGGTCACTTGTCCCCTCTGGCTGTTTGTCCTTCTTTGGAAAACCCAGCTCCCAGGGAGGACACCCAGCAAGTAGGGAAGGGGGCCAGGGCACTAGGACAAGGGGGAGAAGAGCCTCATTGGTTTTCAAAAGCCTTGTGATTAAAAGAATAATAATAATAACACCAAAACCCCACGAATGTTACAGAAGTCACATTTTCTGACCGATTTTCCCTCCCTACACCATTCTCCCCCATTTCTGTCTCCTGGTGGCGTGGTGTGGCAGTTGTGAGGTGATTTGTTTCCTTTGATAATTTTGGCCTCATTCTCTGGGGCTGTTCTCATCACTTCTCACTGATGTTATTTTGGCTGATGATATCAGGTGACTTGGTAACCTGTCTCCCTTCACCCACGCTGCGTCCGCAGATCCAAGAAACAGCCTATTTATTTATGTATACGGAAAATTAATACATCTTTTTCCCAGACTCGGCTTAAAACTTTGGAATGATTTTAATACTGTTGATTTTCTCCATCTAGCAACTGCCTGTTAATTACCGTTCTTAGTATTAATTAGCACTCAGGCTGTGTCCACGCATCCCCCCCCACCAACGCCAACATCCCAAACTACCCCGCCCCCCCCACCAATGACTTCTCTGCACTCCCCTCCCCTTCTCTGTCTTCCTCTCCTGCCAGCCCAGAGCTCCTCAAAAAGTCCATCTTAGAAATTTGGTGGTCTGGGGACTTGGGAACAGTGTAGTTCGCCACTGCTTGTGTTTCCATGGAAATAATTGAGATGTAATAAATAGAGGCGTTCTGAGGTTACAGGTTTCTTGATTCAGCTGAGACCACATACAAGTGTAAATTGTCGAGATTTGTTTGGCTAAATGTACATGATCTTGTGGGAAGGGCAAACCAAATCCTTTATAGGTTCTTTAGCTTTCTGTGTGGATTGGGCAGTGACATTTAATCCTAATTTTTAATCGCCCCCTCCTCTATCAAGCCACCGACTGCCAGCGAGTGGAAGAGCCTGTCTTACTCTAGGAAACATCTTTTATGGCTAGTAATTGGTGTTTAGATTCTTACACCTGTTTCCTTGCAAAAACTTAATAAGCGATAAAATAAGATAACTGTGTGCCTGTGGCAGGAGGACCCCGCTAAACGTCTAACCGCAGGTGCCCAGCGCTCCTTCATAACGAAAGGTGCAAAATGCTGGTGACTTTACAGTCCTAAAGCCACTCGGTGGACCCGGCCAGCCCCGGCCCTGTGGTGGCATGCCACGGTGTGTCAGCAGAGGAGCAGGAGGACGGAGGAACCCGAGAGGGCCAACAGGAGTGCAGCATCTTCGAGCACAGCGCTGCTAGCTGGAGACCAAAGGGGGATCTGGTTCAATCTAATACAAAGTTGCAATAATTGCTGTATCGGTAGCCAACTCTTAAGCTGGTGGCTGTGGAATTCTTCCCCTGATGTAGGATTTAATAGTCTGGCAATTAGATGCATTGATTTCTCTTAACTGTTCATTTGGTTGTGTAAACGAAAGGAACCTGCCACTGACCCGATGGGATGGGCGTGCTTGCTGCCTGGCTCTTGGAAAAAGGCTGCTGGGGGTGGTGGTGGGAGGATAGGATTCTTCAGGGCGCTTTTGAGGCCAGTTCCCTCCTCTCTTAACATTTCTGCCCGTGAAATGAACAGCACCTGTTGTTCCGATAGTGTTTAAAAATAAACACTTAAAAAATAAACCGAAAGCTATTACAGTTATGTCTGAAAAGTAAAAAAAAACATCTTTCCTGCTGCAGATACTTCTAGAGTACCGTCTCCGCCTTCGATTGGCTGGACTCACATAATTTTGGCAGATGGTCTGTTAGGTACCAGAGGGAAAAGTCACAAAACACCTTGGCCCTGAGTTCCAAAGGGACCCCCCGGCTGGAAATTGAGTGACTTTCCCTCCCCCCCGCCCCCCATCCTTAGCAATAGTCTGGGGCCTGGGGCCACCTAGACCCGTGGCCCTGTCAAGCCCCGAAGAGGTGTGGGGACCTGGCATTTTGGACCCCTTGCAGGCGGGTGGGTGGGTGACTTCAGTGGCTTGGACGGTGTGCAGAGAATGAACTCTCAGGATGACGAACACCTCTTAACTCCCTGCTCCCAGACCCGCAGGGTTCTGGAAGGGGCACCAACTTTTGACATGCACTCGTGAAGAACTCTTGTTGGTACGCAAGCAGAAGGTGGCTAGCTTTCCTGACTGTCCCTCCACTGCCCCCCGCCTTTTTTTCACTAAACTGAATGTGTAGACTCAGTTAACTCTTTGGTTGAGGTTAAGATGGATTTACCTTTCCTGGACCTCGTCTATGGTACACTGGCGTTTGCAAAGAATATCATCTTCATGTCTTGTAAACGTTTGCCGTAGATATCAGGGCTTCTTTCTTACCTGCCGGTCCAGGGTAACCGCGACAGAAGAATACCGTGAAAACTGTTAGGGGCCCCCCCCATTACTGTGGGTAGCCAGGGAAAAGCTGGATTGGCAAATTGGAGAATTTCTGCAGATTCCTGTCAGCTTGCAAGGGCATTTTGAGCTCAGGGTAGTCGGGAATCAGAAGAGTTTTGCACCCAAAATGGACTAATTAAGCCTGGGTCAGTTATATCCCAATCGAAGTTTTCGGCGCTGTCAGCTCCCTCTGCCTACGATGGGAGAGGGAGGGTGGAGTGGCGTGGGGGAAATGCTGATGGAAAGTTTTGATTCATAGCTTACCTGCCAGGATCGGTGGCAGCCAACGATTGGGGTTGTACACTCAGTAAATAAAAATACTTTACCTCTTTCAAGGAGCGCCAATTAGCTGATTGCTCTGCGTGGCTGTCTTTAAGGAGAATGCTGTTTTACCTATCTTCTTGTACAGAGGTTTGATTTTTAATGTCTTGTGAAAAGGATTCTCTTTGTCTTGATTGATGTCAGGAATAAAAGCATGATGGTAATATCCCTTTGAAAGCTATTGTATTGTCAGCCCTGGCTGACAGCGGGAGGGCCTCCCAGCGTTATAGATTAGTGCTGTGAAAACACTGACATTTTCTTTGTTACGCTGCTGTTGTTCTACTTGCAAAGTCAATTACACAATGTTGGAGCTCAGTTACCGAGTTGACTTTGGAAGTAGCAACGTCTTTCATTCTCATCTTAAAGATATAATTTTCCTTTGTTGTTGTTGTTTTGTTTTCTTTCCTTTTTTTTTTGACCTGGCTCCCACCTCCACTCCCCCCCCCGCCCCCCCGCAAGAGTCTGAACGCGTTCGCTAGGCAAACACACTCCAGTTTCAATTGTGACAAGTCAAATTCAAAGACTGCCACGTCATTATCTCCGAATTCTTCTGCTCATTCACATTTCAGTGGCTTCTTATTGATATAGTGACTACAGCGCCAAGATACATAAAAAACCCATCAAATGAGATTACAGTGTTGATAGTATCTTATCAAGTGGGTTGTTCTCTGGATTTGGGGGTCCTCGAGGTTGGCAAATTCAGAGTTTTCTTTCTTTTTTTCCTGTAGAGTCTGACCCGGGCTGAACCAGGTTCCTGGGTTGATGGGACCCCCAGCAAACAGTTTTTTCGTTATAGAAGATTCATACGCATTCCGATCTCAGAGGCTGGAGCTGTTGAGCTTTGGACTTAGAAATCCCGGATGACATTCCGGCAGGGGTGGAAGGGGTCTCCTAAGAGAATCGTGTCACCCATCCGTCCCCCACCGAAGATGGCAGCCTGGAATTCTAAGGTGTCTAAGTGTGCCTTTACTGGGCGCCCCAGGCCTCAGGACTGATTTGCATTCCCATATAAGCGTGTGGAAGGGAAGCGGGGCGTGATCTGTCCAAAGCTGGAAATGATCAGGGTGGACGTCTTGTGTTCACCCTCTCCCTTCCCCTCCACCCCAGCCCTGCCTTCTCCAGAAAGAGAAAAACCTCACTTCCATAGTTCTTTCAACCGGCCCCGAAGAGGCAGTTCCCTGAGAATGCCCGGGGACCGGGATGCTGCTGCCACGGACTCCAGATGACAGGGACCCATCAGGAATCTCCGTCCGAGGACACTAATTGTGGGCCCCCGAAGTTATTATTATGAACCACCAGACAAGAGCCTGGGCTCGCCAGCAATTTGTCAGGACTAATTTTGTTTTTCTCCAATAATTGAAAATTAATGTCTTGAAGTGAAAGCAGATGTTCATGCCATCTTCTGAATTGGGATATAAAATGGGGCTCTGTAGATGGGCTCACTAATTTAACAGCAATTTTCCTCATGGCTAATGGGGGTGCTGGGGCTGCCGTCACCTAACGCTTGGGGTGAGGGGCTGAGAGAGAGAGGGAAAGAGAGAGAGAAAGAGAGAGCGGAGCCCACTTGGGCGAGTTCTGCTGTCTGGGGTCCATGCAGCCAAGGCCTGGGAAGGAAGGTGTGGCTGGTGTGCTCGTTCTGGAGGGAGAATATGTCAATAAAAAATTTTCCTGGGGCTGTGAAACTTGGGCCGGTCCTCGTTTTGAATACTCATTTGCACAAGAAGTATTTATGGAGATAATTCATGGCATTATGCTGGAAAAGGTAAGAGGAACCTTGATTTGGGGGAGCGTGGATTCCTGCAGCTGAGTGAATTCTCAGCTGCGCGTTGGTCACCTCGCTCTAGCGAAAAGCTGGTTAAAATCGCATTTCCGGGGCTCCTGGCTGGCTCAGCCGAGAGAGCATGCAACTCTTGATCTCAGGGTCCTCTTGATCTCGGGGTTGTGAGTTCGAGCCCCACATTGGGTGTAGACATTACTTAAATAAATAAATTAAAAAAAAAATTGCACGTCCCCAGGCCCAGACGCTGGAGATGCTCACTCAGCTGGTCTGGGGAGGGGCTCAGAGCTCTTCATTCTGTTCCCCTTTCAAAAACGAAGGTAAGATATATATAACCCGAAATGTACCATCTTAACCCTTTCTAAGTGTGTGGTTCGGTGGCATTAGTACCTTCACGTTGTTTTGCAATCATCACCACCATGAACTTTTCATTTTCAGGCAGCACCCAGGTGCTGGTGGGTGGGGGGGTCTCAACCCACCCCCGTCGGAGGAAGCCACGCAGTTCAAGGGCTCCATTTTCCAGGGTAGACATGGGAAGCAGGCTCAGAAGATCAAGGGACTCTGGAGATGTGACGGGGCCGTTCCTTGCTCTAGTGTGAGAAATGAGATTGGCACGCCCAAAGGTAGGGCAGGGCTCGGGACTGGGGACCTCATCAGGGCCGGGGGCTGGGGGCAGGGCAAGGGGGTGCTTAGTGGCTGAGTGATCTGGTGACTAGTGTCAGGATTAGAACATTTGTTCTCTCTCCTTGGGGACACCATTCGTTCTGGCCTGGCTGGGTGTGAGTTTGCCTAGTGGCCCTAGCAGGGCAGATCCGCAGGGCCCCCATACCTGCCCGCCAGGACCCAGGCAGCACCCCCTGGCTCCCCCAGCTCCGCACCCGTCAGGAAAGGGAGGGACAGCTGCTCGGAGACGACCACCTAGTCGCCTGGCTTCCTGGAGTGCTCGCCACCTCTGGCCCGCAGGTGGGCATTGCCGACGCTGGTACCGTTCTCCTCCTTGGAGGTACCAGGCACCTTTCTCTCCCCCGGTTTTCTCTGTAATTGAAATTTGTCCTTTCGTTACCTGGGCATGAATTATTTTTTGCAGTGTTGTCATTCCCTATCCTGCTGTGAGGTTTATCTCTTCTGTTGATCCTAATTAAATAAAACATACTGTTACCTAACTCCTGTTGCACTGAATTTTACCTGCCTGAAGGCAGAGTGCTGGCCATCTGGGCTTGGTTAGGGAGCAGGGCATGGCTGGGGAAGGGAGCTGGGGTGGCGGTGGCTGCCGCATCCAGGCTGGGTGTACCTCCGTGGCCTGGGGGCTGCAGGACCTTGTAGCCACCAGCAACAAATAGCCAGAGAAATGGCTTTGTCCCTAGCCCGCTGGGGCTGCAGGTCTGAACCTGGGGCCAGGAGAGACAGTCACCAGGCCTAGGGAGACCCCAGGGAGAGGGGGAGGGAGGAGAGTGGGTTCCCAGAGGAGGGGAGATGGAAAGAGTGGGCAGGCTCCTGTCGCCTGGGGGGGGAGGCTGTGGAGTGCTGGGCTCTCTGGGGAGCAGTGAGCAGTGCGCATGTTCTGGGGGCTCAGGACAGCCCTGCAGGTGCCCTGGGCCCCGCAGGGAGAGAGTGGCCAGCCTGGGGCCTGGCACGCATGTTCGGAAGATTCAGACTTTCCCTCCTTTTGTCTTTGAACTTCTCAGACTCCTGCCAGCCTCAGGTTGAAAAGGAACCCGAAGGTCACTTCATTCAGACCTCTTTGGGTATGTTTGTGGCATCCTTAGTTTCATCCAGCCTGCACTTGCACACTTCCACTCCCAGGGAGCTCACTACCTCTATGCCTTTTTTTTTTTTTTTAAGCTTGAGTTTCATATATTCTTCTTTTCCATTAAACTTGCGATCTGCCTCCATAATGTAGGTGCCTTGTCCTGGTTCTGTCTCCTGGGGCCTTAGGGAGTAACTCAAATCCTTAGCTCCCAGAGCAGCCCTATGGAGAGCTGGCAAAGCTTGCCTTGCCCCACTCGCTCAGGGGCAGGAAGTCACTTATGGGATATGGTCAGCTTGGTGGGCTTCTGGGACCCCACACTCACTAACTTTGAGGGGATAAGTGAATGGGTGGGTGAGTGAGGGGTAGTGGGCAAGTGACTGAGTAATGAGCGAGTGCTCTCCCAAGTGAACAAGCGAGGGGGGAGCTGACTTGGGCTAACCCCCACAGCCCTTCCCTTTCCTCGGCACCTTTGATGGGCTCTCTTGCCCCCTCCACCTCGTGTCAGCCCCTGTTCCTGTTCAGGAAGTGAGAGATGTCCCCTCCTGGAGCACTGGGGGCCCTCATGCCCCTTGCGGTTGGGTGGGGATGCCTTGTGTCTGTTCTCCCCTTCATCTTCCCCCACACTGCGGGTTTGGCTGGGAGAGTGCTGCTACGGCTCACCCAAGGCTTTGTGCCCGGCCTTGTGCTACGTCGTAAAACATCGTTTTTATTTATTTATTTATTATTTAAAAAAATATTTTATTTATTTATTTGACAGAGAGAGAGTGAGAGAGCACAAGCAGGGGGGAGCAGCAAAGGGAGAGGGAGAAGCGGACTTTCCACTGAGCAGGGAGCCTGACACAGGGCTGGATCCCAGGGTCCTGGGTTCATGATCTGAGCCCAAGGCCAACGCTTAACCGACCGAGGCACCCAGGCACGCCTCTAAGAGCAAATTCTAATACTAATTCTAAATAAAACAGAACTTTTCATTGAATAAAGTCCCTATCCCACCTCCTCCCCCACCCCTTCCTGTCACATGGCCCAGGGGGCTCCGGACTGGACATTTTTTGAGCCAGCTCAGTGCTGGCCAGGCCTGTGCAGCCCAGCTTTTATTAAATGGCCTTTGGGACCTCCCTCATCTTTCAGGGACCCGTTGCCCCTGAACAGCACTGGGAGTGAGATATGGAGTTGGGGAAAGTTTGCAAGAAGGAGGAGATGGGATGTGTTTGCAAGGGAACCTAGCAATTAAATAAAACTCCTAATGAAAAGGAAAGAGCCCCTTCTGGCTGAAGGCCTGAGTCAAGATTGATTTATTTCTCTCTGGGGTTGTGGGCGTTGTGGCTCTGTGATCTTGGGCAGGACAGCTCCCTCTATGGGCCTCAGTTTCCCTGTCTGTGAAATGGGATGGAACTGGTCGGCTGAGCTACCCGCCTTAGATGGTTCAGGATTTTAATTCCTGGAACATAAAAAGGGGAAAACACAAGACGCTTTGGTTTAAAAAAAAAAAAAAATACAGGCTGGGGCGCCCGGCTGGCTCAGTGGGTAGAGCGCGTGACTCTTGGTCTCCGGGTGGTGAGCTTGAGCTTCTTGTTGGGGGGAGAGTTCACTTAAAAAAAATAATAATAATACAAAGTTTTTCTTTTCTTGTTTTTTTTTTATTTCAAATTTTTATTTAAATTCTGGGTAGTTAACATATAGGATAAGATTGGTTTCAGGTGTAGAATTTAATGATTCATCACTTATATACCACACGCCGTGCTCATCAGAACACGTGCCCTCCTTAATACCCGTCACCTAGGGGCTCCTGGGTGGCTCAGTTAGTTAAGTGTTTGACTCTTGATTTTGGCTCAGGTCATGATCTCAGGGTCGGGAGATGGAGCCCCACGTGGAGCCTGGTGAGGGGCTCCGCGCTCAGGGTGGGGCGTCTGCTTGAGATTCTTTCCCTCTGCCCCTCCCCCCACAAGCACATGCATGCCGTCTCTCTCTCAAATCAATCAATCAATCTTTAAAAAAAATCCCATAACCCATTTAGCCCGTCCCCCCGCACCGCCCCCCACCAACTTTCAGTTTCTTCTCTATAGTTAAGAATTTCTTACGGTTTGCCTCCCTCCCTCCCTCCCTCTCTCTCATTTTTTCCCTTCCTCTGTGTTCATCTGTTTTGTTTCTTAAATTCCGCGTCTGAGGAAACCCTATGGCATTTGTCTTTCTCTGGCTGACTTCTTTCACTTAGCATGATACTCTCTAGCTCCATCCATGTCGTTGCAAGTGGCAAGATTTCATTCTTTTCGATGGCGGAGTCGTATTCCATTGTATGTCTGGACCACGTCTTCTTTATCCATTCATTATTCGATGGACATTTGGGCTCAAAATAAAAAATATTAAAAAAAACAGGCTAGAAAGCTATGGTTAGGTCTTTTCAAGTTACTTTGTAAAGTGACCACAGAGTGAGAATTCTGGAGAGGCAGCTCTGGGGAATCTGGGTCCTCCCTTGCTCCGGACCCTTTTGGGTGGGAGGGGGCGCGTCAGATGAGCGTCAAGGGCTTGACTGTAATGTTGGTGTCTTTGCAGGTGTCTGAGAGTTCAGCTGGTGGTGCCCTTGGCTCTTTGGGCTCCGGGGGCTTTGCCAAACATCACTGGAGCAGGTTATCTGGTGCTTCTCTAACCCAGGAACAACGTGGGTAGAGGATGATCGGGTCCCACGTATGCCCATCCAGAGCAACCAGCGTGGCCAACCTTGATCCCTGGGGAGGACACATGGAGGGACTTACTTGTGCCAGACCCTGTCTTCAGCTCTTCCCGTGTGTTCCTCCGGTTCTCCCCTCAGCTCTCTGACTGATCTCAGTTTCACAGAGGCACAGACAGGCGCAGAACTGCTTTGCTCAGAGTCATACCGCTAGAGGTGGCAAGCCTGCACCGATAAGCATTACCTTTTTTTACAACTGCCCCATGGGCCAGAAGAGGCGACAGAGACATTCATGCTCTCTCTGGGGGCTGGAGAAGTCCCCGGACTCTGGGCTAGGAGAGGGGGCCGTGAGTAAAGACACAGGCATTCTGTCCTGCTCCCCACCCATCTGTGTAACCTACCTTTTGGGGTATCTATATTCATATCTTAAAAAAAAAATCAACACATCTTAAATAATTTAGCCCCTTTCTTCCCCGGAGGGAAGCATGGTTATCCGCAGTTGTCTTCGCCCCCAGATTTTTTTTTGTGGTGGTTTTACACGAACCCATTTGTATATATGTATATATCCATGCGTATGTAATTTTACCCCTTTATAGTGTGATGTACTGCCTGACTATACTGTACTTTCTGTTATGTGCTATTTTCAAGTAGCAGTGAATTTCCAGTCTTGGTTGCACATTAATATGATCTTAGGCACTTCAAGGAATAACATTGCCTGGGTCCTACTACAGACCAGACAATCCAGACTCTTCGAGGATGGGGCCCTAGGTCAATTCCTTCCTTCCTTCCTTCCTTCCTTCCTTCCTTCCTTCCTTCCTTCCTTCCTCCCTCCCTCCTTCCTCTTCCTGGGGAATTTGAGGAAGTAGCCAGGGTTGAGGACCATTCATCTAGGAGATGCCATCAGGTTAGTGTCGTCGATTTACTCCATGGCGACGGCCATCATTCTGTAGAATGGGTGCGCTGGAATCTATTTACAATTCTCTGTCCATGGACATTTAGTTGTTTCCAGTTTTTTGCTGCTATAAGCAATGAAGCAGAGAGCCTTTTCATTTATAAATCTTTATGTTTCTTAGCTAGATTCCTAGAAGTGGACTTGTTAGGTTGAAGGGTAGTCACTTGAAAAATTTGATAGCTATTTGCACATCGCGCTTTACAAGGGTGTACCGATGTAGCCTTCAGGAGTGCGCGAGCGCGGGTCTCTCCTAACCCTTGCCCACGTGCCGATGTGTTCTCTTTTTTTCTCCTCCTCCTCTCCCTCCTCTTTCCTCTCCCTCTCCTCCTTCTTCTTTCCCCCCTTTCTCCTTTTGCCAATCTGACAGGCAAGAAATAGCTCATCTTTTAATTTGTATTTCCCTGATTACTAGCCGGGTTGACCATTTTTCTTATGTTTAGAGACTATTTTTATTTCTTCTTCAGTAAGGGGCACTGCTTGAATGTGGAGCTTGGGGGTTTGGGCATTTCTTTCCTTCAGCTAGTTCTTTAGTCATGTCTGTTCTTCCTTCCAACCATCTATCTATCCATCTATCCATGCATTATCTGTTCACCAACTACCCGTCCACCATCCATCCATCCGTCATCTATCCATCTATCCATCCATCATCTATCCACTCATCCATCACCCATCCATCATCTATCCATTATCCATCTATCACCCATCCATCATCCATCCACCCATCCATTCATCCATCCATCACCCATCCATCACCCGTCCATCCATCTGTCTATCATCCACCCATTCATTTATCATCCACCCATCATCCATCCATCCATCCATTTATCCATCCATCTATTCATCATCCACCCAACCATCCATTTATCCATCTGTTGTCCATCCTTCCTCTCCCTTCCATCTAAATCCTGAGTATTTTATCCAGGCGAGACTCTTAGCCCATGTTCCAAGGAAGATGCAGAGATGAACCAAATGGAGGCCATGCCCTCAGGTAGTTCACAGTCTGGAGAGGATATAAGACCCTAACCACAGGGCCAGGTAGAGCAGCCCAAGATGGAGGTGCAGGATGAGGGCTGCAGGGGGTTCTTTTTTTTTAAAAAGTAATCTCTACACCCAATATGGGGCTCGAACTCATGACCCTGAGATCGAGAGTCACATGCTTTATTGACTGATCCAGCCAGGCGACCCTGGGGGGATTCCTTTTGATGGAGGGAAGATCTGGAAGAAGGGTAATGTTTGATTTGGACCCAGAAGGACGGAAAGACAACACCAAGAGCAGCTAACATTTAATGAACACAACTTGTATGCAGGCACTGGGCAATGCGCTTTACAGGCAGTATCTCGTTTAACCCGGACGCTCATTTCTGACCATTCACGTGGGGGCCTCAGGCTTCCTTGTTCGTGAGCAATAATGGATCTTAGAGAATCCCGAGCTGAGCTCCCTTCTGATGTGAATCATCAGATTTTCCCTGAGAGGGCAAGTCAGATGTCCAAGGTCACACGATGACCTTGTTTCAGATTTGCACCTGAGGGCAGGGCATGGAGGGGGCTGGATCTCGCTGCTGCCACTGTTCCAGGGCAGGGCCTGCCTCGGGAACAATGTGGGACCCCCAAGCTTCTGCAGTGTGGGGGGATTCTTAAGTGTACCTGGGCTCCCACCCTTATCCCCCCACATCCTCACCATGTTATTGGTAAGCTTCAGCTGCATTTTCTGCGAAATGGGGGCTCCACTCCCAGGAGAGGTGTGAGGGTGGACTCTCTAGAGCGGTGAGGAAGGGCTTTGTCGAACAGAAATGGCCATCCAGAGGGTTCGAGTGGGAGTTGTACTTGGGGCAGCCTACCTTTGCCATTCTTCCTCTCTCGCCTGTACATTTGTGCTGGAGAAAATGGGTGGAGAAAAAAAAATCTAGTTTTTAGTCTGTCACCTCCTGGAGTGACCCTATCCTCTGGGAATTGCCAGATTGTGAATGAGCCTTCTCCAGCGCTCATGTCCTCTCCATCCCACCAAAGACAGTTTCTTCCTTCCTTCCTTCCTTCCTTCCTTCCTTCCTTCCTTCCTTCCTTCCTTCCTTCCTTCCTCTCTTTCTTTCTTGATTTTATTTAATTATATAACAGAGAGAGAGAGAGCAAGCACGCTTGAGCGCCGGCATGAGTGGGCGGGAGGGGCTGAGCGGCTGAGCAGAGACCCCAAAGTGGGGCTCAATCCCAGGACCCTGGGATCATGACCTGAGCCCAAGGCAGATGCTTAACCGACTGAGCCGTCCAGGTGCTTCCAGGACAGTTGCCTTTCTTAAGGGACACGGCGGCCAGGTACAGGAAAGGGGACTGTGTGGGAGGCATATGCCTCGGAATGGGCGTACCTGTGTGTCTGTGTGTGTATGAGCGTGCGTGCCGCGTGCGTGCCGCGTGTGTGCATGTGTGTGTGTGCACGTGTGTACTAGCTCGGGTTGTCTCTGTAGGTGCATGGATGTGCGCGCGTGCGTGTATCAGCCTCCCAGGGGAAGAGATTCTTGTCATTGCTTGTATGGTTCAGACTGTCAGTCCAGGGGCAGAGAAAATACACGTGGACTTAGTCGCGAATTGACTTTATATCCGTTCATTTGGATCTTTTTGGAGCACCTACTATGGGCCCAGCGCTATGCTCCACTTGACGCTACAAAACGAAGGAAGCAAGTCCCTTTTTCTTTCCTGAGATTGTTTGCCATCCGTAAAGGGTGGGAAGTGAGTTTACATTGATGTTTCCCAACATGTATTCCAGGATTTTGTTGACGTTCTACTAAAAGAATAAAAAAAAAATGTTCTCTGTGGCCAAATGCATTTGGCGAACACCGCATTAACCAGCATTCAAAGTTTTAAAAACTTTCAGGGCTTCTCAGAGCCTTTAAAATGCTAATGTGGGACTCTCAGAGATGTTAATAGTTTCTGGTTTCTAGGCCTTTAAGGGCTACTATCATTATCTGTTCATTCCTTCATTCCCTTACTCATCTCAGACATGTTTATTGAGCACCTGCTATGCGTCAGGCTGTTCAATGTGCTGAAGCCACGACAGTGGACAGGTGAAAGTTTATTCTAGTGGGGGTGAGGTGCCATCTACAAGGACACAAGTCAGTAATATAATTTCTAGGAAACAAAGCAGATCCTGGGATAGGCAGGGATGGGTGGAGGAGGCTGTCCAGACAGGGCCATCTGGGAAGTGACACTTGAGCCCAGGGTGATGGGGGGGCATGAGGAGACCTGGGGGCTGGAAGCCTTTGTGTTTGGTGCTTTGAAGGGGTTGGGCATGTGGGAGATGGGGGCCCTCCCTGGGTCTCTCCATCCCACGTTGGGAGGACCCACCACTGGCCCAGGCTTCTTTGTTTTTTATGGCACAGTCCAGGCCTCGGAGATAGGCTTCTCTGGGTGGCCAGTCGGTTTGATGGGGCAAGGGAGGCTTCTGGATCCCAATCTTGAGCTAGGACCTTCAGTGGCACTCTCCCCCCTCCCCACACCATGCAGTCCTCTCTCACTGTTAGCCTGTGCAAATCAGCACGGAGGGCCCAGGGATGGTCCTTCCCTGGACAGTGGGCTAAGCCGGCTGTGAGCACCACGCAGCAGAGCCCCTGCCTGTGTCGGTCCCTGCCATGTCCCCAGTGCCTGGCACTGGACTCACATTCCCACCTCCTCCCCATCTGACAGATGGGAAAATGAGGCCAGGAGGCTCCCACAACTCATTCCCTCAGAGGCCCAGCCCAGAATCCAACCCTTTTCCAAGCCAGGGCTGTGACCCGAGGCTGATGGGATGGGGGAGAGCAGAGATTTCCTGGAGCAGAGGTGGGACTTGGGGGCCCTCAGGGCCCTCCTGGGGTCAGTCTGCAGAGCTGCCGTGGGTGACCTGGGTCCGGGGAGCGTGCATGGGGAAGGGCACCGGGAAGCGGTGGGGGAGGGAGAGGAGGTGGGTGGAGGGGGAGAAGATGGGGCGGGGCCTGGGGCGGGGCCGGCGGGCCGAGCCGGGCGCTTGGGAACGCGGCCCCTCCCGGCCCGGGTCTGTGCCCCACCCCCCGCGGGAGGGGCCCGGGGACCCCTTTGAGGCGGCTGTCCTGGGAACGCGTCGGGCCGGCCCCCGCCCGGGAGGGCTCCATGGCTGCGGCGCAATAACTCAGGCCCAGGTTTGGGCACAAAGCGGCCGCGGCGGGGGACCGGCTGGGAAGGCGCGGGCTGCGGCGCTCGCTCGCGCTGCCCCGAGGGGGGCCCGGGCTTGTTCTGCACCGCGGGCCGCCCCCGCTCGCCCGCCCCTCCGAGTCTGGGGCCGGCCGGGTCCAGCCGGCGCCCCCAGGACTCCCGAGTCCCAGGCCCGGGGCTGGGGCGGGGGCGGGCGGGAGGCGGCGGCGGCGCCTAGCCTACAGCTGGCGGCCGGCCCGTGGGTGGGCTGCGGGGCTCCGCTGGCCAGATGTGCCCCTGGGGGGCCCTCTGGGGACTGGAGCACTGATTGGCCCTCAGCTCTGGGGCGGGGCTCGGGGAGGGCCATCCACGAGTGCATAATAATAAAAAATAAGTGTCATTGATGGTTTCTGAGCACTTCCCACTCATTAATTCATTTGCGCGCCCCAGCAACCCTCCGAGGTAGGTACTGTGATTATCCCGTTTTATAGAGGAGGAAGTTGAGGCACAGGGTGGCAAATTAAATTGCCCAATGCCCCCCAGAGGACTGGACAGGATTGGAACGCAGGTCCTCTGGCGACAGGGCGCCCAGACGCCAGTGTAAGCGGTACAGGGGCGCCGGAGTGCAATTTGAGTGCGCTTATGTTCAAGAAATTACAGACAGAAGACTGGCAGACAGATGTGAGTGACGATTCTTACGTTTGACACTTATGATTCGCTCATTCACTGGCTAGATGGATACTCCCTGACTTCATTCATTCCCTTGATGCATACTTCTGATTCTGTGCTAGGTCTTACGCTGTAGCTGGGTGCACAGTGACCGGTGAAAGCGGCTGGGTCCCTGCCTTCAGGGAGCTTACGGTTTACTTGGGGGCAGGATAGTGAGAATGACAGTAAAGTGGGAAGACTGACACCACTATGTCATTTTTCATGGGGAGACCGCTGTGAGACAGCCTTGGGCAGCGTTGTCCTGGGCGGGCGTTCAGGGGAGGCGAAGTGTCAGCTGGCCTGGGAGGATGAGAGGGAACTGCCGAGGGAGGTGGCTCGTGCCCTTTGGCTCTGAACTCATGCCTAGGGCTGCCACCCCCTGCCTTGGGCTCCGCCCTGCGCGGGGAGGAGGGAGAAGGAAAGGCCGTGCTCCCAGTCCACGAGGACCTGAGGGGACAGAATCAGGGGGAATTTAGAGTATGTGTGCCTGGAGGGTCAGGGACAGTGCAGTGGGCTTTTTTGGAAGGGCTGGAACACAGGTGAAGAAGGAGGCAGGAGAGGGTAGTGAAAGAGGCTGTTGGGGTTGGGGTGGCCTGCTGGTCGCTTCTAGAGAGTCCTGACGGCCCCCGTGACTGGAGCATTTACTCCCAACGTTTGCATGACCTCTGAGCACCGCATGGTTCCAGAGGTTCTCACGGGCACCTCCAAGTACCCAGGCAGTAGGTTGGAGGGGATCCGTCCTCATTTGCCAGGTGAGAAAGGGAGGTCCAGACCCATAGCCTTGCCCTGACACACAGTGCATGCCCAGCTGTCAGCCAGGCTGCTCATTTCCAAGGTCACAGGGGTCCTAACCCCCCGGCCCTGGCTCACCAGAGGCTGGGGCCCACTCTGCACCACGGTGGGGTTGGAGGTGGAAGGGAGATGTGGACGCCCATTACTGTCACCGCAGTGTCCGAGCTGCCTCCACTCCCACCGCCTCCAGCCAGGACAGTGAGAGCACCGTTGTCCGTACGGGCCCGCTCCAACCCCAGTTCAGTGTGAGTTGGGTATCTGAATGGGCTTTATTCTGAATTCTCTGTCTTCATTGCCACGAACTACCCATTGCATAGGCTCTCCGGGGCCGTGCAAGGCCTGTCACGGGTGCTGAGTTTGAGCACGGCTCCCCACTCAGACATAGGCGGTGGGGCTGGGCCTGTCCGCAGATGTCTCTGTGCATCGTGTCTTGCCTTCGTTTTGCTAGAGAGTTCCAAGTTTGCTCTTCTCTATGGAGACAGGTGTGGCTTGGGCCACAGAGGCAGTGGGAAGGGGTAAGAGCATTCACGGATAATTTTTTTGGAGCTGGCTATGTGCCCCGTACGTGCTGAATGCTTTCCACACAATTTCTCATGAATCCCCTCAACAGCCCCCTGAAAGTGGTACCATTATGGTTGCCATCCTGCAGGTGAGGGAACTCTGAGTGTCAGCCTGAGATCCAAAGTCACATGTCACAGCTGGGCTGCCTGACACCATGGTGCCTGCCTGAGTCACTCCCAGGGCCACCTTCTCCATTCCTGGTGAATGAGCAGGCCTCCCCTCCCCCAGGAGCCCACGCTGGGCTGGGAAACAGACCCATAAACAGTTATGAACTCTGAGGCTGGTAACACCACGTTCCCCCTGAGGACCCAGCTGGTGGCCAAGTTCACACCCCCTTACCCTCCCCCCTTCCTGCCTGCCTGGGCCTGCTCCTCAAGTTCACTTGGGGAAGAAGCCGCTTGGACAGGTGGGGGGTGGGAGGATGAGGCCAGGTCCTTGGGACATTTGGGGTGGGCACTGGACAGGATTCTACCTGCTCCCCCATTTCTTGGGAACGGCACACCCAGCCAGGCCCGCCCCGCAGTTCTGCTAGGTTGGAAGGGGAAGTGCTTGCTTGCTGCATTTAGGTGGGCAGCCCTCCCTTCTGCTGTGCCCCCACCCCCAGCCAGGCCCCAGGAGTCCAGCTGGCTCAGCCCAGGAATCTTGGATGTGCTGGTTGGGGGTGGGTGGCCTTGCTGAGGGACTCAAAGATTTAAAGGGCCCTGTCCTCTGGGCCTCTCTGCTTCCACTCACACTGCCCCTTGGGCCCAAGGCCTGGCCTCTGAGCCTGCAGCTTCTTCCCCCTCAACGTTTCCCCCTGAGCTTGAGTTTGAATCCAGGGGTGCGTGCCTCTCCTGGGCCAGGTTTCCAGGCTGCCCCTCAGCTGGTACCCATCCTGGCTGAGAGGCCTGGGAGCAGCCTCTCCTCCCCCGCTCCCTCCTCAATCTTTCTCCCTGGGCACCGACCCTCTGCATTCCCTGCCCTCCACCCCCTCCTGCTCCCGCTTCCTGGAACCCAGGGACCCTGGAGGTTTCTGGACCATATCGAGTTGCCTGGGTGGTTGTTTCCTTTTTTTTTTTTTTTTTTTTTTGGGCCATGCAGGGTGGGGGAGCTGGGAGAGAAGGGAGAGAAGCCGATAATTGGGCCAGGGCCAGCCAGAGGTGGAGGCTGACTGCCAGTCCACGTCTCCGTGGGCTGAACTGTGGCCCCCAGCCCCTACCCTTGAAGGGTCTGGGGCCTGGCTTCCCTTCCTGGCAGGGGAACAGCCCTGTTTGGCATTTCCTGCCTCTTGTCCTTTCATTTCACACCAGGTTCCCCAAGGACACCCCTGGGCGGACATGGGGCTCACTCTCTTCTCCCTGGTGATGGGGGCCTGACTTGGCCTGGCATTGCCACAGGTCTGCCGAGCGTGGGCCCCGGATGGGGTCAGCTAGATGGTTTCTCCCCACCCTCCTCGGACCACACCTCCTGGCTTGGGCCCATCTCCAGGTCTGAGCCGGAGGGCCACAGCTGACTGAGAGTTCCTCACAGACCCTTGGCTGGGGGCTGTTGGGTGTGGGGCTCTGGAAGAGGCTGAGGTGTTGGGGGAAATGGAGCCCCCAAAGCCAGGGGTGGGAGAAAGAGAAGGGCCAACCCTCGAGGGGTAGGAGCCAGGGCGAAGGTCCCCCTACAGTTAATTCTGAGGTAATTTTGAGAACCCCAAGTGCACGGCAGCCTCTGCACTTCCCCGCCCTGGCCCCCAAGGCCCACTGCACAAATGGTTTTGCTTTTCCATGCATCCTCCCCCTGGTCCCCTCCCTCTGGGTGCCTTCTGAGCTCCTCGGGCCCTCCCCCAGCCCTCCTGGGCCCCCTCCTTCCTCCTTGACCCACTTTAGTCCCCTGTTGCTGGGGGAGGGGCGTGCGCAGCCAGCGGCTCTGATCCTGGCTGCCTCCCCCAGCATCCCTTGGGGCGGGCTCTGGATGGAGCCAGCAGGCTGAGCCGGCCCGGCCCCAGGGACTGGCACACGGCGTGCTCCGAGTGGCAGCCTCCCTGCCCCCTCCATGGACAGACAGTTCTGGACAGCTGCCCCTGCCTGGGCCCCTGGGAGGCCCTGCCAGGGCCAGGCTCCGGTTTCCCCCAGCCCCAGGGAGCTTCGGCTCCAGAGCTCCCTCCTACCACCACCGCCTCCTGCCTCCTTGCCGAGTGCGCTTCCCAGAGGGGCCTCTGCAAGGCCAAGCCCTAGCCTCCACCCGTTCTTCCCCTAAATCTACTGGAGGGCCTGGAGCTGGGGTCCAGTGCTGAGCCTGCAGTTAAATCTGTGTGGCTGAGGGAAACCCAGCAGCCCTCTCTGGGCACTCAGGGACTTGGGCCCGACACCTACCCTTTACTGAGCATTTACTACGTTCCGGGGACTCGGCTAAGCGTGTTACATGTGTGATCTCATTGTATGACACAGCAGTGTGGTGAGGCATGCTTTCCTAATCCTGATTTGAGAGAGAAGGCAACTGAGGCACAGAAAGAGAACGTGACTTGTTTGAGGTCACACGGGCTCCACGTGGTGGAACCACAGGGCTCGGAGCCCAAGCAAGCCTGATGACATTAGTTTTTCTTTGCTCTCACATTCTAGAATCCCTCCTGACACTGGGGCTGTTTACTGTTCTGGGGCGCCTGCACGGCCCTCTCAGAGCTCAAGATCCTCCCCCAGGGATCCCGCCCGCGTCCTGGTCACTCTGTCCTGCTCTGGTGTTGCCTGGGTCCCCAGGCCTGCCCCCTGCCCCGCAGCAGACTGCGGGAAGCCAGGGCCCCATCCCGAGCCTGAGTCCTGGGGTCCAGGGCCTGGCCACAGGCGTGAACACTGCTCCCAGTACCGGCTGTGTCCTGGCGTCCCCACTGCCCCCGTAGGGGCGGCGAGTCAGCGGGGACGTCTGCGCACCCTCCCGGCCAGCCCTGTTGAGCCGCGCGTTCTCTCCCTCCGCCCTTCCCGCAACCGCGCCAAAATTCAACTGTAAAAAATCGGGTGGGTAGACCCTGAGGGGGCTGTTCGAATATGGGAGCCTCCTCTCTGCCTCATTCTCTGGCTTTTCCTCCTTACGTCTCCACATCTGCCCATCCCTGGGGAACCCTTTCATTTCACCATCATTGTCTTGCCGAATAAAGGAGGGGTGGGAGGTGGTGGGGGGCTCAGGGAGCCAAGTCAAGGCATCTTTTCTTATTTGCTTAATTTCCTCACTCAAACGTATCCTGTGATTAAACATTTTCTTAGCTGCTTGGTCAGGGCCCGGCCGAATTTCTTTTCATAAACACTGGCAAGTGAATTTAACAGCCCTGTTTGTATTAGCTGGAGGTTTCATTTGCATAGCGATTGTTCTTATGAAACAAAATAATCGCTTGCAGTTTTGAAACTGTATAAATACCAGGGTCTGGGGCCGCGCGCATGCGCAGGCCTTTCCTCCGCTGCGTGGAAATCCATCCTGTTTCAGGGAGGAAACTCAGGCTCCAGGAAGAGCCAAGTGCTGAGGTTTTCTCGGTGGAGAGGTGTTTCCCGAGTCCTGGGCTGTGGATATGGCCTGCTGGGTGGAGCTTGCGGAGCGAGACCCCGCTCCTACGCATGTGAACCCAGTTGCAATCAGGGGCTGGCAAGGGGGGGTCCCTGGGAAGGGGGTGGAGGTGCGGGGTCGGCCTCGGTGAGCGGGAGGAAAACTGCAGACCTGAGAATCTACTTCTTTATGTTGCTCTTCCATCCTTTTAGATTAAGGTTGCAAACCGGTGGCCCGAGGCCCAGTGTTGCCCACAGATATGTTTTGATTGGGTTGTGCTGTGCTTAAAAGAAACAAACCAACATTTAAAATTCTGGAGATTTCACAGAAAAATTCATCCAGATTTCTTGCTTATCTCTCTTAACAAATGGGCAGATCTGGGATTGCAAGGCCCGTGGTCTTGCCTGACAGCAATCCTGGTGGTAGGGGTGGAGACCGCTCCTGGGAGTGGGGTATACTCATCCCAGTTCCCTGAGCAAAGGTCGCTCATGGATGTGCCTGCCTGGCCCCCCGGGGGGGGGGGGGGATCTGGGATCCTGGTTGCAGTGGGTCTACTTGGCTGGTGTCCCACAGGCTTGAGGCTCAGTGATTTGCAGGGAAGCTCTCTGGGTGCCCTGCTCTGGTCTATCAGGAGATGTATTCTCTGGCCCTGCCTATTCGAAGAGCTTCCCCTGGGCGCAATGGCTCTGCCCCAGGGTCTGCGGGCTCCAGGCCTCCTGATGTCCATATTGGCCAAGGGCAGGGATCTGGAAAAGGAGTCATTTTGGGAGGTCACACCCTTATTCCCAGGAGCTTGGCTTTGCTCAGAACATTCCTGGCCTCCTCCTTAGCAGCTCCCTTTAGAGCCTCCTTCCCCCAGAAGACAGGCGTTTCATGATCTCAGACTGTTTTTTAGCAGCAAGTGGCGTCGCCCGGCTTGGTCAGCAGGCTTGGCCGGAATGACTTTGTAGCTGATTCTGACACATTTAAAATCTTCTTGTGTTGTGGGGGAGGGGGCAGAATGATACCTGTCCAGTAAGGGAACGGCTGGACAAAAGATCCTAACTGGATCCAGGCCTGCCCCACACCCTAGTCAACCTGACCTTGGCAGCCAGAGCCCTCAGATAATCGATGGCTTTTCTGGAGCGTCAGCTTTGTAGGAGGAAAAGGCAGAAGCAACAAAACAAGTGGGTGAAACTGGTGAATGCTGGCAACTTGTTCTCTCTGCACGGCCCTGCCCCAGGGCCTGGGTGTCTGGACATCCCTTAGGAAAGAGCTTCTGTAGATCCGCTGTACTTCCGGGCCTTCCTCACGGACAGTCCTGGGTGGAAACCATGCTTGGGCTCAGTGCCTTTCATATCGTGGTCTCCTGTTACCCTCACGACACCTCTGAGTGGTAGTTACATTATCCCCATTTTACAGATGAGGAACGCGAGGCTCTGAGGCCCCAGATCACACAGCAGGTGAATGCAAGAGTCGGGATTTGAACTCAGGCCTCTTGGCTCTGGTGCCTGTCCTCCTCATTGTGACTTTATTTGCTTTTAGTTTCTCCAACTATAAAATAGGGAAAATGTCCCCATCCCCTAGGGGTATTACAGAGATAAAATGAGCAAAGAAAGAGTTCATTGTGACCTCCGACCTCTACTTATTAGAACAGGAATGTGGACTCAGGCATTTTGAGGTTTCTTTAGCTCCTCATTACTGGATGGTGTCATTAAAAGTAACTTTTTCTCCCTTTCTGTCCCTCCTCTAATCTTTATGATCTGTATTTTGACCCTTTGATTGCTCAGGACTGGATTTCCCCCAGGATCCTGAGGTTGTGAAATCCCCCTGGGGGGAGGATTGCATCTGTGACTGGTTGGGACCTCTCTTGGCAGGGAGTAGCACAGAGAAACCTAAAGGTTCTTCTGGAAAGAGGAAGAGCAAGCAGCCAGGCCAGACACTGAGTTTTGTTTGATAGACCTGGCTGGCTGACAAGGGATTGTATGAGTTGGGATGCTTAGGGCTGCAAGACCAAGGTTCAGTCCAGGTTTAGATGTATCATCTTATAGGATGAGAAGTCTGGAGGGTGCATGGCTACAGAGGATTTTAGTGGGGCAGTCAGCATTGGCAGCAGGGACCCAGGTGCCTTCCATCTTTATGTTCTGTCCTGCTCAACACGTTGTCTCTTGACCTCAGCTTTGTCTCCTCATGGTGAAGAAATGGCTGTTGTGGTGCCGGACATCACCCCCCTCCCCACCATGTCTTTATCCAAAGACCGGGGGAGAGAAGCTCCCTTACACAGGCCCATCTTTAGAGGAAGTATAGCTTCCTTAAATGGCTCCGCGGTTCCTGCCTTGTGTCTCATTGCTGAGAATGGCATCCCCTGCACATCCTAGGCCAGGTATGGAGCATCACTCCTGGGGCTCTAGAGAACCCCAGCTTTCCTTGCATTTAGTGGCCTCTGGGAATATCTGAACACAATTTGGGGTGGGTGAGCAAGAACGAATGGGTGGGAAGGCTGCTGGGGACAGCTATCCAGTGCTGTGTGGGGACAGGCAGCTTTAGGAGGCCTGTGTCTCTTTCTAGTCAAGGTTCTGGAACACCTCCCTCATTTCATATGACCACTGCCCACATCCTAATCTTTCCAGTCCCCGTTTTCCTCACCTCATGTCCTAGGACTACCCCGTTTCTTTGCACGTCTTTACCTCTGACTGAATTCCTCCTCCCCCTTTCCTGCCGTGGCTGCTCCTTGCATCTTTCTGGACTCAGGTCCAGCATCACCTTTCCTGACTGCCTTTCCCCTAAAGTGGGCCCACCGCTGCTAGTCTTTCTTTCTTTTCTTTTCTTTTTTTTTTTTAAAGACTTTATTTATTTATTCGACAGAGATAGAGACAGCCAGCGAGAGAGGGAACACAAGCAGGGGGAGTGGGAGAGGAAGAAGCAGGCTCATAGCGGAGGAGCCTGATGTGGGGCTCGATCCCATAACGCCGGGATCACGCCCTGAGCCGAAGGCAGACGCTTAACCGCTGTGCCACCCAGGCGCCCCGCTAGTCTTTCTTTCTTTCTGTCCTGTTAGTTGTTCTTGGTAGGGCTTTATGCGTTCGCTCACTTACAGTCTCCCTTCCACCCTGCTTCTCAGCTCTCCTCGGACAGGGACTGGGCTTGACTTGTCCACACCTGTGTCCCTAGGCTACAGGAGAAAGGCTGGAGGGGAGGAGGGGGCACGTTCAGAAAGTACGTGGTGTGGACCGGGCCTTTAGTGAGTATGTACTGAGTGAAGGACCTGCTACTACCCTTCTGAATTCCTTGTCTCTTTCTTCTCTCTCCTCTGTTTCCGTTTGCTTCTCCCCTGGAGATCCAAATTCCTTTTTGTGTTCTTTGCTCTTTGAGGAAGAGGAAAGAAGAGACATCTTCATGAGCCGATGGACCTGTTTTCTTTTTACAGCCACCGGATTGCTGGCAGTGGCTTCACCAAGGGCTGGTTCTGAGGACGATCCCGTTCCTGGAGGTCGGCACACAGTGGGGGGCCTGGAGGGGGGGAGCTGTGGATGGTTGCCGTGGGTCCGTCTGTCTGGCTGAAGCTCGTGGGCAGCACTGATGGCCGCCTGCCGTCGGGATCTGACCCTCGCGCACACGGGTCGGGTGGCTTTGCCCCAGGACAGCTCTTGTCCGCTGCCGGAGATGCCCTGCGCCCACGGGCCAGCGGGGTCAGCCCACGGCAGGCCTGGCGAGCCCATCCCACCCCTGGGAAACCCGAGTTCCCAGTCTTGCGGATGCCAAATCCTCAGTCTGGAGTGGGAGCCAGCTGGTCATTCTAGACCACACGAAGGTGGAGAGAGTTGGCAGTTAATTAGAATTATACTGTCAAAGACGGGGGATCTGAATAATTTTGAAGAAATCCGTGAATGGAGTACTTGGGGGTCAGCTGATGTGGGTTCTGGGACGCCCCCACACCGAGTGGACGCTGCGATGTTGTCACCGGGGGCGTGGGGAAGGGAGAGGGAAGGGGGCAGCCCAAGCCAGGCTGGGCAACATCGAGGGAGACTGGGGGGCCCAGAGGGAGTGGGGGCTTCAGCTGGAAGGTGGCTGGAGCCCGACGAGGCCAGCCTGCCACAGAACTCTCCTGAATTGGGGTGCGCAGGCTGCCAGAAACTCCGCTCCGCTCTGAGGGCTGAGGGCTCGCCCTTGGGCTAGAGGAAGAACCGCCCTGTGTCTCCAGACTCCTTCCCCATAGCTGGCTGTGCAGCAAATTGCGCCCTTGCGCGGTGCGCGCAGGCGGGACTGTGGCATGTGTACGTGGGCTCCCGCCGGCCCTGCCTGGTGCTTGGCGCACACCCCGGGGACCCTTTTGGGAGTGCGTTGGCTGCAGCATGAGCCTAATGAGCAAAGTGATAGGTGGTGGGGCTGTGGGGTCCCCACCAGGGCTCAGTCTCCCCCAGGCCCCCAAAGTGGAGCCATTGAAGCTGGCGGAGGCTTTCCTAGCCCCTGCTGCTGCTTTTAGTGTTCTTGCTTACGTCGCCTTTTCTCTTTCAGTGGGAAGTGTCGGTGTGAGTAATTATATATATTTTCCCAAACTCGAACTATGCTTCATTTAAACTTCTATAAACATGTCTGTATAATTCTAATTAACTGCTCGCATAAAGCCATCAGAAAGTTGCACGGGGAACGCTCCTTTGCCAGACTGTTGCCTAAAAGCCAAGGAAAATATTATGTTCCTCCAACAAACGGACTATTCATGTAGACGGCTCCCAAGATAAACAGGAGATACTGAGGACAAGTGAGATTTTAAGCAGCGATGGCCGAGCCTCTTGGAAGTGGCACTCACCAGAGCGCTGGCAGGCTGGGTGGCTTGATGGATTCTTCAAGAAAAATGCCCCAGACTTGGAATGCGGGGTCAGGACCCTGGAGATGGGCCATCTCGTGCTGCTCTTGTTAATGTCCGGGGGCAGGAGGCCACTCGGAATTAGTGAAAAGTCTGAATTAGAAAGGAGTCGACGTATTCCTGTCAAGCCGTATCAGCACTTTGTTCTGGGGTTCCTAGAAAGCGTGGGCCGAGGAGAGTGTCGGGGCCACGTTATTAAGTGGGTAAGAATGGTTTAAAGCTAACGCTCCCTCCTTCCCTCAGTCGGCTGACCTGTGTGTGGTGTTGGTGGTCAGGGCCGTGGGGCAGGATGAAGGAGGACAGGCGTGAGGGCTGGGTTGCGAAGGTGGCCCTTCCAGTTTGGGTCAGGGAAAGACTCACCGAGGAAGTGACTGGGAGCACAGACGTGAAGGGGGTGATGTGACTCTCCAGGCAGTGGAACGGTGGAACAGCACGTGCAAAGGCCCAGAGCAGCAGACCGCAGGGGTGGGGGGCTGTCTGAGGAAGGCCAGCACCTGGGGCTGAGAGGTGATGGGGCTGGAGGTGAACGATGACACCAGAGAGCTGGTTGGCAGGTAGGGGAGTCTAACCAACCCTTTTATTTTATGCAAGAAGAGGCTTCTGAGCTGCTCGGCAGTTCTCCTTTTGATTTCACGGAACGAAAATGTCTTGAACATTTTGCGATGCTTGCTTACGTACTGAAGATGAGAAAAAGACACAAAAAAATAAAGAAGAAAAAATAAACCCCAATGTCCCCCCTGAGGAGGAATGCTGCCGCATTTGGGGGACCCTCCCTTCAGGCACCCTCATTTATCCTGCCTCATCTCCCTATCCTGTTGGCCTTTGCGAGGGGCTCCGAGAAGCACTCAGTCCAGCTGCTGCTTGGGTAGCACAGGTGACTCGTTTTGGGATTGAAGATTAAGGAGGTTTTGTTGTGCTCTTCAAAAACTTGACACTGGAGTGCTGGTAGTTTTGGAAAGATGTTGGCAGCGGAAATACCTGTTGAAACGGGAGTCACTGGAGGGCTGACGGTTTTGTGCAGACAACACTCAGGGCGGGGCGAGCGTGGATCCTCACTGTGTCCCACGTGCTGGATGAAAGTAGTCTGCGTTCAGTTCTCTCACTTTCCCCATGTTTTTCTACTTCCTCCTCCTCTTTCTTCTTTTTTTAGGGAGAGAGCAGGTGGTCAGGGGGGCGGGCACAGAGAGAATCTTCAGCAGGCTCCACGCCCAGCACGGAGTCCGACACAGGGCTCGATCTCACGACCCTGAGATTAGGACCTGAACCGAAATCAAGAGTCTGACACTTAACTGACTGAGCCCCCCAGATGCTCCCCCCATCCATTTTTTATTTTTTTAAAAGTTTTTATTTATTTATTTGACAGAGAGAGAGCAAGAGAGCACAAGCAGGGGGAGTGGCAGGTAGAGGGAGAAGCGGGCTCCCCCCTGTGCAGAGAGCCTGATGCGGGGCTCAATCCCAGAACCCTGGGATCATGACCTGAGCTGAAGGCAGACTCTTAACCAACTCAGCCACCCAGGCATCCCCGCCCCGTGTCCATTTTTTAAATTGCTGTTAAATACACACAAATTTCCTGTCTTAACCATTTTTAAGCGTGCAGTGTGGGGACATGAAGCACATTCGCACTGTCGTGCAGCCCTCACCGCCGGCCATCTCCAGAACTCTTTCTCTTGTCAAACTGAGACTCTGTCCCTGGTCCACACCGATTCCTCATTCCCTCCTCTTCTCCGCCCCTTGGCAGCCACCATTCTACTTTCCATCTCTATGGCGTTGTTACCCTAAGTACGTCATGTAAGTGGAATCATATAGTGTGTGTCTTTTCGTGCCTGGCCGGTATCACTTAGCAGCACGTCTTTAGGGTGGAACCATATTGCAGCAGGTGTCAGAACTCCCTTCCTTTTCACGGCTGCAGCATTGCCGTTACACGTACACATCATATTTTGCTTTTCCCTTCATCTCTCCGCACACACTTGGGGTGTTCCCATCTCTTGGCTAGTTTGAGAATAATGCTGCTACGAACACGCAGATACGAATCTCTCTTTAGGACCCTGCTTACTTATTTTTATTTTTAAAATTATTTATTTATTTATTTATTTATTTATTTATTTATTTATTTAATTAATTTTAGGACCCTGCTTTCAATTCTTTTGATTTATGCCCAGAGTGGAATTACCAGATCACAGGGTGATTCTACTTCTAAGTTTTTGAGCAAGTGCCCGGCCATTTTCCATAGTGGCTGCACCGTTTTGCGGTCCCACCAGCAGCACACAAGGGTTCCAGTTTCTCCTTAGCCTCGCAAACACTTGCTCTGTTCTGGTTTTCTTTGATGGTAGCCGTCCTAGTGGGTGTGAGGTGACTGGTTTGCTTTTCCCTAATGATGAGTGATGTTGAACCTCATTTCGTGTAAGTAGGGGCCATGTGCATATCTCCTCTGAAGAGAAGTCTGTTCAAGTCCTTTGCCCGTTTTTATTATTTTTTATTTTTTAATTTATTTTTATTTTTTAAAGATTTATGTATTTATCTGAGAGAGGAGAGAGAGCATGCACACAAGCAGGGGGAGGGGCAGAGGGAGAGGGAGAGAAGCAGACTCCCTGGTGAGCACGGAGCCCCACATGGGGCTGGAACCCACGACCCTGAGATCAGGACTTGAGCCCAAATCAAGAGTCGGATGCTTAGCCCAGTGAGCCACCCAGGCACCCCCACCCCCGCCCATTTTTTATTCGGATGGTTTGTTTTTTTGTTGCTGAGTTGTAGGAGTTCTCGATATATTCCACATCTATGGTTTGCGCGTATTTTCTCCCTTTCTGTGTCAACTTTCTTTTCATCACACTCAACTCAGTGAAGTCAGTACCATTGTTATCACTGGTGAGAAATCAGGGAGCCATCGGTTTTCCCCGAATCCCACGGATAATCTGGGACAGAGCTGATACTGGGGCTCAGTATTTTCCAGGAGTTAAGGTTTGAGATGCTGTGGGCGGTCCTCATGGAAACCCACGTGAAGGTATTTGCTTTCCTTCTGACGATGAGCCTGACTCCTTTGCCCGCTCCTTTAACGGCTTGTCTGCCGCTGTTCCCTGGGCTGTTTCGAGGTGCTTGTCTCTCTGCTGATGTGCTTTCAGGAAAGGGATCTTGGGAGGTTCTCTGGTGGTGCTCTGGGCTGGGTGGAGCCTAGGTGGATGCCGCATGTGCCACGGGCTGGACCCGGTCCCTGGCCTGTGGCAGCCCTTTTCAATAACCAGGAGGTTTTATTATTAGCTAATTCTTCTGAAACCTTCTCAGGCCTTAGAAAAGGGCCACCTGGGGCCACCTGTGTCTTATAGGGCATCCCGGGTTAGATCGGGATGTTAGGGTCGGCTTGTAGCCGCTTCATTCATTCATTCACTCCCTCACTCATTCATAGCGAGGTGTAATTTTTCCAGCAAGGAGATTCCCCTGGTCTCAAGTTTCCGGAGGCACCCGGTACAATCTAGACTCCAATTAGCTTAATTGCTTCGTATTAGACTTCTTAGAAAAGATTTTTTTTTTTTCCCGGCTGATGGTTGTGGTTCCAGGAATGTCTACCCCCACCGTCTTCCTTCCTGCTTCTTCCTGTTTCTTTCAACTTTTTTTCTCCGGGACTGGCCCACACCTCAGCCCTGTTATTCCCGGGGCGATTGCATCAGTTTGTGTTGGACCGGCCAAGGCAGGGTGGAGAAAGCCCC
Organism: Ursus maritimus; assembly: GCF_017311325.1. Classification (NCBI taxonomy): domain Eukaryota; kingdom Metazoa; phylum Chordata; class Mammalia; order Carnivora; family Ursidae; genus Ursus; species Ursus maritimus. Next base: position 8,207,563 of record NW_024424341.1, on the reverse strand, counting down.
AGGAAAAAAAAATGATACGTGACATATAAGTTTTACATATAAAACATTTTAGTGTAAGTTTTAGAGGGCTCACATAGAGATGTAATGGCATGTGTCTTTTTAAGCAGGGGTTGCCTTTTAGGTTGTGTGTGTCTGTTTCAGGGAAGACGCTGGACGCAGACTCTACCCTGAGTTCTGACCCTGTCCTCTTCCTTTCGCCATCAACTCCAGATTTTTTAAAAAGTACTTTTCAACAACCGGAGGAAACTGTTACATCCTGATTGACACACAGGATGTCGAAGCCGCATTCTTGCTGTTAAGTGATCAGGATCTCAGCCAAGGGAATATAATGAAATCCACATAAAAATTTATTTACCTAATGAAAATCCTGGAGTAATGCATAAGTGGTTCTCTGATAATAAAATGCAAATCTCAAACTATAACCAGGAGGACAATAATCTTCATTAAACGTATTGTCTAGAGGAAGCCCATGACATCCACTTAACAGTGATTTGATTTGTTTAGTAATTTCCACGTAATATTTAAACTTTATTTCGAGCCTTAAAAACCCGCCCACGAGCTTCTTTCCCTTCTGGGAGAAGGGCAGCTGTTAGTGGGTGAGGGTGCCAGCCTGGTGGGTTCTCAGGCCTGTGCCACGGGGCACCCTGGAACAGGGTCCTTTTCTAGGCAGTTCGGTGTCTGCTGGAGACGTGGGGTCCAGAAAGAGACAGCAAGGGGTCAGGTTTCCCTCTGCTCCGGGGACCCAGCCAAGCTCCTGTTCTGCAGGAAAATGTAAGATGTGATGCAAGAAAAGCTTGGAGAGGGCAAGGGAGGCTCCCCCAGCTTCCAGCGCAGTGCCCCTGCCTCCCTGATGTCCCACCAGGGCTCTGGACTTCAGTGGGGCTCTGCCATCATCCGGGAGAGTCGCGTAGGCATCTCTGCAAGGTGCTCCCTTGGCCCAGGAGCATCCAGCGGCAAAAGCTCTTAGGACCGGAGGGAGCGGATGTTGGAAGCAGGTTGGAAGTGCTTTGGAAGGCTGACCTGGGTTGGAAACCCAGTCTGGTCTGGCACGTGTAAGCTAGGTGACCACGGGCGTGGTCCTCACCGCCTGTGAAGCTCAGAATCCTCATTGGGAAAGGGACTCTAATCTCCACCTCCAGGACTGCTGTGAGGACACTGGGAAAACCCAGGGAGGAGCCTGGGTGGCGTTGGGCTGGGGGCTGTGGTGCCTCGTCCCGGGCTCAGGGTCGTTTGGAAGCACGATAGGGAAGAATTTGTGTCTGGGGCCTCCTGCCCAGTTTGAAACTGATGACCTGAGCCCTAGACAAGAAAAATGAGCTGTTGGGGTTTTTAATTTTTGACAATCACAAAATTCCAATGAAATGGCAGATTAAGGGCTCTGTGTGTGTGTGTGTGTGTGAAGTTTTCCCATCAAGCATAATGATATCAGTACACTCTTCCCTGATCTTCTGTTTTTCCTCCTTCTCTTTTTTCCCTATCAAGTTACAACTTCTTTTTTTTCCCCTTGGAATGTTGCAGAGCATTTGAGAATGTACTCAAATGAAAAGAAGCTAAGAAATTACCAATAATCTCAACCAAGAATCTCCTTCCAAAGACAGCTCAGGACTGGGGTTAAGAACGCAGGCCTGTTGAGATCCCAGCGTCGGGCTTACTAGCTGTGTGCCCCTGGGTGACCGCCTTGTCCTCTCTGAGCCTCAGTCCCCTTGCCTGGGATGCAACATTAATGCCATTTTTCTGTGAGGTAGTGAAGATTAAACAAGATAATGTGTGTAAAGGGCTTAGCTGAGTGCTGGCATTAGTCAGCGCTTGATAAATGGGAATGGCTTTGTTGCCGTATGAGAAAAGGTTGCCCTGAACAGAGGCCCCGTGAAATGGAGAAGTCCGGCTGTTATCCAGGTAGTGTTGCCAGCCGGCCGGCAGGCCAGCCAGCCTTAATGCCTTGAGCTTCCATCCAAGGGCTGGCTCAGGTTACGCCGGGCCCATTAGCGACGCTGGTCAGAGCTTGGAGCCTCTTAAGTTCAAGGTCGGTCACAGGCCTTGTCCCCCACACGGGCCTCTCTGCTTTGCCCGGAGTCATTAGTCACCAGGATGGCCTGATGGGAGAGTGGGGATGACTCAGTTCCCCACTTCTGAGCCACACCCCAGGGCAAGGCCTTGCTGGTGGAGGGTCTCTCACGCAGGGAGATTGGGGATCCATTCAGACAGCTGTTAAAAGCGGTCACATCCTGGCTCTGTCACTGACTAGCTGGCAAAGCCGTTTAAGTAAGCAGTCTGAGCCTCAGTTTTCTCCTCTGTTAAACGGGGTAGCAAAGCAACCTCTCAAGCTTGCTTGGAGGATGCTCTGTGGTTGAACTTGCTTCCTAGCCTGCAGTGGGCAGTGCTGTTATCATCCGCGCCCTCGTGCCCCAAGAAGGGAGAGCAGGGGAGGCTGAGGGGTGGGGGCAGGGGAAGCAGGGAGATGGAAGTTGCCAGAAGAGCAATGCAGGTCTCATCCCTCTGATCCAGCTGGGTGCCTTGCATTTGCAGGAGGGAGGATGAGGGAGTAGCGTTCTCTTGGCCCAACGGACTTGTCTTTGGAAACTCCGGCGGGGGTGACTGAGGCACGTGAGTGACTTTCAGCCCAAGTGCACCCACAGTTTTGTGTACCTGGCGCTCTCCCCCGCCCGCCAGGGTTTCTGCCCACACTCTTCCTAGAGCTGATTTATCAGTGAGCTGACCAGGGACCGCTGGAGGGCTCCTTCTTTCCCCTTCCCAGCTCCCCCTCGTGGGAGGACAGGCGCTGTGGTTTTCTTTAGGACCCCTCTCTGGGAGAGAGAGAAAACCATCAGAGGGCACTGGGTGCGTCCTCCAGAGCCCTTGTGTGGGTGTCGAGGCAGACTCGTGGCCGGCCTTTGAGCACAGCTTCCAGGCTGCAGAGGGCCCGGGGCAGTGGGGGGTTGTAATACCCTGAGGCCTGTGGAGCCCAGAAAGGGGCCTGAGTGACAGCCAGACGAGGCCTTCACACACCGGGTGCCAGGGGGAGGGAGGGAGGGAGAGAGAGAGCGAGCCGAGCACGGCAGGGGCAGAGGGGGGCTGCCAGCCAGGGACAAAGGCAGAGACAGAGAGAAACAAAGGAAGAGAGAAAATCCCCTCCCGGTACAACCTGTGGTTTAAAGAAAAATGCGGTTTGCCACCCCACAATGCTTTAGAGTGAAACTCTCAGTTCATCCAATAAAAAAAAAAAAAAAAAACAAAAACCAACCACGCAGGACCTTTCAACTTGCAAGGCCAGGTGTGACAACACCCTTATCTGATCCGCTCTTCGGGCTGGAAGCTTTCCCCACCCGTGCATGGAATGAGTTTGAAACGAGGAGAATCGGAGGCAATCAGCTGCCGCCAAATTTCGGAGCAAACATTTTTCTTTCTGGATTTAAATAATTGCATTGCATCCCCAGCTCTGGTTCTCCTCTAAAACCAACCCCAAATGACATTTGGCAGGCTAACGATGGTCTGGTTTTCTCCCCCTCCTCCCTGTGGGGCTTTCTCAGAATATTTTCCTCAACGTCTGGGTAGCTGGCTTTTAAACCAGTTCATTTTTTTTTTTTTTTGGTTCAGGTCTCAAATTTTATTAAATTTAAATTTTATTCCATTTCAGGCTATAAAATCGCCAAAAGTGGCCTTGAAAGTGAACAGGTTTTGGCTTTGCTGGAAATAGGTTACCTCCAATGCAAATAAAACAGTCTAGCTTCCGAGGAGAACAAGGCTCCAAGGGTTGGGAAAATGCGCGGGGCAGTTAGAGACCGTGGCACAGAAATGGTCAGAGACCAATTTAAAAGCACATATATTTTAAATGAAACATTCTGTGGACATATGGAACCAATAGCTTTGCCAAAAGCTCAATTCTGGGATCAAGTCTTAAGCGCTAAACTTTAATCTGACTACCCAAGGTGATTTTTTAACAAATGAAAGCTCCTTTTTGCTTTCTAGTCTAAGGGGAATCTTAATACATTTTTAAATTATTTGGCATTTTGAATTAATTTTCTTAGAATGAAACGAGATTCTTAAATTGGGATCTTGTAGGGAAAAGACAGCTAGATAATTAGTGAGCTGATCTCCTTTTCTGACACACGGATGGGGGGGGAAGAGTTGAACTCCAACCAAGGTGCACACAAGATCTATTTTAGAGCAAAAATTTCAAAGTAAGCAACGCCATCTGTTCTTTAATTATTTCTCCTTACAAAAAAAAAAGTCGCTAAATTTATTTGGGTTACTTAGTTGGAAAGAAATGTCTTTAAGACACTCAGAACCAGAGCTATTAAGGCAGATTGTCAGCTCTTGTTTGCTAGGTACCCAAGAGCTCAAAAAAGAGTCAAGGCATTTGAGAATTGACTTTCTTTTCCAGTGCAGCTTGCTTGCAGGCAGGGCATGATTACTGGGCACCTGGGGGACAGTGTTCAGCTGCTCCTACTTGGGGACAGGGGCTGTGGGATCCAGGGGAAGGCTTATGCTCTGGCAGGGCAGTCGGGGAAGGTGATGTGTAAAGCTTCGTCTTTTCATCGGCTGATGGGGGTGTGCTCCCCCAGAGTGGGGTCAGGCCACTGGGATTCCTGCCCCTTCCAGAGTCCTCGCCATCTGTCAGTCTGTCCTGTCCGTCCATCCATCCTTCCATCCTTCCATGATCCATCTGACATATTGAGGGCTTACTATGAGCTGGACACAATAGGAGGCCCAGTCCTCATCCTTATGTCTTGTACAGTCTTGTGGCAGACACAACAGTCATCAACTGCCCTCACAGAGGAGCCTGTGATGACCTCTTTGGAGTCTAGACCAAAACTGTCCAACAGACCTCTTGTTGATGAATGGAATGTTCTGTATCTGTGCTGTCCAGTGTGGTAGGCAGGAGCCACGTATGGCTACTGAGCACTTGACATGTGGCTGGTGGGGCTGACCAGCTACTATTTTTTTTTTTAAAGGATTTTATTTATTTATTTGACAGAGATAGCAAGAGAGGGAATACAAGCATGGGGGAGCTGGAGAGGGAGAAGCAGGCTGGGGAGGGAGAAGCCGGCTGGGGAGGGAGAAGCCGCCTGGAGAGGGAGAAGCCGCCTGGAGAGGGAGAAGCCGGCTGGGGAGGGAGAAGCAGGTTCTCCACTGAGCAGGCTCGACGCGGGGCTCGATCCCAGGACCTGCGCCGAAGGCAGCCGCTTAACGACTGAGCCACCCAGGCGCCCCTTGAGCAGTAACTATTTTAAATTTCATCTAATTTTAATTAAAAGAACCCTGTGAAGCCTGCAGCCATCATATTGGACAGCCCAGGACCAGGATCATCACCAGGGAACTTGTTAGAAATGCACATTCGCAGGCCCCACCCCAGACATGCTGCCACAGAAAGCTCTGTGAGTGGAGCTCGGAAATTGGAGTTTGCACAAAGCCTCCCGGTGGTTTTGTGCAGTTCTGCTGTGGAGGGAAGGTAGGCCTGCGGTGTGGATATGTCAAGGGGTAGGAGAACTGAATTTCAAGTGAATAGAAAGCTTCCCAGGAAAAGAGATGATAGAACTGAGACTGAACCATGAGGAACTCGGGACGGCTGTGGGCCTGGTGTGGGGGAGGGTGCTCACCGTGCTGGGAGCAGGGCCCCGCTCACCACGCACGGAAGGCGTGCTTGATGGGCTTGGGAAAGGCCAGTGTGTGGGAGCGCAGATAAAGGGGTTTGTGACCTGAGGGTACAGAGGTTGGCAGAGGGAAGACCTGGTATTCCAGCTGTGTGATTGTGGACTAGTGTCTTAACCTCTCTGGGCCTTGCTACAATTGCGAGAGCTGTACTTTGCTCCTCACTTATCTAATGGGTTCCAGAGGCCAGATGGAGTAAAAGTGGATGTACTGTGCACACCTGTGCAGAAAACAGCCATGGGATAGGTGGGGGGTTTCTAAGTTATTTTCTTGTGTTCTTTTTTTAAAAAAATATTTTATTTATTTATTTGAGAGAGAGAGAGCGCACAAGTGCGAGCAAAAGAGCACAGGTAGGGGGAGAAGCAGAAGGAGAGGAGGAAGCAGACTTCCCACTGAGTGGGGAGCCCATGTGGGCTCGATCTCAGGACCCTGGGATCATGACCTGAGCCGAAGGCAAACAGTTAACCGACTGAGCCACTCAGGCTCCCCTGTTTTCTTGTGTTGGCTACTCTTTCCCCANNTCTCCTGCCTCCAGGGCTGTAGCCCAGCCTGTGAATCCCTCCTTGAACCTGGCTCTACCCAGCTCCTCTAGTTCAGGCTAAGGGACGTGGCGGTCCCTGTGGGACCCAAACTGTGGACTGGAATCAGGGACCCTTGTCCAGTTCCTGCTCTGCCTCCTGGGAAATCCTGTCCAGCCCTGCATTTCTCTTTATAATAGAGTCTGTAATCTTGCAGGCCTCTTCCAGAGCCCTCATCCGGAACTCCCAGATGGGCCAAGAGGGTGGACTTCTACAAGTGCCTTTTAAAATCAGATGTAACCAATTGCCTTTTGGGGAAAGACTTCATAGTAATTTTAGCTGTGTCTTTTCTACTGTCTAGACCTAAGATCAGCATTTTAGGGAAAAGTGTCGAGATAAACTCTCTCCTGCCTCCCTTCTGCCCTCCTCTCCCCCTGCCAGGACTCTGTGCACCCCCCTGCCCCCAGAACGTCAGGTGGCCAGATCCTCAGCCGAGCCCTAGCTATTTGGCAGCTGAAAGTTTTGTCCCTGGAAGATGCCAGACTTATTTTGAGATTGCAAATGTGGTGGATGCTTCTCTCTGCTGGAAAGACACCAAGTGTCTGGTCTCAGCTGGGGGGTGGTATTTGGGGGGGCTCTTAGCAGCTTCTTATCTAAAGTAGACATGTGCTTCTCTTCCTTCTCAGAAACTTTTGCAGTCAGCTGTGTCCCCTGGTACTTGGGAGAGTGCCTTGAGCGTAGTCATTCCTCAGGATAGCTTAGTTACTGCTTTTGTGGCTATTTTTATTGTTATTATTAATTTCTGTTTTTCCAGGACTGAAATGTTGCCCAAGTGTCTCCGCTAGACAAAGACCCTTAACAAAGGTCTCTTTGGAATCTTCTTTTTTAAGAGAACATCCTAGGAAAGCACTGTTTGACTCAAAGGAATGAATAGCTAACGGTAGAATTTTAGCCACCTGGGTGAGACACTAACTTGCAGGGAAAGACACCTTCCAAGCGCCTCTCATGTCATTTTGACTCAATGCCAAAGAACACACTCAGGGCCTCCACTGAAACACTGGAACAGAGGTTGCAAACTGGTTATCTAAGGACCCACATCCAGTGCCAGAATATTTTGTTTTGCTGGCCACTCGGGATTAAAATGTGTTTGGAATCGGAACGTCACACTTAAAATTTGGAGAAGTTTGCACACACACACACAAAATCCGGATTGCTAGCTTCTTTTCAGAGTCATCAGAAGATCCGGCTGGCCTGGCGCTAGCCGCACAGCAGGGACCGGCCAGGGCTGCCCATGGGCACGAGGGTGTGCGTGCTGGCGATTGCCACAGCCCCACTTGTCCTTGTCCCTGCTGTATTATGGCCTTGCTCCCCACTCTGTGTTAGCTGTCCGGCCCCCGAGCTCTCAAGCACGGCCAGTCCGCAAGGCTTCCGTGAGCCATGGCAGTGACAGCCCCTGCTTCCTGCTTGCTGGTGTGACTTTGCCCTGGTCACACCGCCGCTCTGTGCCTCCGTTTCCCCATCTGTCCAGCGGAACACTGGACCGGAGCCGTGGTCTCCCACTGTGCTGAGAGGAACCAGGCAGGAGAGGTGAGAGGTGGGGCGCTGGGCCCCCATGTCTTACTGCCTTTATGAATGGAGGTCCTACGTTAGACCTCTCCGGCAAGGGAGGTGCTTAACAAAGCCTGGGAGATCACCTCCTGTTCTGACCCTGTGTCTAGATCTGTTTGTCCTGTTGCTGCTCCGGGGGGAGCGATTGAGGGTGTCGGTGCAGGGAAGGGATACTAATACTCTGATTATGAATAATTAATAATAATAACGATGGCTACATTCACTGGCCAGCATTGTTCTCCCACTAAGGTAGTTGCTCTTCTCCCCATTTTGTAGATGGAGGAAGCTGAGGTTCAGAGAGGTTGAATCACTCGCCAAAGGTCACACAGCGGAGAAGTGCCAAGGGTCACATAGCTACGGGCCTGGGTTTGTTTCATTCCAGACACTGAGAGCCTGACAGCGTGCTGCTCCCCTGGAGTGGCTTGGGAGGGGGGCATTCTCCTGTACAGGTGTGGGGAGGAGAACTTCAGGAGGGATGCCTGGCTGCAGAGGGGAGGCAGTGCTCTGTGGCCATCAGGCCGTGAGTTGTGTGTATGTGTGTGTGTGTGTGTGTGTGTGTGTGTTTTAAAGTAGGCTCCACGCCCACCGTGGGGCTTGACCTCACGACCCTGAGATCAAGAGTCACATCCTGTACCAACTGAGCCAAACAGGCTCTCCCCCTTTGTGTGTTTGAAAAAACTTATATGTATATATATACCCGAGAGAGAGAATCCCACCGCCGTCCCTGTTTGCCCTCCAGACCCCGCACCATTGTTGGCAAGGCTAAGTATAACTCGCAGGGCTCCCGTGCTGGGCTCCTCATCTGCCCTGCGGGCAGCCCCTTGGGAAGGTGGATTAATGACATCCAGTGCATAGGTGGTGCTTGGAAAGGTGGTGTTACTGTCCCCGTCTGAGGTCCCACGGCCGCGGAGGGCCAGGCTGCCACGGTGACCCAGGGCCTTCTCCGAGCCAGCTCGCAGCCCCTGGAGGGCACAGCCTCATGCTTTCCCTTGCGTTGTTGCTTCCTGAGTTGTCGGGGCTTCCGGGAGGAAGAGGCGGGGGTCCAGCTAATCCTGCTAATGTCCGTGAGTGAGGAGGTGTTTGTTTTCTTCCTTCAGCTTCTTTGGGGAAGCCTGTGTGAGTCCACCTCCTAACTTTCCAAGGTGTTTCTGTGGGTCAGAGCGGTGTGGCCCCTTGGCCCTTGCCTGGGGAGCGCCTGGGCTTCCCCGGGTGGGTTTCTGGGTAGGGGCACGATGGGGGACCGTCCTGTGGGCTCAGCTACTGTGCTGCTTCCCTGTCCGTCAGGGCTCAGTGGTCCCTCACGACAGAAATGAACTCCGGACAACTCAGGCCAAAAGGGAGTGTAGTGGGAGGTTAAGGGGGAGCTGATGGAATGACTAGGAGGCGAAACAGGACCCTGGGTACCTTTGGCAGCCAGATGGAGTGGTTCTTCTCTTTAGGGACCCCCCCCCAGCCATGCAAGAGCCCCCACTTCCTCCATCCCTGCACTGCTGTGCTCCAGGATCAATGTCTGGGAGGATGTGAGCCTCTAGCCTGGCGGGGTCCCAGGGGAGGGGGGAGGCATTTTTGCCTGACAGTCCATCCAGGTTCAAGTGGGTGAGAAGTGGCTCTCTCGGGTACAAGCCCGGGGCTGATACCGGAGGCTGGGTCGGTGGGCACCTGATGGGCACCACAGCTGTCTGACCGTCGTGCTGCCCTGCCAGCATCTCGGAAGACTCCAGCAGCCTGGGGGCAGGGCACACGGTGGGCTGGGGGTGAAGCGGACCATTGCCTGTCCGGCTGGCTTGGGGCTGTGGGCTCGGAGTCCACCCCGTCTCGACCTCCAGGGCATCGGGATGGGCAGGGCCTTTGGGGAAACCCAGTGTAGCGTCTTCCTTGTGCAGACAGGGACACGGGAGCCAGGAAGGACAGGAGGTTCCCCTACAGTGCTGCAGCCTTAGCGAGGCCAGACCGGGGGAGGGGACCGACCAGGGGCGGGTGACCCGGCACGGCTCCCCCAGTGCAGCATGTGTACCCCTGGTGGTGTGGCAGGGATTTTTAGGAGAACACATAAAACCTTAAAATGAATTGCTAATGGGTACACAAGGCAAAAACTCAAAACACCCCAAGCCACCCACTTCCCCTCCTCGGAGGCCCCTGGCGTTACTGGTCTCTTGTCCCAGAACGATTCCGTGTATGTGCGCACACATGAAAAATGTCTATATTTCTTTCCCCTCCTACAATTCCTCTCCTTTTCATGCTCTCTAACCTGTTCGGTGTGATTCCAAAGCAGTTAGTGTAGCACCGCTTCTGTGCTTTGTACGTTAGCTCTGTGTTCTGGAAGGTTCACGTACCAGCCACAAGTGCTCAGCTTGATGAAGTTCTGTAAACTGGACACCTCCTCGGAACCAGCATCGGGTCCGGAAACCACCTGGCCCGCGTCCTGGAGCCTGTCCCCTGTCCCCGGGCCCTGCGCAACGGGAGTGGCCACCCTTACACCAGCGCCTGAGCTCTGAATATCTGCGTGTTTATTTTGCTGTGTTTTTGAAAAAGTCACAGGCAGCACATCGAACTTGAGGGTTCCCAGGGATTATTGCTCAGGATGAAAAACACAGTCCTAGGTCCCGGGCTCCTGATCTGGGGAGCTGCCAGAGCGCCTGGAGCGCTCTCTTGTTTTGTGACTGTGGGACAAGCTTGAGGTTACTCCTGGGGCCCTGGGGGGGGGGGGCTTGTCTTCCCCTGCTGTGGCCCTCAAGCCTGGGCTCCCCCATTTCCACTAAGACGTTGCTCATCCGGAGTGGACACCCCTGTAGGACAGGAGGGGAACCGAGGGAAATGGCTTGACATTTGCTGGCCGATGTGCCCCAGTCTGTGCTAGGAACGTTGGTCCTGCCCCCTCTCTGCCTCTCTCTCTCCTCTCATAGGCTGGTCAGGCTCTAGGTACCTAGATCTTGTGGGACATAAGCAGGTGGAGGCGGTACGTGGATGCCTGGGAGCAGGGACCCTCTGACCCCTTGGTCTGGTGCGTGTGGGGTTTAGAGCTCAAGAGACCTACGTCTGAATCCCAGCTCTGCCACTGGTTGGCTGTGTGACCGTGGGGGAGTGTCTTAACCTTTCTGAGCGTAGGTTTCCTCCGTCGTGGAGTGAGGGCGGTTAAAAACGCCCCCGCAGGGTGACTGTGAGTGAGGGTGACACGAGCCCACCGTGCGTTGCACACCCAGCCCGGCTTGGTGTGCATGCTCAGTGAACGGTCACACTTGTCACAATTTCAGTGATCGTGCTGCTGGAGGTCTCCCTGCCCCTAGGCCTGGAGCTGCAGGGGAAGTGGGAGAGGAGAGCAGAGACAGAGGCCCGCTTCTCAGCCCCTGTGGCATCCATCCCAGATGAGCAAATGGCTCTCAGCGGGGTACGGGGAACGGAATCTCTCCCTGGCTGGCTGTGGCCGGCCAGCCCCAGGGCAGCTGTCCTGTTCCCAGATCCAGGGTTCCAGGCTGGGTGGCTGAGGCAGGCAGGTTGGGCGGGGGCCTGGGCAGCTGACAGAGCCTCCCGGGGGCCTAGGAGGCCAGCTGCAGTCTTGGAGTGGAGCAGAGAGCCAAATCATCACTTAACCCGTTCTGTTCCTGCGGGGATGGTTGCTCTTCCAGGCCCTGAAATGACTCCCCTTTCCTTTTGGTTGCCTCATTTGCCCTGTGAGTTCCTTGTTAGACCGGGGTTCTCCAGCAGGCAGTGCACGGACCATATCGGGTCTGTGAGAAGTTTATTGGGCCTGTTTAAAAATTGCAGTGATTCATATAAACATTCAGATCTCTGGCCTTCCGGGAAAATCCAGAAGACCTGACCCTGCTGAGCGTACTCCGGGCAGCAGCTTGCACTGAGCCAGGGCGTGGGGTCATTTATAACCCAACTGTCTCCCCCTCTTCCCTATTCATCTCTGGTGCCCCTGTGGTCATTTGGGATCCTGGCCTAGAGGAGCCCGTCAAGGTCAACTCCAGCCTCCCCTCCTAGCTGAGCCTTGAATTCCCGGAGGGTCTCTCTGGCTCTGCTTCACCCCCTCCCATGCCAGCAGCCTCACTACCTCCTGAGTGCACCTTCCCATGTAGCCTCTGCTGATAGAATCCTGTCTGTTCCTCCCTGTAGTGACTTCCACTGGTTGGTCTCGGCTTGACCCCTTGGGGCCACACAGCAAGCTCAGTCCCTCTTCCCCATGACAGCCTTTCAGATGCCTGAAGACAGCCCTGAGCCTGCCCCTCTGGGCTCGACAGCGTCTGTTCCTTCGTTTTCCCTCCTAAGATGTGGTTTCAAGACCCCCCATTATCCTGGTGCCCCTTCTTGGCCACCTCCCCGGGGGGCGACGGGCTTCTTGCAGCTGGATTTTCCAGCGCTGCCCTGCACACCCTGGGGGACGTGAGGACACGCCTTCTGTTACAAAAGGAAGATGTCATGCATGGAAAGTGTTCCTTAAGGCCAAATACCTCAAAATACCTCCAGCATTTCCAAGTGGGGCATGATGGGTCAGTTTTATTTTTCTCTGTGTGCCCACCCGTATTTGAAAATTTTACCCACTGGGGGATTAAAAAAGGTGAAAAAGTGAGGGGCTTGGGATGAATTCGCTTTAACCAGCTGATAGCGGTGCCTGATGGGGCCTGGCCTTGCAGCGCTCGCTGCCCAGAGCCGGGGACCAGGGAGGGGGAGGGGTCTGTTCCCCAGAAATGGACAGCAGAGGTCAGGTGGGGCCTCCGATACGGAGGGGGACACTTTAGGTGACGGGAGCACCTGTAGCAGAGGTACTGAGCAGGAGAGTGCTTGCCTGGGAGGTGGGGGTGCAGATGCACGAGCTGCGGCAGGGTCCTCCGGGCCCAGGGCCTGGACACAGATGGAAGACTGAAGGCTGTTCCGACGGTGGCGCGCTCCACAGCAAGAGTGACGGGAATTGGAATGGCGGCGGCTGCCTCTGGAGGCGGAGCTGGGTTACTCAGGCTTTCCCAAGCTGGGGCTGTGTCACCTTGGGCAAGTCATTTCCTGTTCCCCAGCCCTGGCTTTCTCCTGTCGGGTGGCATAAAGGCGCTGCGAGGTTTAATGTAGCTGACGCTCCCCACATGCTTAGCCTGGTGCCTGGCACCTGGGGACACCCTGATGATACTCTGCTGGATCGTGTGGTCTTTAATGCGTCTGTGGGTGCTTTAGGCCTATACAGACCTTATCCAGCACTATAACTGCGTGACGCCAAGCGCGTACTGTTCTTTCTCCCATTTTACAGATGCATACACTGAGTCAGAGGTGCAGGACTTGTGTTCGGGGCCGTTGGGCTCCATGCCTGGTCTCTTTCCATGACACCGCCGGCCTTTTAGAAGGTTTGGGGGTGGGACACCTGCCTGGGGGTTGTGCCTGGTGCGGATGGCTCTCAATGGCCTCTGGTTTCCAGAGAACACTTTTTTTTTTTTTAAGATTTTTATTTATTTATTTGACAGAGAGAAAGACAGCCAGTGAGAGAGGGAACACAAGCAGGGGGAGTGGGAGAGGAAGAAGCAGACTGCCAGCAGAGTAGGGAGCCCGATGCGGGGCTTGATCCCAGGACCCTGGGATCATGCCCCGAGCAGAAGGCAGACGCTTAATGACTGAGCCCCCCAGGCGCCCCCCAGAGAACACTTTTTAACCTGATGAGGAAGGCTGCAGTCCTGGGGGTGCTGTCGGTGGGGGCCAGGCCCAAGGGGGCAACGGGCACCACCTGCAGGAGCTCAAGCTTGGGCAGGAGAGTTGGAGTCCTGCCCTCGGGGGGCTGGATGAGCCCCACGAGGGGCTGCAGGCTTCTGTTTCGGCCTGGCCCTCTGGTCTTGTGGGTGCCCTGCCGGCCAGAGTGTGCGGCCGGGGTATATCCCTCTCTCTGGCAGGGCCGGGCTGGGCTCGAGAGGGGTTTCCCAGTCTCGGTGGTGCCCTGGGGCCTCCAGGGCCTCCGTCCGCGGAGGGGCCCCCGCTGCTGCGGACTGTCCGTCCCGGTAGGAAGTGCTGGCTGCACAGGCTTCTCAGGGCCCTGCCTGTGCCCTGCTCACCCCCAGACTGGGGTGTGGGATCGGCAGTGATCAGTACCAACAAGGGAGATCTGGTGGGCCTGGGAAGGAGCCCAGCCCCTGGACCCCCGTGTGTGGGATGCTGTAGGTGCTTCGGTCCTTGGGCCTCAGCCTTCTCCTCTGTGACACGGACACGCATTGTTGCCGTCCCGACCCAACACCCTGACCCATCAGCAAACGAGACTGCTTCAGGGTGTGAGAGTGTGCTGAGTGCAGGAAAGCTCCACGCACACGCCAGGGGCTTCGTTGGTGGAAGGACGTTGGCAGGTTTTTCGAGCCAAGACTGGCACCGCGGCCGCCCTCCGCTTCACCGCCTGCGGGGCTCTCACTGGGCACCCGGCACCTGCTCTGTCTCCTTCCGCGTCATCTCGTCGCCTCCTCCAGGTACCTCTGAGGAGTTGATGTGCATATCGTCCCACTTGACTTCTGAGAAATTGAGGCCCAGAGAGAGACACCGCATGCCCGGTGTCACACAGCGGGTTAGTGTTGGAGCCAGGCTTCGAAGCCAGGGTCAGTCTGACCCTCTTAGCTGTTGAAGTTTCCTGCCTGGGAAATCTTATGGGCCAAATCCACTGCTGAGTATCCCTGCGGAAGCATGGAGAAGAGTGCAGACTGAGGCACGCGGGGCCAAAGACCTGAGCTCCGTGCTGTAGAGGCAGCCCCTCCGTGGCTGTCTGCCATGGGGTGAGGAGCCTGGGAGCAAGGGGACGAGATGGGTCTCTGCTTCTGGACTAGTCTCCAGGTCCCCGGGACTCTCCTGCCCATGTGGCCCCAGACCACTCTGGGCCTCTGTGGGCCCCTTCCCATGTTTGCTTCCCAAGGGTGGACAGAGCTTCTGTGGGCCTTCAACCCCAATCCCAGGGTTGAAGAGGGGCAAGGAGTACTGTTTGCAGGGAGTAAGGCGTGGGTAGGGCCTGGACCTGTGGGGGCCCTCTGGGGAAGGGAAGGAGTGGAGGGTGGAAAGAAGGGGTGTAGCCTGTGGGCCGGGGTGTTACAGGTGGGCCCGGGAAAGGGCTGGGTTCTGCCGGCTGGTGGCCGCCTGACAGAGGGGTGAGCTCCCATGTTTGCCCTGCCCTGTAGTCCTGGGCGGGCACCCTAGGCCCAAAGCCCTGGTGTCCTTGTCACCAGCCTTCAGACCATGCTTCAGGTGCCATGGGGCTAAACGGAGGCACTAGATATAGTCCATAAGAACAGGGAGCATGAGTGGTTTTTCTTGGCTCTATAAACCCACCTAGAGAGCCCCACCTTCTCCCCTGGGGAGCCGGGCTGTGGGCCTTGCTGGAAGAAGGTGTCTACGTTTTGCAGGTGCCGGATGCAGACCTGGACCTTGGAGCCTTCCTCATGGACTGTCCTCTCCTGTCATCCTTTGGTCAGCTTCCTGGAGTTCCGGGGGCAGGGGGCCTGGGCGTGCAGTTTGCTTCCACCACCCACACCTGTGCCACCTGCCCTCTCCCTGAGGCCCCTGCGCCTGGTGAGGGACTGAGATCCCGCCGGGGGAGAGCCTGTGTGGGAGCCCCGGCCTGCCCCGCGCTGCACCGAGCAGCCTCCCCCGGGGCCCCAGGGCCGGCCCCTGCCAGCAGCGGGCCAGATGTGTTTTCTCGGATGGTGTAGGGGGAGCTTCTTCTGTGTGGGTGTCCTCGCATGATGTGTGGGCTGCTATGTTTTGATCGAAGGGAGCCAAACTGATTTTCCTGGCCCATCCAAAGCAGAAAGTTAAATAAACACAGCCAAGTATTATCACAGGACGCGAGGAAAATGAACTCTGTCCCCACGGGCGGCCCACATCTGGCAAGCGCTGGGCCTCTCCGGGCTGTGGGATGAGACAGATGTGATTGATGGTAGGAAGGCCTTGCTGTACTCCCCACCCAGGGACATGGCCTCCTCCTTCCAGGGCTGTGTGCCATTCCTGGGTCTGGGGGTCCTGTGGGGGGCTTGTCTCCAGCTGCATCCCTTGCCTTCCGCCAGGCCCTTTGGGGCTTTGCCTTCAGTGGGGCTCCCCCTTTGGCTTTCGGAAGCTGCTTTTCTCTGGCCCATCCTGGTACTCTCAATGGAAGTGCAGCCTGTGAAAGAGGCCCATGCCCCTGAGGCCCAAGCACCCAGCCCTGGTGCGGGGAGGTGACCGGCGTACTTGGGACGCAGGCCGACTTGTCAGAATTTTCCATCCCTCTGCTCAAGGTCTTGGTGGGCCTATGAGCCACATGCGGGGGGAAGAGTCTGTAGTTGGCGTGTCCCCTGCCAACCTCTGCTCAGCACTAGCCCTGTCACCTGACATTCAGCCCTCACTGAACTGAAGAGGGCTGGACTGCTTCCCGGAGTTCCATATAGGACAAGGGATGGGAACTCTGGGCTGGGAGGAAGTGAGCAGTGTGACATTCCACATTCCCGATTCCTGCCTTGACTCAGGTGGTCCGTAGGCAAACGAGGGTTGTCCGTCACCCCATACTTATATGTTTATTCTATTTTCCATTAGGCAAGTGTTACTTGATATGTTTATTCTAATATCTATTAGGAAAATTGTAAGTAGCACACTAGTTGTGCGATTTCATGGGCAGTGTCCTTCGGAGGCGAGAAGAGAAGGTATTTAAGCAAAGGAGGGAAGCCGAGGTAAAGAAAAGCAGTCTATAACTCTTAGTGCAGGTGTGTGTGCTCCTGGCCAGGCTCCCGGGAGGTCTGGGGAGGCCCGGCCAGCCCTGGGGACTGGGCCGCAGATGTGCCGGTCACCGCTCAGGGTGTCCTGCGTGCCCAGGAAGATTCCCACCGCACCCATCTTGTCGGTCATATTCTCAGGAACGTCAGGCGGGGCCGGTGATGTCAGTCCTGCCCTGGTGGGGCCAGCTGCCCGGTGGAGACACCAGGCCCCCTGAAGGCCCCCTGAGGCCCCTACATGCATTCTAACCACCATGCGTGGGCGATGGGGCTGAGCTGGGGGACACGTCTGTGCCAATGAAATGTCCCCCTCCCAAATCAGACTTATTAAAAGTATTGACTCCCGAAACTGTAAAGTATTTATTATGATTGCCCCCACCCCTGGGACATCCGTGCGGAATTACCAAATGTTTGAAAATGGAACGGTCATTACAGTTCATTCCTGTGGAAGGCTTGGGGCTTTTGAAACGAAGGAGGAGATGGAGAGCTGGTCTGCATCCGAAACCAGATGAAAACACTTACACACACACACACGTGCACATGCACATCAGTTTTCAATAAGAGACTCAGTTTCCTCTTTGCGTGTGTTTAAGATAAACCACATGTATAACAAGGTAGTGACACTTATTTACAGTATGTTAGCACAGAGGAGAAGTTGTTAAGGGGTCGTAAAAAAATATTAGTTTCCACTCTATGATGCTTTTCTTCAAACGATGTTGGAAAAAAGGCAAGAGAGTGGGATTCTGGTTGCATCCACGCCTTCCTTCCCATCTCAAGCAGTGGACAGATGTGAGTGGGTGCTGTCCTGAGCGAGGGGCCAGGACCCCACGCTATGTTCCCTGACCCCCGTGGTTCCAGTGCCCACCTGCAGGTTCCTAGCACTCAGTGGGCCACTTCCATCCACCCCTTTGTATGGGACGTGGCGATGGCCCCTCGGTGCATGGCAGAGTGTGCCCTTGGCTATGTCACCTTCCACCAAAGTTGGACGGCTGGTGGCCAAGTACCCAGTGTTGCCACGGACGCAGGAAGCGGGAACCAGACCCAGTCATAAATCCACATTTATA
Organism: Ursus maritimus; assembly: GCF_017311325.1. Lineage (NCBI taxonomy): Eukaryota > Metazoa > Chordata > Mammalia > Carnivora > Ursidae > Ursus > Ursus maritimus. Next base: position 8,190,034 of record NW_024424341.1, on the reverse strand, counting down.
GGCTGCGTGTTCCTGGTTAACGAGATTGCTCAGGGGTGACTGTATGAAATGAAATACATATATGAACGAGGAGATTAACCTCAGGGAGAGGGGATTAAACAGGAGGACAGCCTGGGAGGCCTGAGGCCCTCCAAGTGTTAAGGCCCAGGCAGGCAGTTCTCCAGAAAGGGAATTTGCAGGAACCCCCTCCCCCCCCAATCCTGAACAGATTTACTGGGAGCAATAATCCTATTTAGTGTTGTTCACTATGTGCCAGGCACTGGGCTAAGCTCTTTACATGTGTTACTTCACTTTGCCTTCAAAACAGATGATTTTATGACTCCCACTTTATTTTTTTTAAAAGTTTTATTTATTTATTTTTTAGACCCAACGTGGGGCTCGAACTCACGACCCCGAGGTCAAAAGTCACATGCTCTTCTGAGGGAGCCAGCCGGGCGTCCCCAATCCCACTTTATAGATGAAGGACTGAGACTGGGAAGTGCCCCGGGGCACACCGCAAGCCCAGGGAGAGTGTGGGATCCACCCGGGCTGGCACACCCTATGCTGACCACATAGACCCAGCTCTGGGGGCTTCCAAAAAGAGGAGTCATGTCAACCCCGAGCTTCTGGCCCATCAGCTGTGGCTGTCCTGGGAAACTCAGTCTATCAAGCACTCTTTGTTCAGCACAGGCTGGGAGAGGCAGGTGGGGCTGGTGGTTGGTGCGTGAGCTCTGGGAGCCGCGTAGACCTGGCTTCAAATAGGAGCCCTGCCTCCCATTGCTTATATAATTTAGCCCAGTTGAAAAAATTCATGTAGGCCCTGGTTTCCCCATCTGTAAAATGGGCACCATCATCCAGGCCCTTCACGGGGCCGTTGGGAGGATTTACACATACATGTGATAATGTGTGTGATGAGCAGGAGTGCTGTCTCTTGCGTCACCGACGTGTGTAGTCTTGTGTCAAGCGAAGTGGAGGGTGGGAGAAAGAGGAGGTGTAGAGGGTCTCCCTAAAGGGGCTGAGAGTATGGGTGGGGGCAGCGTGTCATGGTTTCCTTCTGCCTGGCTCCCTGGTGTTAGACTCTGGAGCAGACACATTATAACAGCTTCTCACTTGATCGCGCGGGCGACCTTGCAGGATGGCTGTGCGCAGAGAGGGTCCCTATCTCACGCAGGCCACAGTGCACCACAGCAGACGACAGGGGTTGATCTTCAGGTATCTTGCTCTGCCCGCAACTTGCTGCAGATGGGGGCTAACCTGAGTCCGGGGCCCGGGGGTGGGGGAGAGATTTCCAGAGGAGTGTTTCTGACCAGGCAAGAAGGGTGGCTCTGCGGCTGGTCGTCAGGCTGACCCTGGGGGCTTGGACGAGAAGCCTGCAGCCCTGGGCCTGTGTCCAAGTGTCCCCGCAGTCAGAACCCAAAGGAGGGCTGGGCTGGGCCGCGTGGGGCTGCCTCAGATTCCGTGTCCCCCACAACCTCCCATTTCTATTTCTTTGCTCTGGCAAATGCAATCTGATTTGAATTTCCTGAATTTCATCTGGGAGTGGGAAACTTTTTACTTATGTTAAAAAAGAGACCCAAAGACTTCTAAGATTCTTGTCTGTGATTTTTATCATTCTTCCTGAAATGGGATTTGTGTGTTCGTGTAAAAGGAAATCAGAATTTTATCTGCGGTGAAAGTAGAAACTCACCCCGGCCCTTGGCTGGTCCCCCCACCCTGAGCCTTCTCTGGGGCCCTGACTGAGGGCCTCAGAGCTCCAGGCTGGGGCTGTAGGTGGCGGGTGGTCCCTGCCATCCAGGGGCCTGTTGGTCACCTTCCCAGGCTCCCACCCCTCCTTTCTATGTGCGCCCTGGGTCCCCACTCCTTCCGCCTGTTTCTGCCTCACTCTGAGACTGGGATTCAGTCAGCACCCTCCATCATCCCATGCTTAGTTGTTCATTTACTTATTCACTCAGCTCTTAGGTACCCCCCCTCCCCGCCCTGTCCCCTGGGCACAACCATGGTAACGCTTATCAATGGGGAGCCCACAGTCTAAGGGTTGAAGGTCAAAGTCAAAGTTCCTTTTTCATCTTTCTCCTAGTACCTACTTCTGAGTCCTTGGTCACTCGAGGTCCTCAGTACTTAGTAAAAGGAGGGAAAGGCCAAGTATGCATTGGATGTTATGTCTTAAAAATCAGCAAACTCTTTGCCTGGGCAATCTTGAGAAAAATCACTGTCCAAGCTTGTGGCCATGGGTGAGGTGTGTGGATGTCTCCGGCAACACGGCTTCTCTTATGGTAGTGACTGGGAGTAGCCTGGGCGCCCAGCGCCGGGGCACTGGCTCCGCTCACCCCCGGAGCCTCCTATGGCAGGGCTGCCATCAATGGTGACAGTGGCCATGCATGGTTTTTATGTGAAAAGATGTTGATCGGTAACGGCTGAGTTACCGAAAAGCAGGTTCCAGAGCAGTCTGTGTTCAGTGATACATGTTGTTACAACTTTCTGGGAAGCTGTAACAACGTATTTATACCCAGAAAGCTGTACTTTTCATTTCTCAATTTTAACTCACATGTATTTGCTGGTTTTCTACATTGTACATGGATTACTTGTGTCAGAGACTTTTATAAAAGGAAAAGATGCTTAATCTAGGAAACAATAAGAAAAAGGCAACTCTGAGTGAGTTCTGGGTTTCTGATGTACCTGGGACCCTAAGCGGGCAGAGACTGGGCAGGGCTGGGGGGAGTGGTGGTGGGGAGAACCCGGAGGTGCAGTGGCATGAGGTGTGGGCTCCCCGTGGCTTCCTGTGGCTTCCAGGGCTGGCTCCATTCCCCGGCCCCCGGCCCTTCCCTCCCTGCACCTCCCGTGGCAGGTACCTTATGTGCTAACTGGGCACATGTCTTCCCAGATCCGTGTTCAGTGGTGCCCCGTTTGGGACCTTGACATTGGCCAATGGGTGGGAGTATTTACACTACAGAAAGCAGATCCTAACAAGCGCCCTTTCTAGCTGCACCACCTGTGAAACATTGGCCATCACACCGCTGTCTCCCATGGTTTCCCCTTGACACCCCAAGGAGCCTGTGTGTGTGGGGAGACCCCGGAGGATGAATTCTCTTCTTAGGTTCCCCTGGTGCTGGCACAGGAAGGAACGTAGGGAATCTTCTGTAAATCTGAATCACTGGGGCGAGAATCAGAGTCTTTCTTTCGTTGGCTGACCCACTCGGTCTGGGGCCAGAGCTTGTTTGTTGAAGGCAGACGTGAAACAAAGGGGTTAAGAATCGCAGTCCCAGGGACACCTGGGTGGCTCAGTCGTTAAGTGTCTGCCTTGGGCTCAGGGCATGATCCCAGAGTCCTGGGATCGAGTCCTGCATCGGGGTCCCTGCTCTGCTGGGAGCCTGCTGCTTCCTCTCCCACTCCCTCTGCTTGTGTTCTCTCTCTCGCTGGCTGTCTCTCTCTCTTGTCAAATAAATAAATAAAAAATCTTAAAAAAAAAAAAAAATCCCAGTCCCAGCTTCACGCTGTCCTAGCTCTGCGATCTTGGGGCAAGTCGCGTGGTCTTAGTGTTCTTATCTGTAAAATGGGGTTAATAAATGTACTCGCAGGATTGGGTAGGCCAGTTGGTTCTCAAGCCCCAGCGTGCATGAGAATCACCTGCTGGGCCCCACCCCGAGAGGTTCTGCTTTTAAGAGTTTGCTTTTCTTTCTTTTTTTCTTTTTTTCAAGTTTATTTATTTATCTATTCATTTATTTTAGGGAGAGCGAGAGAATGCACGTGCGCACGCGCGAGCAGGGGGAGGGGCAGGAGTGAGAGAGGGCAAGTGCGCTTGCGCGGGCGGGGGGAGGGGCGGAGGGAGACGGAGAATCTCAAGCAGATACCCCTCCGAGCGCGGAGCCCAACAGAGGACTTGATCTCACCACCCTGAGATCGTGGCCGGAGCCGAAACCAAGAGTCAGATGCTCTACCGACTGAGCCACCCAGGCGACCCGAGAGGCTGCGTTTCTGACAAGCTTCCACGTGGTCTAGGGACTACGTTCAGAGAAGCCGCAGGGCTTGGTGCCTGGCGAGGGCTCAGGAACACCGGCCGCAGGGAGCTTTGTGTGTGCGGCTCCACGGCATGGAAGCTAGGGTACTTGGTTCCAGGTCTGCTTCTGTTATCACCGCCGCCTCCTGGGTGAGCTATTTCCCTTCTCTGGGACTTTATTTCCCCTTCTGTGAAATGGGTCAGTAAAGGCTTTGACTTTCAGGCAGCCGCTGAGGGAGCATCTGTAAAAGCCCTCTGATACCAGGTGATTCTGGTTAAGAGTGCGAGGGGGGGGAGCTTTGAGGGACCCCGGGTCATGCTGACCTCTGTCTGCCTCCTCACCCACTTGGGAGAGGCCCAGCAGGGCAGGCTGTGGCAGCACACCAGTCCCTGGAGGCTCCTGACCTCCCCGGGCCTTGCGCCTCCTCCGACACAGCTTTGGGGTACTCTTTCAATAAAATGAGAAAAGAGCTGTTATAATTCGCTTGGGTGCCTGGCCTTGTGCTATGATCGTTGCTTCTCTGTTCCTGATTCCGTTATCGACGAAAGTGGACACTTTGGTGTTTCTGTGACATTCAGTTTCCTCTTTTCCTGCCCCGTGGCTGGGCTGCAGCAGGCAGGGCGAGGGGTGCATAGCTGGGTGTTCATGGCTCTGCGCTGAAGCCACACTTGGAAACATCCCCACTGGCCTTGGGAGCCCAGGAGCGGGCTTCTGAACAGATGTTCTGGCTCCCCGAGGCCCCACTGCCTCATCAAAAAAGTGGGGATTTTGAAGACTTTCTCAGGGGGAGGCTGGGGGGTGGAGCGGGAGCCAGTAGGTGGGATGCTCGGCATGGTGCCTGGTGCCACAGGGGCTCAGTGGACGTTGGCTTTCCCCAGGGGAGAGCAATCCTTGCCCTGGCCCAGATCTGCTCCAGTTGGACATACATCCAAGTGTAGAGGAAGGTGTGTGTGTGAATGTGTGCAGTGAGCGTGTGCCATGCATAGGTACTTGAGGCAGGGGAAGCTGTATGGACCAGGGTGGAGAAGGCCAATAGATTTTAGCCCATTTTGTTGAGGCTTTTGAAGCTGCATCCATGTGTAGTGAGAAAGAGAGCCCTGATCGATTAGTGATGTCTGCCACGGATGCGGGATTGAGAGCTGGGCTTGGTTTACCGCATGTATTCTATCTCGGGTCCAGTGAGAACCCATTTCTCTCATCCTTCCAGCACACTTGAAGTGCGTCACATCCATCACCCTATTTTTCACATCATCACTGTCATCATGTTCATTTTTTAGGGAAGAGTGGAAGAGAGGAACCCCATTTCTGCAAGGTTATTCCAAATCTAGATTCTGCTGGGATTGGCGCTCCTGTTCCTTCCACAGATGTCTCCCAGCCCTTTCTTTTGGGATGTGTGGTGTGAGGTGATGGTGGGGGGTCGGAAAGGGAGGGGAGATGAGCTGGCACAGAGGCTGAGCCCCCTGGCTATGACCACCAGAGGGTTCCACATTTAGGGACACTGTCTCTGCACTGTGGCAGGGGCTAGGAGGTGGTGATGCCAAAGGATGCAGAGCTGTCACTGGGCCCTGCCTGGGGGTGGGGTGGGTGAATCTCACGGGAAAACTGATCTCACTGTTGGAGCCGTCCTGTCGTCACAAGTGCAGTGAGACCGTAGTGGTCAGCCGGGAACCTGGGGGAGAGAATGCTGATGTTGATTGCCTGTTTACCTTGGGCTGTGTGCGTTAGGAATACCAGCTCATTCCATTCAGTCCTCTGGACCCTCCCGTCTGGGGGGTACTCATAGTATGCCCATTTCACAGAGGAGGAAAATGAAGGTCAGAGTGGATCAAGCATCTTGTCCCAGACCTACTGGCCTAAAAGTAGCAAAGCTGGAGAATAGTCCTGGGGAACCCTATTTTAGGACCCCCTACCTGAACTCCTCCATTTTACAGCTCCTCTCTGGGTACCCTCATCTAGTCCATCTGTCCTGCTAGACGAGCTCTGGTGGGTGACTTCTGGAAGGTTCACCTTCCCAGTATGGATGGACCAGCTTCTTTTTTGGAGTTCTTGGACTATTACTGGATGTCTTTCTGTTCTCACTGTTTTCTTGCTAAGCAAGGCAAGGGAGAGAAAAGGAAGGCAATGGCTGAGCAAGCTCCAGGCTTCTCACCGCTCTGCCCAGGATGGGCCAGGGGGACGATTTATGAATAATTCCCAGCAAAGCTGCATCTTTTCGTAGGTGCTCCGTCTAGTGCCAGTGTTCAAGGGGAAAGTCAAGCCTTGCCAAGATTGCTGTAAATTTTGATTACGAAGCCGCCCACTTGGAGCCCCACCCACACTCTCCTGATGGGTCTGTGCAACAGCTTTGTGTCCCACATCGGCACACGCTGCCTTTTGTTTAAAGCACTAGATCAGGGGGAAGAAGTCTGGTTAGGAGCCATGTTGTCCAAAACAGAGATCTCTTTAATTCCTAGACTCACCCTCCTGGTGGTGAGGTGCAGACGCCTGAGGAGAGGGGGTGCAGAGTCCTCGTCCTTTCTGTTGGGCTGGGCTCTCTGGAGAAAAGGCAGGTGGTCTTAACGAGCCATTTCAATTGTTAGTTTACTCTCTTTTTTGGCAAGTGGTTGGGAAATCAAGAGAGCTAAATAAATGGGTCGTGATGTGACCCTGTTATGAGATCTTGGCTCCTCGGAGGGTCTGAGCTTGGTGCTGAGGGGGCTGCCATGAGGGGGTCTTGGGGTGGTTTTAGCTTCGGCTCCGGAGAGCCTTTGTGTTCTCATGCCATCACTCCGCCCAACTCAACCCGCTCCCCAGAACCCATCCCTGCCTGAAAGGACCCCGGAGAGCGTAGGCCTACTGGTTGGGTTTGTTTGCACTTGACCCTGATTATTTTGCCCTGAGGCCTGATGCCAGAGATGGTCATAGGCTACACTTTACAGCATAAATGTGTGAGTTAGGCAAAAGGCTGGCTATGCCTTTGGGCAAAAGTTGGTTACATCTTGCTCTAGGCATTCATAGCCCTGCACCAGGACACACTGTTTAGTGGACAGAGTGTGGGCTAAATTTCAGCCCTCTCTCACTACCTCTGCTGGGCTCCTTTTGCAGTGCACAACCCACTCAACCATTCACAACAGTCCTCCTTGCTTTACACCTTTTCACTCCTTGAGATTTCTTAGTACTAAAAGTTGGGAATAGTGACACTCCATTTCATGCTTGGAAGGAGAATCTGGGCTCTAGGTATATCCTTGACCTTCCTTGGCCCTGGCTTGGTATAAGTGAGAGGGTTTCTTTAAGGATGAGCCCAGGAGAGGCAGTCATGTGCCTCTTGCATGGCTCACCACCTCCACTGGGACAGGGATGCCTCTAGGGAGCCTCTTTCAGACCAGTGTGGGCCCAGCCTTTCCCTAAGGGTGGAATGATCAGTGGGGCCAAGGCCAATAAAACACGGAGAGGTCCCCTAAGACTCTGGGAACACCAGCTGAGAATACTCTCAAAATAAAAGCCAATCATTTAGTGGTTCTTAAACCTTTCTTTGGCAGGCAGGGGGTGGTGGTGGTGTTCTAGATCTTTTCGATGAAAACCATGGATCCTTTTCCCAGAAAAATGCCTATCTGTTCACATGTCTGGAGGCTTACATCCAGGGGCAGGGGCTTCTCAGATCCTTGATGCCAGGCTGAGCAACTGGCCTGGTGTGGCTTTGGGAGTAGGGAAGGGGGTTCCTGGGCCCTGCTGACCTTGCTGGGGGCTTCCTCTGGCCCTCGGGTCAGTACGTGCCTCTATTCATCTCTCGTTCACCTCCTGACACTGTCTGCCTTAGAACTTGTCCCGGAGCTTTCCTACCTCTGACCTGCACCCTGTCTGCCAACCCAGGTCCTGTCTGACCTTGACCACCCCCTCCCCCCGCCGGAGCAAGTGGCACTGGGGAGGTGGCTTTCACAGGTGGTCACCTGGCGCCACGTGCCCCATGCTGCTGGGTTTCCCAAGTCCAGAGGCCCAGCACCCAGTCTTTGGGTCTCACTGGCATGTCGTTGATGGCAAGGCCATCCCGGTGCCCAGGGGCAGGCAACGGGCCTTTCCAGAGTAGGAGCATTATCGTCTCTTACGAGCCTGCTGCTGAGTTGGGGAGACAGTGTCTGGTGAGGCTCACGAGCTGTGGGTCAAGCAGGTATCCACGACTTGTGATCCCAGAGCAGAGAGAGAACACAGAGTTCTGATCTGTCTGAAGCCCTGATAGAGCTTCAGAATCCTTCTTAACACACCCTAAAAGCCGTGGTTAATGCACTCGGTGCACTCGCCAGTGGGAACACAGGCCCTGCCCCTCCTTTGCGTGTACGTCCTCGCTGCTGCACCCCGACCCTGTGTGTTCATACTCACTGCGCGCTCTCCCCATGCTTGCACACTTGTGCCCACACCCCCTCCCCTTGTGGGCACACTGGCCTTGTGCACCCACCCTGCCCTTGCAAATGGCCATCATTCATAGGAGCAGGTGTCCCTGTGTTCCCCTAGGGATGGGACAGGGTGAGGGTGTGTCTTGGCTTTAGTGGTGCCAAACACCTTTAAGTTAAAAAGTTAGAGGTAGAGTCTGGGGAAGTCTCCAGAAAGCATCTCACTCCTCCATTTGGGTGTTATTTATACAGGCCACAGTGCTGATAGAGTTTTCTCTGAGATGCTCGACCCTTGGTGTCCATTGTGCCCCTGAGGCAGAATTCCGCCCAGGGATGGCTCAGGCCCCCAGAGAGTGCCCGCTGCCACTGTGGATTCAGGCCGCCCAGCAAGTGCCTGGCTCTGGCTGTCGGGAAGGCCTTCCTTCCTCAGTGCCTGCTTGCCCCTGCCGGCTATCTGGCTGTTGAAGAGACCAGTCTGGACAGAAGAGTAACGGTTCAGCTGGAGGGAAGGAGAGCATCTGCACGTTCATGGTGTCAGGGAGCACAGAGCCTTGCGGGGTGGCAGCGGGGCAAGGGCACGGCTTTGTCTCATCAGGAATGCATAGAGGATGGTGTGTTTACACCCTTGATAAATGAAATGTGGGGGGTGGTGCTAGGGGAGTGGATGCTAGCGGTTGTAGGAAAGTGCTTTCATGCCCCCAGGTACCAGGTGGGTTGGCCCATGGGCTCCTCACTGTGAGAGATGTGGGTCTGGAGATGCCGGGGTGTGGTGCGGCCGCTTGCCTATGGTGACGTCCGCCACTTTGAACTTCCCCCACTGGCCTGCTCTGGGTCGCTCTCCTCTTGCCACCTCTGCAGGCTTGGGAAGAGATCCTGGAATCCTCCCAAGAGCTCCAACACAGCAGATGTCTTCAGCCTTCCCACGATGGTGGAAGCCAGATCTTAGGGAGGGAAGGATTTGGCATTTTGGGGACATCCTCCAGACCTTCATATCTGGAAGCTCACACTTCTCATCCAGAGAGCATGGTGCTGTTAGTCCTGATATCCAGAGTACGCTGTGGACGAAGAGAGAACTGGGGTCAAGCATTGTCATGGTGCCCGTGATCGACATGGTACCTGTAGGGACCCACGCAGACCTTGTTGAAGGTGACCAACAGAATCGCTGCATGGTAACCTTACAAACTGGAAACGGCTTCTTAATGGAAGCAAAATGCCTAGATCTTAGAGTAAGTAAACGGTGAAACGCGAAGGAAACGGATGTTCAGGTGTGGCGGTGGACGCCGTTAACAGCCGCTCCTTTCACGCACGGCTGGCTTCGGATCGCCGGAAACATCATCCGCCCGGGTCTTGGAGGCTGTCTGGTTGGAATCAGCTTAGCGAGTAAGATCCGTTTCGTCTGGTGCGAGGTCTTGATTCATATTTATAAAGCTGCGTGTTTGAAAACCCACCCCGGCTGTAACTCGCTGAGTAGAGCAAGAGCCTCGGCCCCGCCCCAGTGTTTCATTGTCCGGATTCTGTGTGTCTACTCTCAGCGCGCGAACTTGGGAAAGAGCGAACGCTCCGTTAGCATTCCTTGGCCTGTTGCTCCTTGTCGTGGATGTCCCCTCTTGCACGCGGTCTGGGAGGCTCTGGCTGGGGAGCGAGAGTGGGACAGATACGTGATCAAGGGGGCCGCGCCCTGCAGAGCCGGACTTGTTAATTCCCAGAGCTGTTCCAGCCCTGGCGCCAAACCCGCCTGAGTGCCTGAGCCCCTGCTCCAGCCTCCATCGCCCCGTGCAAGCCTCTCTGCCACCGTATGGCTTAGGCACCATTCTCCCTCTTTGAGATGGCAAAACTGAAGCCTAGAGGTTCAACAGTTTGCTGAAGAGGCAGAATCAGGATTCAAATCCAGGCTCATAGCCTAGCCTGTGTGTTCCTCTCACTGCTCGGCTGCCCAGCATACTTGTGGACCTGCCGTCCGGGGGGTGGGCTGGGGTTGCTGCTTATCAGTCCTGAGCTGCTACGATTCTGGACAGCATCTTCTGTGCCTCTGTATACAGTGGTTTCAGTATGCATCGGTCTGCCATTTAGATACACTTGTGGGTTTTAGCCCAAACTCTGCACGTACTCCCTGTAGCTGTGTGAGACCTCAGGCATGTCTCTTGGCCTCTCTGGGAGTCTGTTGATGAGGACTACATGCAGTATTGCCTGGAAAGTACCCAGTACCACGCCTGGCTCACTGTGTGTGCCCATGGAGGTCAGCGACGGTGCAGAGGGAACGGGCGGGACCCGGTAGCTTCAGCCTGCACATGTGTGGAACTTCAGAGCCCGTTAAATCTGAAAAATACTGTGTATGCACATTTTTGGCTTAAACAAAGTTCCATTTTACAGAGTCCATAACCCAGCTTTAATATTATTACATGCCCCAGACTGGGATTAATTCCAGGACAAGAGCTTTATTATGCCGAATAGAGTTTCTCCCGTGCTCCCTTAGCGCTTGGCCTCCATCTCCACCAGCCTGGTCTTACATGCTGGGGTATGGGGTGGCAGCGCCCCCATCCCTACCCAGCCTCGTTCTGTGGGCTCAGGGGTGGGGTGGAGAGGTGAGTTGCTTTCTGATGTTACCAGCCCGTGACTGCTGACCACAGGACCTTAGCATATCCTGAGGTCTGTCTGTGGGCCAGGTCTCTCAGTGTGTGCAACAGCACCCCATGCTCCTCCAACCTCTGCGAGGGATCTTATTTGTTTCACAAATAAGCCCTCACATGTCTGTGGTGGTGTAAGGGGCTTTTGGGAGGAGGAGGATGTCTGCGGGATCAGGGAGAGGTCTGAGCTCTGTTGTCTTCCTGCGAGTGGCAAATGGCTTCATCTCAAGCAGAAACTCTGATTATAGATAGTGATCGGCTGTAGCACCGTGTAGAGTAAGATCCTGATGCTGCATCTGGCTCTAGGCAGTGCTGTGATTGATTTGTAATGTCTGCTAGGGACCCAGAGATGGGGAAACCATGCTGATCCTGCACTTACTCGCTATTCAGATTTTATTCTGATTATTTTACATCTCCATGAAACCAACAAAGGCCTCTTTGTAGGCTTTACCCCCTTGCTGCTGATCGTGGGTATTATAAGGACCCCCACAAATGATGCTTCTTCCTTGCCCTGTTCCCCACCCTGATGGCCTGTTTGTATAGCTTCAAAACTCACAGGCCCATCTCTGTTCTCTCTTTCAGTTGAAGAGGGGGAGGCCTCGGACTTCTCGCTGGCCTGGGATTCCTCCGTGACGGCATCAGGTAAATGCCCGGGGGCTGCTGGGGGAGTTGCTGGGGGTCCTGGGGGTGGGCTCAGGAACTCAGGAAGCCACCCAGCTGGTTATGGAACTCATATTCTTCATGTCACATTCCTGTCTCCAGGCCAGACTACCCCGTGCAACACGATTTTTATATCAGTTCCATATGGTCAATAAAATCTATTACATACGGAGACTAATATGCCCTATTCTCCTGGGGGACCACGTTTCCTTCTTGTGGGCGCATTCAGATGGGCCACGATACCCCCACTACCCAGGCTTTGAAGCTCCCTGCTATGGGCCTCACTGCACATTCATTCCAGTCTAATTGCATAAAACCCACTTTAATAGGATGTTTAAACTCCAGTCGAAATCACAGTCCCCAGACTTCCCTCCCAGATGGGCTGCACTGCACTCCCAGGCTGGCAACCCGAGCTTATGCCTCTAGGGGGAGGTAATAGGGGAAGTTCAGACTTGTGGGGTGTGTGGCCCCCATCGGGTGATGTGGGTGACTTGGCAGTCAGGGGACTTGGGTTTTTGGCTCCCTTCTGTCCTTGTGTAAGCTTCTCTGTGCCTCAGTTTCCCCAGCTCTAAAAAGGAGTGAAGGGATAAAGTTTTTCTAACTGTAAAGCTCCTGTAATTTGGAGCTGTGGAACTTGGGATTAGAGCTGGCTTTGGGGTCTTTGGGAGCTCCTGAGTGGAGGGCATGACTCTCTGCTCGCTCTGCATCCAGCCAGCACCTCTCTGGGCAATGGCCATGGCGCCCAGTCCAGCAGGTATAGCCTCTCTGGCCTCGTTCCTGTCCCAAGATCCTGACCAGCTGGTTCTGGTTTCCTGGGGGAGCTGGAGCCAGGCTGGTCTGGATGAATTCTGGGCCTGAGGAGACGCTGAGGAAATAATTTAGTCCAGCTTCCTTGTCTTCTAGCTGGGGAAACTGAGGCACGGAGGGAGCTTTGCTCTGGGTCAGTAGTTCCAGAAATGGGGTGTGAGGCATCAGGCATATGAACATTTAACGCTTGAATGGTTATACATTGGATTTGTGATTTTATGGCTGTTCGTGACTTACAATGATGCTGAAGTCATTTAAGTGAGAAAATTGTGTTGACAGTTTTAAGTAATGGTACCTAATGCCTGGGTTCAGCAAAAATCATGAAGATTGTTTGCAAATGGCTGAAATTTGGGAAATCCTGGTATAGATTGGACAGAAGGGGAGTGGAGAGCTAGCACTGGCACCTGGGTTCTTGGACTCCTTGTCCAGTGCTCTTTCCAGCACCCTGGGGATACTGCTTGGAGAGTCTGAAGGGTCCTGGTTGGGTCCTGGCGGACTCAGGTTTGGGCACTGTTGTATCTGCAGGTGCCTGGCCCTTGGTGACAGGGGCTCCCTCTACAGGAGAGGTGTTGTCTGAAGCCAGAATGAGGGGGTGGTGCTGACATTTTCAGAAGAGTCCAGGCTTAGGACAAACCTTGGGTTCCACACTGGGTAGGTTGGAGGAAGGGACTGCATAGCCCCTGTCCTGTCTCTTTCCATGCAAGGGAGATGCACTCCCCGTGGTTGGTGGAAACACAGTGAGATTATAAAGCTCCATGTCTCCTCCAGGGATCCTGACCCATATGGGGGTGCATGTGCTCAGGCTTCTGCCAACTCTGAAAGGGATCCCCACGGTGCTCTAAACCCCTGAACCAGGAAAAGCAAAGCTTGCAGCCCGGCTGCTAGACCCCCACAGGAAAGCACCCAGCGTGGTGTCCGTATAAGGTCCTGCTACCTTGCTGCTTTGCCAGTGGTGCTGGAGGCAGGGAGGACAGACAGGAACAGCAGTGGGGTGCAAGGAGGGCAGTGGCATCGGTTGTGGTGGGGGGACAGCCCGACGCAGGGGGCATCAGGATCCCAGGCTGCATCCCTAAGGTGGGGAATGGTCTCTTGGTCTGCAATGCCAAGGGGCCGTGCGGGGGCCCTGCCGGTCTGGGTTCTCTGCTGCCGTCGTGGAGTGGCCAGCCTCAGGGCCTCTCCGGGGCAGCTGGGCATCGCAGAGGTTGTGGGATACGCCAGTTTCCAGCCAAGAGCCGAGCATGCCCCGTACGCGTGTGCAGGAGGAGGAACATGACTCTTTGCGAGTCCCCTCCAGCCCTCGGGGACTCCATGGTGCCAGTCAGCTTTGGAATGTCTGCTCAGAGATGGGGAAAGGGAGGGCACAGCATCCCGGGCATTGGATAATCCGCAGCCAAGCCATGGATTGTTTGGTCTTCTTTGGCCCATTTCTGATGATTTTTTTTTTACAGCGTGTGCATGTGATAAATTTTCCTTCCCAGTTTTGTTGGGCTTGGGCTATTAAAGTCAGCTTGGATTCTCTGAGCATGGCGCTTATGAGATGGTGCAAATCCTGGGTGATGGGACAAAATCAGTTTGGGAGGCAGTCCTGGATGAGGGTGATGTCACATTATTGAGCGTTGACTTGGTCTGTGCCAGGCATGGCGCGAACGCTTTACCTGCGGTCTCTCGTCGAGCCTTCCTGACAGCCCTGTGAGGTGGGTGCTCTTTCCGACAGCAGGTCCAGAGTCTCTCCATGGGCTGGCTTAGGGGCAGCCGTCTGGTGGCGCACAGGGCCAGAGGCCTGGTTAAAGCTGCTTTAGTATAGCGCTTTTCATTAAGCTGAGAAAATGTCAGTTGGCCGCATCAGAGAATGGGGGCAGGTGCCAAGGAAGATTATGGGGGAACAAAGCCTCCCCGAGCCGCCCTTGGCACTGTGGCTGAGAATTGCCGTCTTCATTTGGCGGATGGCGGGAGGAGGCTCAGAGCTGTATAGCCGAGCCGCGGTCCCCGGCCGGCAAGCTGTGGAGAAGGAACTCGAACCCATGTCCGCCTGCGGCCAGGTCCTGTGGTTTCGCCTCTGCACTGCCTGGCACCAGAGGTGGGCAGTGGGGCCGAACCTGACAGTGTGGCATCGTGGGGGCTTCGGGAGGGTTCCTAGAGGTCCCGGCCACAGAGGGTCTTTGGTTAATCAGATCAAAGGAATCCAGGGTGAGGCGAGCAGGGTGGGCTGAGAGTGTTTTACCAGGAGGCGCGCAGGGCTGCGGGGCACGGGGCAGCTCCTTTCCAGTGGGGGCCCAGCGGCCGGGCTGCGAGCATTGTGCGGCGCCCTTCCCCCTCGCCCGCTTTGCCCTGGCTGTGGGAGTGTGATGGAGAACTCCAATAAAGAAACAGAATGCACTGTGTGCCCCCTGCTCACCTCTGGCCTCCTCCAGCCTCCCCTGCCCGGGGGGACCCTGTGGTCACCACCCCCAGGAAGAACCTGGCCTGCTCAGTCTGTGCCCTCGTGTCAGGGCGCTGACAGTGATGGAGAGGCCGGCCTGGCCGGCCAGGGAGACCAGCTCACAGCACTATACTCAGGCCGGGCTGGGGCTTCACGGGAGGAGGGCACGCCGGCCCCCTCCTGCCCCTCGGCCAGCAGATACTGAGCTCCTGAGAGCGGAGCCCCGGGACGGAGCACGGCACTCAGAGCCTAGGTGTGGGGTGCGTCGTAGGGGTAGGGTTTTAAATCATTCCCCGCTGGATCCTGGTTTTTCTTACCCATGAGAGGGGGAGGAGGAGGACGATAGCTTATAAGGAGAAAATTGAAGCATAATTCTGTTTTGAGCCACAGATGCCTTTGAGCATCCAATGGGAATGTTTTACCTGTGATTTCAGGGGGGTTCATGGGTTTGAATGCCTTAGAGATGGGAAAGTCCTTTGTGAGAGCCCCATTGAGGTCCTCCCTGTCCTGAGGCTGGCCTGTGGCCCAGGTGAGGGGGCAGGCTGGGGAGGGTCTGTGGTCAAGTGTAACACAGGCCCTGCTAAGGGACAGACTGTGCCAGGGACCTGCCCCAGAGCTGCCAGATCATCTGAGTTCTTATTTATTTATTTATTTATTTATTTATTTATTTATTTATTTATTATAATTATTATTAAAAAAATAATTTATTTGAGAGAGAGAGAGTGAGAGAGAGAGAGAGATCATGAGCAGGGGGGAAGGGTAGAGGGAGAAGCAGGCTCTCCGCTGAGCGGGGAGCCCAATGTGGGACTCGATCCAGGACCCTGGGATCATGACCTGAGCTGAAGGCAGATGCTTAACCCACTGTGCCACCCAGGTGCCCCCATCTGAGTTTTTAAAAGAGAGACCAGATAGCTGGATTTTTGTGGGAAATCATCAGATTTAAAAAATGTAGCAACTCATATTCTTTTAAGGTAGCTTTATTGAGATACAGTTTATATATCACGCAATGCATTCACATAGAATGCACAATTCAGTGGATTTGAGTATATTCAGAGATATGTATCACCATCTCCGTAGTCAACCGAGAACATTTTCATGACCTCAAAAAGGAGCCCTATACCCCTTAGGCATCACCTTCTATCCTTCCATCACTCCCAGCCCTTAAGCAACCACGAATCTACTTTCTCTATAGAATGGGATCATAGAACATGCAGTGTTTATTGACCAGTTTCTTTCATGTAGCCTAATATTTTTTTAAAGATTTATTTATTTATTTTAGAGGGAGAGAGAGAGAGTGTGTGAGTGTGGGAAGAGGGAGAGGGAGAGAGAGGCAGAGAAGCAGACTCCCCACTGAGTAGGGAGCCCGACACGGGGCTCGATCCCAGGATCCAGAGATCGTGACCTGAGCAGAAACCGGGAGTTGGATGCCCAACCCACTGAGCCACCCAGATGCCCCTTGTGTAGCCGAATCTTTTCAAGGTTTATCCAAATGGTAGCCTGTACCAGTCCTACATTTTTTTTGTTTTTTTTTAAAGATTTTATTTATTTATTTGACAGAGAGAGACAGCCAGTGAGAGATGGAACACAAGCAGGGGGAGTGGGAGAGGGAGAAGCAGGCTCTTAGTGGAGGAGCCTGATGTGGGGCTCGAACCCAGAACGCTGGGATCATGCCCTGAGCCGAAGGCAGATGCTTAACCACTGCGCTACCCAGGCGCCCCTGTCCTGCATTTTTTGTTATGGCTGAGTAGTGTTCTACTGTATGAATAGACCACATTTTGTGTATCTGTTCATCTGTTAACAGACGTTTGGGTTATTTTCCCCTTTCCGCTGTCGTGAATATGCTGCTGTGAATCTCTGTGTGCCAGTTTTTGCTCGAATACTTGTTGTCAGCTTTGGGGGGCACACACCTAGGAGCGGAATTGCTGGGTCGTGTGGTGACTTTTCGAGGTGCTGCCAAACTGTCCCCCACAGCAGCTGCATCATTTCACGCTCCCACCAGTAATGTGTGGGAGTTCCAGTTTCTCCATATCCTCACCAACAGTTGTTATTTTCCCTCTTTAAAAATTAAAAAAATTTTTATTTTAGCCTTCCTAAAAATGAAGGGGTGTATCATTTTGGACAACTCATATTTAAAAAAAAAAAAATCCTTGTTCAGGTCACAGAGAGGCCTTCTGCCAGCTGGTTTCGGCCTGGCCACCAGTTAAGAGGTTGCTAAGTGTGGCCGTCCCAGGGGGCCTCTCTGTCCCCCTGCCCTCCCACCAACTTCCCCTCTCTCTTGGCCAGCCTAGCACAGGGAGGAGGCCTGTCGTCCCTTCAATGCTTCTTCTCTCTTCCTTCAAGCCCTTTGGAATGTGTTCTCCAAGTGGCAGCCATCAGGATGATCGTGAGCCTACAATGTGGGTTTTCTGCGAACCAATCCAACCAAACTGAGCTTTGCCTCTCTTTTTCTGATCACCAAGTTTGATCGGGTGCTGACGGGAACTCATCTTCGTATAACTGTCTGATCGCAGTGTCACTGGAACCTCTCACCTTTCCAGGCTGGGTTTAGGACAGGTTGGGCTTCCTTCCAACATGGCAGCTCTGGAGCAAGCTGGGGGATGCAGTGGGAGGAGGGTCTGCGGGGTGGTCGGGAGATGACAAACGGTTAGTCTGTTGATGTACACTCATTGTCAGTGCCTGGGCAGGTTAGCCAGGTTTATTTCTGGTGACAGACACACTTGGGATTGGAGAGAAATGCTCGATGTAAATTAGTTGTTTCTGATCGCCTGAGACCCTGTTGGTGTGATTGGCATTTTGGGCCTTCCTGCCACCTGACGGGTCTCATTGTCCTGGTTAATGGAAACATCCATTTCATTTACAAACTAGTTCTGGGAGCTGGTCCTCCTTCTTGGTTCATGTAGAGAAATTGAGGCACAGAGATGCTAGTGACTTGTTTTAAAGTCACACAACCAGGAAGTGGCAGAGCCAGGATTGGAACCCGGGCAGCTCATGCATGAACATAGCACCAAAACTGTAAACGGCAGAGCTGCCTGTGAGGATGTTGTCCAGACTCTTCGTTGTAGAGGGAATCCAGAGGCTTGGTGAGGGACTCCGCTGTGTGCCCAGTCCCTCCTGGGCCAGGTGAAAGAGTCTGACTCCTCTGCCCGGAAGGAGAGGAGGTGCATGTTTTGAAGGCCGGGAAAACACCTCGGGCCAGGCTGTCCATGGGGATACCCACGTGCCCGGCCCCAGACTGCCTCCCCACTGTGCCCTCTGCTTATGACTGTACCTGGGTGTTGGGCATGGGTGCAGTTTGCAGGGGAGGCTGGTAATTGGGCTGCGGGCACAGGGACCTGCTCGGGTGGGAAATTTAAGTAGCGTGTAGGTGGTTGGTATCCTGGGGGCCCCATAGAGAGGGGTGCTGGAGGCCTTTCCTTTCCCTTTCATTCTGCCTCTGGGTAAGCAGTGGGTTAGGGAGAGAGGTCAGGGTCCCTACTCCTGACAAAGGCAGCAGTCTCCTCCCCACCCCTGCAGTCCTGCACCCGGAGGTTCTGACAGTGGAGTGCACGGAAATGTCTGGAAAACTGGGCCTTTCACGCAGGGAGTCGAGGCCTCTGCATGCAGCCCAGCCTGTACTTCTGAACCTTCTCGGAGCTGTCTCCCCACCCCACTTGTGTTTTCTTAGAGTGCGTGTTTATTATTTCAACTCCTTCATAGAAACTCCACCTACAACCTTGCGCTTCTGCACTCCTGCCCTTTCTGTTTCTCTCGGCCCCTTTCCCAGCTCCGTCCTGTATAAACAAACTTACCTAGATGAAATCCGCTGGTGGAATCCGCGTAGCTCCCACCCCCATGAGACCCGAGCTTCACGTAAGCCCCGGGCCCACACATCCTTCTGTCTCAGAAGCCTCGTCAGGGCCATTGGGTAGATGGGCATTCACTTTCCTAGCTGCCCCTCCCCTGTTGGGCATTTGGACTACTTTTCATTTTTGGCTCTTATAAATAGTACAATGACTAGGACCTTTGTGTAGTAGGTGCTCTTTTTCTCCTTTGGAGTTTTTCTTAGGGGCTCCCAGCACCTTCTGACTTTCTCTTTCAACCTCCAAATCCGGGCTGGAGTAACTTGGACCCCCTCTTTCTCCCCGCCCCTCGCCAGGGTCCCTCACTTGAATTCTTTCCTGAGTGACCCTCCTTCCTGGGTTCATCCGCAAGTGTGTCCCGGCCCCTCTGGCCAAGCTGCCACGGCCAGTGACGGAAGGCCCGGGCTTCCTTTGGCTCCAGCTGTCCACCTCTTGAGCCGGAGCCCCCAACCCAGTCATCCTCTCAATGTGGACCAGGGGACATTTTAAAGGAGCAGAAAAGGTCTAAATAGATGTATAATTTCCCAGCATTTTAAAGACTTATGAAATGCGTTTTTATGTGGGGCCAGCTGGGGAGTTTCTCATTAGCTCGGCCGGGGCGTCTGTGGGGAGTTGTGCTAAGTGGAACCAGGCAGGCCGGGCAGGAAGACGCGGTGGCCCCGAGCTCACCAGGGGAGCGTGGCAGGCATGCGCCGGCTGGTCTGCGCCTCGGACCCCCGGCCAGGCCAGCGGGCCTGCGCCTTTGTTAGAGCCGCTTCCCCCAGCGCAGGAGGCCTAGAAACCTTCGGGGGGTGACTGGAGCTGAGAGGTGGCCACTCTGTTACCATGGTGAGCAGTCCATGGAGTGTGGGGCATCTGTGCCCTGCGTGCACACGGAGGCATGTACTCGTGTATGTGCATGTGTGCGTGCGTGCGTACGTGTGTGTGTCGTGTGAGCCCAGGTGCTACAGCCCTGACTCAGACCCCTGGGGACCCCAGGGCCTTTGCACCCCTCTGTACTGCTTCCTGGGCCCCCGGGGGTTGACTGGGACCTGTTCTCTGAGGCGGATGTGGTGTTTCCTGCCCACCCTTTCCTCTGGCTCTGGACCAGCCAGGGACCCCTGCCGGGCTACCCTCTAATCGCTTCCTCTGTGTCTTATCTGCCGTGAACACGTGTGTGCAGAGCCCGTGCACGTGTGTGCGTGTGGGTGCCGGTACCTGGGGTGTGTGTGAAGGAGCGTGTGTGGTGTCTCTCTTCAGCCCCCTCGTCTCCCCGCAGCCTGGCTGATGGCTTCGCTGGCGTGAAACCACCGAGTGGGGCTCGTCCTGCTGGTTTTCACCTCTTGTGTGGACTTGGGCTTTCTCCGAGGTAGGGACTCTGTGTCGTTTGTCTGTTCCCTGTGGCGTGGCACACCCAGCAACTGCTCCACTGTCGTACCCTTGCTCCCAGCCCCGTAGATTTGGGGCTGTCCACCTCAGCGAGCGCTGGGTCCCCCTCTCCTCTCCTGGTGTGCCGGGCCTTTCCGGGGGCAGTAGTCATGAGGATTTTAAGGAGGGAGGAGCTGGTCCTAGTTTCTCCAGGCTTCGGTGCTCCCTGAGGTCAGGGAGGAGTCTCTGTGGGGTCAGCCCTTCCCTAAGTCCTGAGGACCCCACTGGTGGACGGTGGAAACCAGCAGTTCTTCGGTGACGTGAAGCCTGGCTCTACACCAGGGCCGCAGTCAGGCGCGAATGTGGGTGTGAGCATGTAGGCACGAGGATGACATTGCTCCTCGTGACTTTGGGGACGTCTCCCCATGTTGCCCAGGTGTGGTTAACGCCAGCCGGGCTCACACTTGAATGTGCGTGCAAATCTGGTGATCTCATTGAAATGTGAATTCTGACTCAGTAGGTCTGGGTGGGGCCTGAGATTCAGCATTTCTAACGAGCTCCAGGGTAGTGGTGCTGCTGCTGGACCACATGCCACCACGAGTAGTGAAGACTTAGAGGGCTTGATGAGTTAAGCCCTCTTGCCCACTCCCCTTGACTTTTGCTCTCAGCCAGGCAGCTCATGCCTATGGAGCTCATCCTTCGAAGCTCAGCCTGAATGACACCTCTTCCAAGAAGTGTGCCATGATAGCCCCGTCATAATTACTGCACCTTCCTTTGTGCCCTTCAGCCCTGAGGACAGCCCTGATCCTGGCCTTCACTGCCTTTCACTTGGTTATGACCTTCCTTTCTTGCTGTCTGCTTCCTCCTTCGGGCAATGAGCATGTATGATTCTCTGATCTCCCAGAGCCTAGCCCTGGCTTGGTGCCTGGCAGGTGCCTGGCCGATGTTTGCTAAGGTGGAGAACTTCACCTCTGCGTCTTTGTCCGTATTTGCCCTTGGTAGTCCAGGGCCAGATATTTGTTCCCTTTAAGAGCCAGAATTGGGTTTGAGGTCCAGATACTTAGCAGCTCTGTGAGGCCTTGAGTAAGTTATGTAACTTCTCTGTGCTTCCGTTTACTCACCTAAAATGGGAATAATTGTCTTCGTAGGCCGTTGCGAGGATTATATGAGGGAATCCACGTGGGTTCGCCTTAGCCTTCCAGGGTGGTGCCTGGTGCTCGTACTTGCTATTGAGAGCACATTGCTGGAAGCTTGGACCCGAGCTTAGCTCCGAGCTTGGATCTGTGGGGGTGACAGAGGAAGCTCAGATGCCCACAGGCCCCCTGCCCCAACGTCTTGACTGGTAGTCTCTAGCCATTACCACAGTGGGCAGGGCTGGGTTAGGACTGAATCCTCACTCATGCTGACCCTGGTTGGTGGGGCATTGCTCGTTTCCTACGTGGAGACGGCTTTGGTGGGGCTGGGTACTGATCCGGGGGTTGGTGGGCAGGGTCTGCGCTGAAAGGCAAAGGCTGTGAGGATGTCATATGATCAGGCTCCTTCCCTGGGCAGGGCTTGACGCACCAACTGTGCAGCCGTGGGTCAGTGCCCAGTAGGAAATGGCCAAGGTCAGCCCAGTCATGCTGCCTGGCTGCTCCTGGCTTCCTGGGCGGGCACTCTGCAGAGCCCAGCTCCTGGGTCGGGGATGGCCAGCACAGCATCAGCCAGTGTCCTGCTGTAGGCTGTGGGTGGCCCATGGGGGTTAGGCTGCTGTCTTCTCAGCTGATATTTTCCTAAAATCCTTGAGTGTGCAGGCAGGCGTCACACACACACACACACACACACACACACACACACACACACACACCAGTCCATGTGTGTATTAGTCTGAACCTGGCTAACTGATGCCTGTCTGGCTTGAAAAACCATTATTTTGCCCACACTGATAATTCTTTTCTCCTTCGTTGTGGTCGATTGCTTTAATTGATGGCTGCTGGCCATACTTGGTTAATACATTAGAGGGATACTGAATCCAGTAAATAGGACACTTTTTTGCTTCTGCTTCTCTGCTTCTTACAGCTAAACACTTTGCAAACCCCTCAAGCTTGGGGAGGCAGGGGCAGTGCCCGTTTTGCTCACTATTGTATCTTCAGCAGCCAGCTACGGCTACCAGCAGCTGTAGTGACAGTAACAATAAAAATAATAACCATCTAGCTATTAGTCAGTGGTGCCAGGCATTGAGGCTGGGCTCCAGCACACAGGGTCTCATTTAACCCTCCTTAGCCACAGCCAGTAGGAAGTGCCACCATCTCCGTCTCACAGAGGAGCCACTGAGGCTCAGAGGGGTTGAGAGCCTGGTGTAGGCTTTCAGAGCTTGTGGGACAGAGCAGGGATTGGAGCCTGGGTTGGTTTTATCTGAGTCCAGGGCCGCCTTCTGTCATGGTTAATTCAGTGACCAGGACTCCGTGGAGATGTACTGTGTGCTTGTGGGGACACACGAGGGGATGTGCTAAGAGCCCTAATGGGGTCACTGTAGTGACATACCGTGGGGAGAGGGCTCCCAGGGCCAGGGTAGGAGCGAGTGACTGCTGGTGGGCGCAAGCCTGACCTGCTCTTCGATAGCGACGTGTGGACTCCCCAACCATTGTGGGTGCAGGTGCGTGTGTGCACAACACACACGTTCACGTGCTCACAGCCACATGCACACACACCTTCACACGCACACGCTTGCACACACACCTTTACCTGCAACACATGTGTACAGACACATATATTCACATGTTACTCCTCCACCCCCCCCGGTCCACACACATTCATATATGTGGCTCCGCACCTCCCATGTGCCCCAGCACGCACACACATGCTCAGACACAAGTACGCGTGCACACACACGCACACGCATATGAGTGCAGGAACATGTGCTCACACGTACACAGTGTACATGTGCGCACGCTTAAAACGTGTACAGAGAGACACATGCACACGCACGCAGCACGCCCCTAGGCTTGCGAACGAGCAGAAAATCCTGCTTCTGGGCTGTGTCTCTTCAAGGATGGGGACCGTGCGGCTGTTCGAGATGCTCAGGTTGTCTTTGTGCTCTCTGCTTGCTTGCGTTTCTTGTCTTTGGTTTCTTTGTTGTACCCTCGGTGCCTTAGACATACGTTCCGTCCAAAGATTCAAACCCCTGCTGTTGGGCCCGGTGCTGGGCTGACCCGCGTGTAGACACGGACCCCAGTGCCCATCTGTCTACTCGCCTGGCCCGCTCTGGCCCACAGGCACCCCCCCAGCCCCGACTTGGACATGACTTCATTTCCACCCTGCACCTGCCACTTTAAGAGTCCAGGGGCCTGGTGGGCCTGTCCCCAGGGTCGGGCTGAGGGAGGCTGGACAGCTGCGGGTTGGGGGGAAGCTTTGTTAGCTCCCAGGGGCCTCTTGGAGCCCAGG
Organism: Ursus maritimus; assembly: GCF_017311325.1. Classification (NCBI taxonomy): domain Eukaryota; kingdom Metazoa; phylum Chordata; class Mammalia; order Carnivora; family Ursidae; genus Ursus; species Ursus maritimus. Next base: position 8,166,577 of record NW_024424341.1, on the reverse strand, counting down.
CAATGCTGAGGAAACCGAAACAAAGAGCGACAATGGCCTCCTTCCCTCCCTGGGCGGCCTCGGAGCAGGGCCTGCATGGGCGGCCTCTGGGGGCCCCTGTTATTTCCTGTGCTGGCTGCGGGGCTCCTCGCCAGCCGCAAATGGGCAGGAAGAGGGGCAGGGCATCTCCTCCCCACCCGCTGGGCTGGCCCTCCTAGGCCAGAGTAGCCGCTTCTGGGAGCAGGGGGCCGGCACGGGCTGCTGCTCCAGGCCTGCGTGGCTGGGCCTGCCCTGCTCAGGTCTGCCCGGGCCTCCCAGGAGGGGAAACCCGACCCCCGGCTCTGCTGACCTCTCCCTGCTGCAGACCCCACATGCTCCCACCATCTGCGCTGGAAGCCGAGTTTCTGCCACCCCTAGCCTTTGTGGCCAGAGGGCTCGCCCCAGAACCAAGGACGAGGCCAGGCAGGGAGCTTTGTATTGGTTGTTAATGTTAATTAATTCATCTGGGCTTGTGCTAGAAGCTGGCTGAGATTTACTACTGTAGTTAGAGGTATGTTTCAGCCTAAGGTTAGGGTTGGGGTTATGTTTAAGGCTAAGGTCAGGGTTAGCTTGGCCAAGCCCTAAAGACTAAAAAAACCCCAAACCTGGAATCACAGCATGGATTTTGAAGCAAACAGACCTTTGTCTCAGTGCTGGGTCCCCCACCCATTTGTTCAGCACCTAATTAGCAGGTGTCTGTTTGGGCCATACTAGGCCCCAAGGATGCAGCAGTGTCTGGGCTCTCCAGGGCTCACATTCTAGAATGAGGACACAAAGCAGCACCCTTCACTTCTTAGCTGTGAGGTTGCACTTGACTAAGTTATTCACCTTCTCAGGACTCAGTCTCCCACTCTGTAAAGTGGGGATACCGAAGCCCTAGCATGTGGCACCCTTGCAAGGATGAATGAGAACGTAGATGTCATGTGCTCAGCGCGGTGCCCAGCAGACAGCAAGCACTCCTCAACGCCGGCTCTGGGTATTATTAATGAAACAAGGTGAGGTGGCCCGAAGGTCAGTGCATGAAAAAAATAGATGAAAGAACTAATTATGCCCAAAGCCTCAGGTAGGGGTCACCGTGCAGGGGAGCTTCCTGGCAGCTCAGGCCAAAAGAGAAATCAGATGAAGGGCAGCTTGGCCGCCTCTTTCTGATTGACGCACTGGGGACGGACAAATGTTTTTCCCTGGCACTCAATGCTGAGGAATTTACTGTGCGGAGCCTCATTAATCATTGAACAAACAGCAGCCACTGTCTCAGTAACAATTTGGCACACAATACAGAAACAACTTTCCTAGAGTTCTCTCTTAAATTGACCCCGGAAGAATGCTCGGGGCCTGAGTGCACACCGCGGCCGCGAGCTGACATGCGGTGCCGCCAGGAGGGGGCTGGGCAAAGCCAGGCAGCATCCTGGGACAGCTGCTCAGGTTACTGGCCTGAGTGCCTGGTTCGATGCAATTGAGTGGGGTTCTTCAGTGCAGGACCTTGAAGATTCCTTGACGTGCCCATGGTTGCGGGCAGTCTTCGGGGTGGGGGGCTCCTCAAACTTTTGACTTCAGAAACTAGCCCCTACCTGTTTTTGAGGACCACCTATCCCCAGCTCATGAAGTCTTTTTTTTTTTTAAAAGATTTATTGATTTTATTTGAGAGAGAGAGTGAGAGAGAGAGAGCGAGAGAGAGAGAGCGAGAGAGGGTGTGCGTGCTCTCTGGGGGAGGCTCAGAGGGTGAGAATCCCAAGCAGACATCCCCGAGGTTGGAGCCTGAAGCGGGGCTCTGTCTCACAACCCCGAGACCAAGACCTGAGCCGGAACCGAGAGTCAGATGCTCAACCGACTGAGCCGCCCAGGCACCCCCGCTCTTGCAGTCTTGGGACACAGTTTGGGAAGCTCTGTTTGCATCCTTAGGTTTTGAGTTCAGTGGCTCGGGAGACGCGTCACCCACCGTGGTCCCTCTGCCCAGACTGTACTGTGGCCGTGGTTTGTGGACTTGCTGCCGGGGTTCCACTCAGCAGTCCCCATCCTTTGTTCCCTTTCTTAGGATTTTGTATTTATTCATCTTATTTGAATAGAATCTGGCCACCGGTGGGGGGCGGGTGTTAGGAGGACTGGGGGCTGGGGCTCATTTGGGGTCTCTCTGTAGATACATGCATATCCGCGTACCCAGACTCACTCAGACTTACCCGCTCTTTGTATGTATGAACATTGTTCTGGGCCTGAGCTCTGAAGTCCAGCTGGAGCCCCCTCCTGGCCCTTCCCTCTCCGGCTGGCAGGACTGTGGGCTTGGCCCCAGGAAGGCCCGCCAGTGGCCACTTGCCCCTGTGTCTGGCAGGCACCCCATGGAGTTTCCATGGTGAGTTCTCCTTTGGGGGCCCCTGGGTGGGACTTTCCATCTGGGTGGAAACCTGACCCGCAGGCCCCGAGAAGGAGGAAATGCCTTCCCCAAATGTGGAGAGAGAAAGAGACGGCCAGCCTGGGATTCCAGCCAGAGCCCCTGACTCTTGCAAAGCCATGGAGCCTGGGGACCCCAAGGGTCTTGGGGCGGGGCTGCCGAGGACCCACCCCTTAGGGAAGAGTCGTTTTGGTGGCCGGCTGCCACGTGTCCCTGTGGCTCTGGCCTGGAGTTTGTGCGTGCTCTCCTCCAGAGACCGGTGCCTGGCTAGGATTTGAATTTGGCTCGTTCTGTCCCCAAGGCCTGTGTGCTTGTCACCGTGTCCTCTCACCTCCCTCCAGTGGATATTTCCGCAGGCATGATCTCTCTGAACCCCTGAAGTAGCATTTGACCACAGGTAGTGTTCTCAGGCCTATTTCCCATATGTAGCCATTGTGCCTCAGAGAGGGTAGGAGTCTTGCCCAGAGTCACACAGCAAGTCTGCAGCACGGTGCACCTAAGCCCACCTCTCTACCTTGTTGACAGCCTGTGTGCAGACTTATTATGGGTCATTACTAGTTCATTCAACTTCTCCCAATTAAGATGCACATTTGCCTGAATAAAGAAGGCAATAACAATTTGAAGCGAGTTTCCAGTTGCAGTGGCAGGGGCTGCCTGAGTGAGCGTGAGAGGTGGGTGAGACGCCGCTGCTCCCTCAGGGGCCATGGGTGTGTGCGGCCCCTCAGGCGCCCCTGCGACTCTGGGGTTCTAAGATGTATGTCTTCCTCCCTCACGCCCGACGTAGGAGCCAGGCACCTCATGGCTGTTATCCTCATGTGTGTATCCCAAGCCACGGCCACCGAATCTCAGGGCAGTGACATTATTGCCTCATAGGCTGACTTTAGAACCTGGCATGCCCCCCCTGGCCCCACCGCACACTGGACCCCACACTGGGACCTGATGCACAGATTCGTGAAGGGTGGTGTGTGGGTCCACGTGCAAGGGCAGGGGTGTGTGGCGGGTGCTGAATGGTCCCCGTCATAGGTGTTCTCCGTGGGGCTCCTCCTGGCACCACCCCCAGCCCAGATCCTGGGGCAGACCCCCTGGGGGATGCCTGTTCTGGCTGAGGCAGAGTTTCCCTAAAAGGAGCCTGTCTGGTGTCGAGGATATTGGCCTGTCAGCTCCTCCACACCCAGCCCCATGGCTCCTCCGGCGGCACCCCTCTATCTTCGGCCTGGGGGTGTGGACAGAGCACCTTGACCTAGTGCTGCTGGGGGGAAGGGCCCTTGACCTCAGGCTTTGCAGCACAGTGGCCTTCAGGGCTCAGGTCAAGGTCTGGGCTGGTAGCTGGAGCAGTGGGCAAAGAGCGAGCCTAGATAGTGGTGCCGGCAGGAGCACTAGACCAGGAGTCCGGAGCCCCGTGCTCTGGGCCCAGCTCTGAGGCTGGCTAGGCTCGGGGGCCACCAGCAGCCTTGGGAGGTCCCGGTGCCCTGAGGCAGGGGGTTCCTGGTGGGGTCTCACTAGTACATGTACCTCAAGAGTCAGGGCATGGGCGGGGGGCTCCCCAAGTCCCAAAGTGGCCCTTGCAGGAGTTTTGTCCTGTGCTCTCCATCCTCATTCCAGCCCACGTCTCCGCTTGGGCTGTGTCCCCCTCCTGGAATGCCCCCACCCCATGCCAGAGTCCTTCCCAGCCCAGCCCCATCCTTGCCCTCTGTGCAGCCTTCGCGTATGTGCCTCCCATTTCCACGAAACCCCGTCCTGTCCTTCGGAGTCTCTGAAGGACCAAGTGCCGGCCTGTCCCTGTTCCTTAACTGTTCACAGGCTCCACCTCCCTTGCCACTGTGGACCGCTGTTTCTCCCTCCCTCCTTCCCCTCCCTAGTAATCCAGTGCGGGGCTCAGTCTCTGCTGTATTCAATGATGGGCAGTTTCTCAGAATGTACGGCACCGGGAAGTCCTATTGAATGTCTACCCACCTTCCCAGTTGCTGCTGGATGAGCATCAGTGTTGGTGTTGCAGGACCGCCCTGTGACAGCCGGTGATGGGCTGGGAGCCTGCGTCCCCACCGGCCGGATCCCGACAGCTTGCATTCTTCCAGTCACAGGTGTGGCTGAGCACCTAACAAGTGCTGGGCACTGTCCTAGGTGGTGAACAGGGCCAACAGAGTCCCTGATGTGCACGGCGCCGGCGTTCTCGTGCGGGGCGTGATGCCAGCAAAGTCTGAACAAATATAGAATGTGTTTCTCTGGGACGTGACCAGCAGGGTGGTCGGTTAGAGAGTGATGGGGTGGTGGGGAGGAGGGGGCATCTGGAGGGTGGGCAGAGAGGCCTCTTTGCCCAAGAGGGGCGCTTGAGCAAGAGAGGGTATGAACCATGCCGAAGGGTGGGAGCAGCATTCCAGATGTTCTCCACTGTGGGCATGGGCTGGGCCTGGTGAAGGACAGAAGGAACGTCCCTGTGGCTGGTGTAGAGTGAGCCAGGGAAAGAGGGGCAAGAGGTGAGGCCAGAGGGGTGGGGGGAGGAGGTGAGGCCAGGGAGGTGAGGAAGGGGAGGGGAGGTCAGGGTGGAGTGGGAGGGAGACAGGGAGGCCTTGAGTCTTGGTGGACACTGGATTTTACTCTGAGTTGATGGGAGGCTGGGGCAGAAGGGCAGAAGGGATCCCTTCAGTTGCGTGTGGGCAAGAGGGAGGGGGACCAAAACCCTCGCCCAGGTGGGAGATGATGGGAGCTGGGACCCAGGCCAGGAGGTGAGAAGACATCGGATTAGGAATTTCTTTTGGAGGTAGGTCCCACAGAATGTGTTGCTGGTTGGATGTCGGGGTGAGGAAGGGAGAGGAAGCGAGGGTGACTCCGAGGCTCCAAGGCCAAGGGTGGCTGCAGGTGAGCAGCTGGGCCTCTGGGTGCCCCGGGAGGAGCTCTGATACGATGGTGGGCGTGGTGCTCAAGGGCTCGGTTTTGGCCATGAGTTAGGGGTGCCTCTTGGAGGCTGAGTGGGCCTTGAATGTATGGTCTGGTGCTAGGGGAGGAGGGGCCCGGGGACGTATTTGGGTCTCGAGTGTGTCGCTGGCACTTATTGCTGGGAGTGAGCTCAGGCAGGAGAGAGTTGAGGTCTTTGTCCAGAGAGGCATCAGCATTGAGGGCAAGACGGGACCCCCAAAACCGAATGAAGAAAGTCTTTCAGGAAGGAGGGAGTCAGCGGGCAGGTCCGAAGCTTTCCGAAGTGGGGCCCTCTGACCTTGATGGGACCAGCTCTTTGTGTAGATGTGGTCGGGTTGCTTGAGATTCGTGCAAATGGGAAGGAAGACCAGCCTGGCAGCCCTCACGCTTGGCAGGAGCCAGAGCTGCGAAAACAGCCTTTGCTAGAAACCGTTCTGGGGCGAGAAGAGATGGGGTTCAGGGGTTAATGAAATGAACTCTCGTCTGCAGACTGGCCCATCTGGGGGTGTCTGCGCCAGGCCCCCCTCCCTAGCTCCCGCTCGGGAACGGCACCCGCGGCTGGACCAGAGGTGGTGTCTGGGAGCAGCAGACTGTCCGCAGCGGAGTCCAGCTGTGAGCGAGCCCTCAGCGCTCAAATTGCCAGCCTCGCGCAGCCCAGAGCCAGCCCGCGGAAGTGGGCCAGCCGCACCTCCGTACAGGATTAGAGGGATGTGTAATGGATTAAAGATCAAAAATGTTAATTAAGAAATGGTCTTTTCTAATAAGATGCCTTCAAGGGCACAGGCCTGAAAAGGAGGGGATTTCTCATTTTGGCAACACGGTTTCTGTTGTAATGAAATTGGTTCACAGACAGTGGGGAGGACCCGACGTAAGTCTCGGTTTAAAGACATCTCCATCCAAATTAATTAGCAATGAAAAACGGAGGGCAGCGCCTCAGACTGGCAGGCAGGCAGCATGCGGTGGCCTGGCAGAAAGGCTGCCTGGACTTCAGAGAATTCCATCTGTATCCCGGTGCCCGCCGGAATGTTGTGTCTGAGGGGCCTTCCTGGGGGGGCCTAGTGGGGTGACTATCTCCAGATGAGGCCTGGTTCCCTGGGAACTTGCTGTGTGACTTTTGATTGTTCACGCGCCTCTCTGGTCATTCCTCAGAGCGTCTCGTACCCATCATGGAGGACAACAGGTCCTCTCCTAGCTCCTCACTGATCTGTTGGGTCAAATGGATTCTTAGACCTGATTTGAAAACTCAAAAACCGTCCGTGTGAATCGATAGTATTGCTAAGGGGTGGTTTGGTCTCGGTGTACCAGATTCAGCCTCGGCCCACTCTGAATTCTGGTTTCCAGCCTGTGAAGTCCCCCAGGTTGTTTGAATGTCTTGGAAGGACACAATCATCTGACGGTTAAGAAGTGGGCTGTCAGATCCCACAGTGAATCCCAGCTCTGCTTCCTGCTTGGGACCTCAGCTTAGTTCCTTAACTTCCCTAAGGCTTGGTTTTCCCCTCTGTAAAATGGAGCTGTGGCCCCTCGCTCCTAGCACTGCTGTGAGGTGGGGGGAGTGCCATAACGAGCCTGGGCTCTGAGGGAGGGGGCTTAACTATGCCGTGCCAGGGGCTGCTTCTCTTACTGCTAAGAAGCAGAGGAATCTGTGTTCGTTCCAGAAGTGTCCTCGATTGGAGGCTGGCAGCCTCCCCATGAGTCAGGCTCAGACCTGCAGTGTTTTGAGGGTCCTGGGTCCTTCCGGGGACAAAACCTCCTTTTAAAGAAGCCAAAGGAGGGGGTGTCATTCAGAGCCTGGGTCTTGCTCTGAAGGTTCCAAGGCTTGAGAGAAGTGAGGATGACCTTGTCCAAAGGAGGGCGTCTCACTGACTCCACATCAGGTCTTGCTGTGTCTGATGGAAGCTGGCGTGTTTTCTTGCCCGCCTCAAGTCTTGCTTTCTCTGGCTGGGATGTGGGGAGCAAGCAAGAGAGAAGACAGGAGCCTGGTACTGTCCTTTTTCTCTCCGGTTGGAGATTCTTTTTTTTTTTTTTTTTGTTAAAGATTTTATTTTTTATGTATTTGACAGAGATACAGCCAGCGAGAGGGGAACACAAGCAGGGGGAGTGGGAGAGGAAGAAGCAGGCTCCCAGTGGAGGAGCCTGATGTGGGGCTCGATCCCGGAATGTGAGGGTCACGCCCTGAGCCGAAGGCAGACGCCCAACGACTGAGCCACCCAGGCACCCCCCGGTTGGAGATTCTGCTCTCTTCTTCATCTTGCTCTCTTTTTGGACTTAACCATGGCTGCAAACCTCACTTAAAAAAAAAAAAATTCTGAGGGGCGCCTGGGTGGCTCAGTCGGTTAAGCATCTGACTCTTGATTTTGGCTCAGGTCATGATCTTAGGGTTGTGAGATCGAGTCCCGAGTTGGGCGCCGAGCTGGGCAGAGCCTGCTTAAGATTCTCTCCCTCTCCCTCTGCCCTTGCCACCCCATCGCTCCCTCTCTAAAAAAAAAAAATCCTGAAACTATTCTTACTTAACAGTATTTGGCCATGAATTGCATTTTTGTCTTATATTAATATCATGACTTCTCTTTTGCTTTCTCTTGCGTCTGCCTGCTATACCCTTTGTCAGCATTTGACATGTTTTCCCATGAAAACTTTAAAAACACTGTGGTAAGATGCATCTAACAAAAAATGTGCATCGTCACCATTTTCTGGTGCACCGTTCGGGCGTGCTAAGCCTGTGTACACTATTGTGTGACCAACACCACCATCTATCTCCAGAACTCTCTTCATTTTCCCCCAACTAAAACTCTGTCCCCACTGAATACCAACTCCCCATTTCCCTGTCCCCCAGCCCCTGAAGCCTCCATCCGACTTGGTCTTTAAATCCGACCACTCTAGATATCGCACAGAAGTGGAATCGTACAGGGTCGGTCCTGTTGTCAGTGGCTCATGTCACTCGGCATCACGTCCTCGAGGTCGTCCGTGGTGAAGCAGGTGTTAGAACGTCCTTCCTTTTGAAGGCTGAATGATACTCCCTTGTATGGACCGACCAGATTTTGTTCTCCACTCACCCGATGATGGACGCCTGCGTTGCTTGATGTCCTGAGGACCCTCCATGCTGTTTCCCACGGTGGCTGCACCATTTTACAACCCTTCACGTAGAGCTTTGTCTGCCGGCGGAATGAGAAGGAACCTGGGGCATGTGGTCCTTTCCTGTCTTGACTTGGGTGAAGGACCCCCGTGGCCAGAGCCCAAGGCTTGTCGGGTATGTCTTCTAGGTTCTCTGAGGCTGGGCCTGGGCCAGGGTGTGGTGAGGCTCTGGCTGAGACAATTCCCCTCGGTTTCCTTCCTGCCACAGTTGGGCCCTGGGATTGGGAGACCCATAGACACAGCCCCTTCCCTGCCTCCGTCCAGCCCCTCGAGCCCGAGCAGCAGAGGCTCTTGGAGGAGGAGAGGGGGCTCTGTGCTCAGTCAAGTTTGGTTGCCAACCACAGGAATAGAAATGCTTTACGCCTCACGCCAGCAACCGCACAAATGATGGAACAGAAACACGGGATGAGTGGGTCCTGTGATCTAATATCTGTGCGTACTCAGTGATACCAATGGGAAAAAAGGATTGGATTGGACTCGACCTTTGGGAAAGCAAAAATGAAAAGAAAAACAGGAACACAGCAAGGAAGACGAGCTCCCTGCGGCCACACCCAGAGATGGGATGGATCTCCCAGACCTAAGGTTGAGTCAGAGAAGTCAGGCAGAAAAGAGGACAGACGGAGTGCGACCCTGTGTGTGACGCTCAGAGTCGTGCAAAGCCGCGTCCGGGAGTAGAGTCTGGGCAGTGACTGCCCTTGGAGGGCATGGCTGGGAGGGGCACATGGGGCCTGAGGGTGCTGGGAACGTTCTGGAAAAACTCGCCACCGGCATCACTTAAAATCGGAGCCCCTCAAGCGGGCGCCTGGCAGGTTTGGTCAGTAGAACATGAGACTCTTGATCTCGGGGTTGTGAGTTCAAGCCCCATGCTGGGTGTAGAGATTACTTAAAAATAAAATCTAAAAGAAAGAGATTTGGGCCCTTTACAGCAGTTAAGTTAAATCTCAGTAGAAAAGGGACATGAAAAGAAGCACAGAAGCAAAGCTTTCATTTCAGAGGTGGGGGGGGGGCGGTTGTGGGTCTTTACTGAGCTCCTTTCCTCCGAAATTATTAGAGGAATGTGTTCCAGGGCCAGTCTTGGGCTTGGCCCTGCCAGCATTCCAAACTGGTGCGGAAGATAAGAAACAGAGGTCAGGGATGCCTGGGTGGCTCAGTCGGTTCTGCCTTCGGCTCAGGTCATGATTCCAGGGTCCTGGGATCGAGTCGTGCGTCGGGCTCTCTGCTTGGTGGGGAGCCTGCTTCTCCCTCTGCCTGCTGCTCCCCCTGCTTTGCTCTCTCTTTCTGACAAATTAGTAAATAAAATCTTAAAAAAAAAAAAAAGAAAAAAAAAAAAAAGAAACAGAGGTCAGTACTCGCAGTTCCTGAGAGTGCAGGGTATTGGGGGACTCCGAAATGTCGTTTTGACATTCTGAGTGACAGTGGGATGGGGAGGTGCTGTGAGCCCCTCACTCTCCCATGCATGGAAAGTGGGATTCAGGTGTTCTTATGTCCCTCTTTTCTCTGCTTTCCCAGCCTGGTCTCAGGTGAATTGTTTGACCCCTGTGAGCCTCTGTCCTCCAGTCTGGCCTCACAGAGTGGTTGGGAAATGTGCACAAGTAATGTGTCTCAGGTCACACTGTATGTGGGAGGCACTTTCTCAGTGTGTGTGGGTGTGGGTGTGCACACGCACATGCACGCTTCAAGGGAGGTGAGTGGTAACGGCACGACTTGGGGAATTTCGGGAGATGACTCGTCGCAGAAGTAGCACATATGGCAGATGGTTTGGGGAGAAGTTGAGAGGGCTGGGGAGATCCCGAGTGCCTCCCGGGAGGTGCTTGTCCTGCCTCCCAGTGGAGGGACTTTCTGGCTTTTCCTTCAAGAATCAGCTCCGCGTCCTCTCTTCCGAGAAGCCCTTCCCGATTCCCCCTCATGGTGCTTACATCACCCCCTGTGCATTTTCCTCTTTTGCGTCCATCACACGGTCTGGTTTGTGCCTCTCCTTGCTAGATGAGGAGGTCCTTGATGGGAAGACCATGGCCTGGTCGTTTTTGTGTCCCCATACCTGGCATAGTTGGGTTTCTTTCACTGACTTATTTTATGAAAATGTATCGATGGTCTTCTGTGTGCCGAGCCCTGGCTTCGGCACGCCTGGTTCCATGGTAAGTAGGGCACATGTGGTCCCTGATCCCTGGAGTGTCGTCTGGAGAGGACAGCTCTTGTGGAAGGCTCATTCATTCATTCACTCCTTCATTCAGCAACATGAGGCACTGGGCTTGTAGTGTAAGCAAGTCGGATGTGATCTGGGCCCGCATGGAGCTTACAGCCCAGTAGGGGCGTCCGTGACCAGAAATCTCTCTCTCTCTCTCTCTTTTTTAAATATTTGACTAGAGACTTAATTTTTTTTTTTTAAACTTTTTTTTAAAGATTTTATTTATTTGTCAGAGAGAGCGTGCGCGTGGGAGAAAGAGCACACAAGCAGGGGGAGTGGCAGGCAGAGGGAGACGCAGACTCCTTGCTGGGCAGGGAGTCTGATGTGGGACTCGATCCCAGGACCCTGGGATCATGACGTGGGCTGAAGGCAGACACCTAACCGACTGAGCCACCCAGGTGTCCCCAGAAATCTCTCTTTATAGGCTCAGCACAGTGAACGAGAACAGGGCTAAGGGGCGAACTGTTTTTTTGTAAAATGAAAACAGCTACAGATGCCTCAGTTTAGGACTGAGGGAGTTCTTCTAAGTTGGGTCTGGAGATGGAACTTTGCCATCTACCCCAGGAGCCCCATCCAGTCATGGCCCCCTTCCTCCTTCCAGAAGGAACCACTCGCCTGACTTTTATGGCAATCACTTCTTTGCATTTCTTTAAAGTTCTGTCACCCATACGTGCGTTCCTTGCCGTTATACTTTAGTCTTGGAGTGTCATTCTTTAAGGAGTATGAGGGAGTAACATATTTTTTTTAAAGGATGATTATTTTAAAAATCCTTTAAAACAAATCCCTGAAGCGGATTGTTCTGACATGGAGGTTCTTGGATAAACCATTTTCCACTGTTGGCAGGTGAAGGTGGGACAAGAAGGACATTCTAGCGCTTAACACACAGGAGGCATCCGCTCAGGGTTTGACAAGTGGCTGGAGGGCCAGTGAGGCTGTACAGTCGTTGGGGGAAGAGGTGGCCCAGTCCTGAACCAGGGTGATGGTGGCTGGAAGGGACCGACGGCGCGGAGGGGAGGAGCTGATGCGTTTTCTGAGCTGTACATGATCCTTTCTCTGACTTGTCGTTTGTGACGTATTTCCCCTTCAGAGCATTTTGGGAAATTAATCTCCCTGCTGTGACAGGTAAACCTGAGTTTGCTTTTTTGGCTGTCCAGGGTGCACGTGTGTGTCTTCGAGGCCGTTCTTCTTTAGAATGGATGGCAAGGGGGTGTTTCTCGCTGAGTTGGGCTCCTCACCCCTCCACCCAAGGGGGGGGATCCACAGGCAGGTGGCCACATGTCTGGCTTGGTTCAAGTTCCCAGGAGCCCCAGTAACCTGCAGAAATGTGTCGAATTCTAGAAGTTACTGGCAGATGAGTTCTAGGCGATTGGGACATGGTGATTTTAAAACGCTGGGTAATTAAACAGCGTTACCCTTTGGTGGGGGCCGTGCAGTCTTTCACACTCAGGGGCTCCTGCTGTCCTGGAAACTTGCTTCAAGCAAGTGGACGACAATGCCACCCTCTTAGCCGGAGCTGGCGGGGCTGGTCTTCTTGTTCACCTCACAGGCATATATGAAGCCCCTTCCCTGGGGCAGGGGAGGCGGCCGTGATTATGTGAGCGTGTTAGAGGATTCCCTTTGCTACAAGTTCATTAATTCCCAAGCGAGAGTAAGTGGAAGGAGAATAGGGGAGATATTAATATAGCCAGTTATTAAGTTGAGTGAGTGGCAAGCGTTAGAAACCCATGGAATCCCCAATATAATAGTCAAAGGCGAGAAAAATAGGATTTGTGAGATTGGAAATCTTTGGCCTCACGGACCACGCACATTGATGGAACATCTGTTTTGTCTTTGGCATGGAGGGCGCAGCGCTCTGGATCGGGCCCCTCTTCTCAAGGGACCACGTATGCCTGGCCCGGTGTTACACAGTCTAAGGGCAAATGTCATGTTGTTTCTTGTGTGTGGGGACACGGGATGAGACGTCTCTGCGGCCTTCCTCTGGAGTCTAGAGCTGTGCGTTCTTTAAGCAGGACATAGGCTTTTAAAAAGTCCCACGTGCTTTAGGAGAAACCTCAAATAATCACGGGGCACTGTGGATGTGGCTTCTGAAGCCTGTTTGTGTGCATGTCCACCCTCCCCACATCCCCCGTTGTCACCAGAGGCGCTCGCAAGCATCCAGACTCAAGATGGGTGTTGTCCCCGTGTGCCCATCCTGCCCGCGCCCCCTTTCCCGCATCAGATTCCCTGGCCTGGCGGTGCCCTGGGAGGCGGTGACTGGTGTGACCACCTCCCTTCCAACTGGAGGCTTTCCTCGGTGCCTTATGGGATGAGCTGGGACCACTCGAGCCATACGGCTGGCGGGGAAGGTGACCCTGAGAGACGGCAGCGCCATAGATTCGGCTGTGACGGCTCGGATGCTCCTTGCCTTGGCCATCTACGGGACGCGGGGAGCTTGCCTGATTCTGTAGATTTCACGCAGGGTCTGGCCTCCCCGAGGCTGGCTGTCCTCCTAAGACTTGATCATCTTGTGTTGTTTTGCTTCTAAGATGTGCATTTTGTCGGAATCCAACATTTCTGAAACTGAGCAACCTTGTGGCTGTGCATCTGTCTAATGCAATGACTGCCCCCTCCCCCCCAGAACAAGCTGGCATTGAGTTGGTGGGTGTCCTGCGTTTGCAGCCTCTCAGACCCCAGGGGCTGTGGTAACTGGGGATGGGCACCGCCGTCCGATGCCCACTGCCTCCTGGGCACCAGGTTTGAAGAATGCCGGGCTCCCAGGAGGAGAACACCTAGCCCTGGACCTGTGTGCTCATAGCCGTGGCATCCTGGGCCTGCTTTTTTCCCAGACACAGCTGTGCACACACAGACGGAGGAGGCAGTCAGCCATGGACAGCAAATCTGTTCTGAAAACCCCGGACATTGAGACCTTCCAGTCGCCTCTGTGGGCTCTGCCCTGATCTTGCTTAAATCTTGCATTTGCTTTTCCTCCCTCCCTTACAAACCCTTCAGTGCGCCCCCGCTCCCCCAGTGCTTCCCACCAACGCTGAATGCAGCCTACTTCCAGCCTGGCCATCACTTCCGCCTCAACTGGCCATTCACCCGGTTCCTTGCTGACCGTCCTAATCTCTTCGGAGGCAGGGCTGGCTCTCGCTCCGCTTTCCACTGGCTGGGTGCCTAGGACAGGGCCTGGCCGGTGGCAGGCCCTTCGGCCACACTCATTGGCGGCGTGAATTGATGGGACCGTAGCTCAGAACTGGAGGCTTTCAGGCATTTTATGACCGTCGGCATCTGGGCAACGCAACTCGAGGACTAAACCGAGTTGCAGGAGAGAACTCAACTCTAAGAACGGCTAATTATTATTTTTATTATTTTTTAAGCAACTGCAATTTACAAAGGGAAGGAATGAGACACAAAAGAGCACACCCTCTAAACGAGGGTTAATTAGAAGTCTTCCCGATAGCTAGCGCTTCATCAGCGACAGAACAGCATGTAAATAAATCTAATTTCCCTCCAACTCAACTCGTCACAAGCTTAATTACAGCAGCCACAATGTGTGCATGTGTGTGTTTTTTTCATTAGTGAAAGAGGGTCATTATTAGCCGTGTCTGGTAAGAATTATTGTGAAGAGCCCGGTTCTACCCTCGATAGGTGTCCTCAGAGAGCAGAGAGGAACTTTCCGTGTGAACTACAGAGTTTCCAATTAAGGTGGCTTGGAGGAAGCAGGAAGCGGCAACGCAAATTAGAAAAATATTAGAGAGGGGACAAGCAGGCGGGCGAGCCAAGGAAGGGTGTTGGGAGCCTCGGTTAATTACTGTGTGGAGGAAGAGCTCCTTGTGGGGGCCAAACCCCTTTTTCCCCCATTGCCACTTGCCTGCCCCGAAATCTTGGGTCTCCAAGACCCTTCTGGGGTGCTCACTTGCATTCCGGCTGGCTGGCTCCAGAGAGCCAAAAATGAGACTTGCCCTGGGAGGGGGGCAGGCTTGACCACTTCTACCCACCTCTTTCAGATGGCTTTTCACACCTCCCTCCCCCTCCTGCCGAGGAGAAAAGCAGGGGGAGAGCGCGCTGTCACCGCCAGGAAGACTGCCTCACTGGACGGCTGTTTTAGTGAGCGTATTGTTCTAGAAATAAATAGCTGAAAACCCCGAGTCAGAAATTAGTTGACACAAGGGAAGTCGAACCCTACAGGCCAAGTTCCAATTGTCTGCAGGAAGCGCCCTTCCCCGGGACGGCGCGGTGGAGGGGGTGGCCTTTGAGGGAGAATTTAAGTCCATTCTGCCTGGCACTCAGTGCACAATGTTGGGAAAAGAAAGTTTTTCTTTCCTTCTCATCCTGGCTGCCATAATAATTCTCTCTCTCATTAAGCAGCATATGGGGCTGCACTCGATGGTGCTAGTAAACCTTGGGTGATCCAGAAATCAGGGTGCTGCCCAAGCTCTTTCACGTGCGTCCCAGCCACTCAGACGATGTCTGTCTCTGGCTGTCTCACGGCAACAGGACCTGGCTGCTCCCGGGCACTGGGCAGAGGGCAGATCTGGCAGCTCTTGGAAGGGGAGAGAACCTAGAGACTCCACCATCCAAGCCCCTCCTGGTGCCAAGGGTCCCCAACATGTGTTCTTCCAGGCTCTGCTTGAATGCCTCCAGGGATGAGAAGCTCATCTCCTTGCAAAGCAGCTGGGGCCCTCGTAGCAGCCTCAATCAGCATATTTATTGAGCACTTACTGAGTGCCAATAATGACTTAATTAAACTGACATTGTTGAGACCCTCCTCTAGGCCAGGCAGTAAGGATTGCTCAATGACCCCGGGTGGAGATTCCTGCCGTCCTGGGGCTTACATTGGATTGAGTGTCAGGAGACAATAAACAAATGCATAAGGTTGTGAGTGCTTCTGGAAACTACGAGTAGTTAGGGTGATGGGGTGCGGTGTGCAGTATTGCTGTCCTGTTTGGACAGGGAGGAGGTATTAAACCAAACTCTTGCTCTGTCTTTATATATATAACCCTGCTGGACCTGGCCCTCACCCACTCATGCTGACCTTTCTGTTCCTTGAGCCTCCCAGCTTGCTAGCCCCAGGACCTTGGCACTTGCTGTGGCCTCCTCCCTTTCCATTGCCTGGCTTCTTTGTGCCATGTAAGCATTTACTCAAATACCGGTCCCCAGAGGCCTTTGTCACGCCCATGGGGAAGTTGCCTCTTGGCCTGTCATCACTTGCTACCCCATCGGCCCTGTTTCAGTTCTCCACTTTGCATTTATCTCCACCTGAGATTCTTGCCCTGGTTACCTAGTGGATTTTGTTGGTGCTGTTGACTGCTGTGTCCCCAGCCCAAGGACACTGCCTGGCATGGCCCAGTAGGCCCACAGTTATGAACTGTGGAGCGGCTGAGGCCCAGAGCTCTCTCCCATCATCCTCACCACACCTTCCGAACTGTTGTTCTCCCATTTTACAGAGGAAGAAACTGAGGTTCGGAGAGGTTATATAGCTGCAGTTACACAGCTCGTGAACTGTGGCACAGGGCTGCCTCCTCTACGGTGAAACGCATGTGCTCTGGCCTCGAGATGAGTTGACACAGGTTCTCAACCTAGTCAGCCCTACAAGTTCCGGTTCTGTGCCTGTCATTCTCCAGGACAAGCCTGCTTGCTCAGAGCCTCAGTGTCTGTAGACAGTTTTCCTGCCTTCCTCCCTGCTCCCTTCTTTTCAAAAGACAGGATGCTCAGAGAGAGAGAGAGCCAGGACTAGAATTCTCTGGTGATGTTGCCATTGTCAGAGGTGGGAACCCCTGGACCCCTCAATCAGTCAAACAGCTGGTGCTGAGGCTGGAAGTCCAGAGCGGGCTGTGCGGGCAGGAGAGAACATTGCAGCTCCGTCATGGGGGGCTGCTGAATGCCCCCCGCCTCCAGGCCTGATCCCGGGGTCCCCCCTGGCATGCTATTGTTGGCTTGGGGTCCGTGGAAGCCAGATGACGTACCAGGCCACCTGGTTCAAGTGCCCTCCTGGGCTGCATCACTGCCACGCGGTCCAAGTTCTTGGATTCCCAGGCTGATGCATCGTGGCCAGAGTGGGTGGCTTTGTCACACAGGTGTGGCCCCTCAGCCCTGCGTTCTTCTTCAGGGGCTTGATCTCTGAGAGCTTGACTGGGCAGGACTAGGGGTCCCGAGGTGAGCCCATTGCTTTTCATTTGCCAACTCCTTGCTGTGGCGTCTTGGCTAAGATCCCTGCCCCCAGGGGCTGCAGAAACCTTCAGTGTCCCCTTGGGTGGCGCTTTGATCTTTCCAAGGCTAAAGTCAGTAGTTTAAGAGTTCCAAGATCGTGACTCCGGGGCCTGCCTGGATAGGCACCCGCCGCCCCCGGGCCTGGCAGAGCTGGGCTTTTGCGGCCGATCCCATCATTATCTTGGTAAGCAGAGGCCATGGGTGTGTGGTGCTGTCACTTTCTCTCCTGACCCTTGGAATGCCAGCATGGTTTTCAGTATAATCCTGTCTTTGATAAGCCAGAAAACTCAGCTGGCTGTGGTAACGGTGGGTTTCGAAACGACCTCTGACCTCACAGCCTGCGCGGAGTGTGTCCTGTTAACACAGCACTCTGATGTGTGACATGTTTGCCAACGAGACAGGGTCAGGTGGAATTCTAGCGTGGAGGGTCTGTCTTCAGTCTGGATGTTTCCTGTTTGTCCCGAATCGAGATATTAGCACTGGTTCTGGGCTCTTTCCCAGTCACGGTCTGATCTAGGACTTGATGGCATGTCCTGGGCCTTCCCCAGGCCTAGGGCTGCTCTCCTGAGTCTGCACTCTCGGTACACCGGCCTCCTCTTGGTTCTTGGAATGGACCCGATTCTCTATCACCGCCAGCCCCTTTGGGCTCCATGCTCCTTTGCCTCAGAATGCTCGTCTCTATGTATGGAGGGGCTGGTTCCTTCTCATCCCTGGCAGCTCAGCTCCTGCCCCCCTCAGCAAGGCCCTTCACTCCGCTAGAGCTGGCCTCTCCCTGTCCCGTCCCATTTCTTCATTTCCTTCAAAGGGCTCATCGCGTGAGGAAGGGCTTGAGTCTCTGTTTTCTGTCGTCTTCCTCCCAATGGAGCGCATGTCTTCCTCCTTCCCTGCTGTGTTTGAGGACAGTGACACACCATTGGCACATCATAGGTCTTGGGAAATGTTTTGTGCATAAATGGATGTATCTTAAATGGTCCTATGAGTCTCTGCTGGAGAGGAGCAGAAGGCTGGCCCTGGGGTCCACGGCCTTCTTCCTGTGGCCGCGGGTGCCGGCGCTGTTCTTCTGTGATTCAGGGCCGGCAGCTGGCAGAGAGAGTGGAAGGTGACTCCCCGAGGAGCTCGCTTCCCAGAAACATCCAGCTCACTTCCCCCACCTGGGCTCCTCCAAGGACAGGACAATGAGGAGCTTCCCGGAAACTCCTCCTGGCTTGGCCCCTGGAGGGTGGGAATGACTTGGGCCCAGGGCTTAGCTGTGAGTGACAAAAGCCAGGAATCTTCCCGGTTTCATGCCTAGGAGAGGGAAAACCTCTTTGCTGGTTGGTGGAGGAGAGGAGAGGAAGCTGCCAACTGAGAATTCTCGGAGTAGGCATTTGCTAGTCTTTCCTGGGATCAGTGGGTGTGAGGAAGAGGCCCCGGCTGGACTCCCCCGGAGCAACGGAGTGTGCGTGTGTGTGTGTGTGTGTGTGCACGCGCGCACGTGTGAGTGACAGCCGGACGGGGCTCTCGGGCCCCTCTGCAGGGTCACGGGCTGAGGGCAGCCTTCCCTTCAAGCTTGGCTGCCCACACTGTCCACTGCCCGGCCCTTGTCCCCTGCACAGGTGCAGTGGGAAGTGCGGGGCCTGGAAGGTTTTGAAGAGAAGAAGGCCAAGCCCAGGGACCGTGCCGTCCCGCAGACCTGACTCCGCGCTGAGGCCCAGAGAGTGTTCTTTTCGTGGGGAATCGGCCTTCTGGTCCAGTATGGTGATTGAGAAATTATATCGGAGAATCAGTATTATTTCCGCTCCATTTTAAATACACTTGGACAGTCCTTAGTTACGGACATACTGCGCCTGTTTAAAATACAGAGTTCTGAACCCCATATTCGGAGAGTGGCTGCTGGTGTGTTATCTGCATTTTCACAGGCCCTCCCTCCAGGTGATGCCAACCCAGGTGGCCCTTTGACCTGCACCTCCAGAAACCCGTGCACACTTGTAGAATCTTCTGATGCAAACTCGCGGGGGTGAACCTATTTGCAGATTTGCAGAGCAAGGAAGTCTTTTCTAAGAAAAATCCCCCCCCCCCCCCAGTTCATTTACTGGGACTTGTTCATATTTCATGAGGAGCCAGGACCCTTCGTGGTTCCTTCTAGGTGAAGCTTTAAAGGCAGACTCTAAAAGCCGTCCCTGGAGGAGCTGGCTGTGGCGCGGGGTTCAGTGGGACAGCATGTAAGAAGGTCACACGCAGCGTGCGGCTCGGGATCCTGGTCTTCCGAGGTGGTTGCCGCGTGTGTCTGTGAACGGCATACATTCTTCGTCAGAGTGGTCACCGCGCGGACCTCTGGGTGGTGAGGTCACAGGGGATGGTGACTGTTTTCTTGATGCTTATCTGTCTGACATCAGTTGCTGTTGTCTTTGTCATCAGAAATAAGAGCAAAGCTTCCTATTTGTGGGAAGGAAGGAGACTCAGAAATGCAGAAGTGGTTCTGGGAAGAAAGCCGGTAGGAGCCCTGGCTGGGCTGATACCCTCCTGGCATCAGCCCTGAGGTTGGGGAATGTGGGTTCCTATGGAACGTCTGGGCAGACCCCCCCAGCTTGGGGGCATTTCTGGGTATGGTCTTCCCTGCCTCCACGTTGGGGTCCCTGTGCCCAGCTTAGCTGAGGTCTCTGTGAGGTCCCACTCCCTGGTGTCCATGTCTTCCGTGGGTCTTTGTGCTACGGGTCACCGTTTTGGCGGGTGCCTTGGCTTAAGAAGGAGGCGGCAATCCACCTGCCTCGTCTCTTAATTTAATGCAATGGAGCTGGGATGGCAGCATCTGGACCATATGGAAACAGCATTGTCCCCACAGGCTGGTCAAGCCGTGGCGTAGACTTCACTGTTCAGCCTGTTCTGCACGGGAGGGCTGACCGAGGGGATCTCAGAAGCCGGCATGGGGGAAGCCTGTGCGTGCTCAGATGGAGCGCCCATCTCTTGGAAATTGGAATCCCTGCTCTGCCACCCACTAGCTGTGACCTTCTCCTCTCTGGGTCTCAGTTTCCCCATCTGTAACTGAGGCTGGAATAGTACCTACCTTGTAGGGCAGAGGTCACCGTGGGTGCCCGCCAAGACGGCTTTGTTTTCTCTTCTCCCTGCACAGAAAAGGGGCTTTGCTGGAAAGCTTTCCAGACACGGTTTTGAACTCTGACCCTGACCGTATCTTGACTGTAGCAAGCGATCATCTGACGTTGCCTGGTGTGATTTCTTAGCAACCAGCTCCTTTTGGTCGGCCCAGCCATCAGACGCTCTCCTATAGAGAGAGTTCGAGTAATTTTTTCCATGCGATGTGTGCTCATGGAAGGGGGCCAGGGATGCATTTTAGGCAGTACCTGGCTCCTCCTTAAATTAGACTGTTTTCCATTCTCATCTCCCCAAAGGTGGTTTTCCAGACTCAGCTGTGACTCACAAGTTCAGCCTCCCCATAGGAGGGTCAGCAAATTGGTGAGAAGTCAGAGTTGGAGCATTGATTTTTTTTTTGTTTTGTTTTTTTGACATGAAGGTGGAAAAATCTGCATTTGCTTAAAAATGACTAACTTGGTGTTTGTCCAGCCAACGGGTCTAGTCCAAGAGGGTCTGCTTTAAGGTGCACACATTTCATTCAGCCCTGTGTTCGTTTGTTCATTCATTCATTCATTCACTTGGCAAATAGTTATTGTGCACCTACTATGTGTCGGGCGGTGGTCTAGGTGCTGGGATTCTGTAGTGAATCAGACAGACAGAAGTTCCCACCCCGGGAGAACCAAGTCCTTACGTGCCATTTATTCCCTCAAGCTGGAAACTCCGTCCTCCGCCCGCATCACCCTGGGTGCAGGGAAAGAGCAGAGGGCTGAGGCAGGACCCGCACACCTGAGGATTAGCTGCGGCACTGCCACTAACCTGCCACGCGACCTGGGAACAATGCCATGGGTGTTACAGTCTGCAAAAGCTCTGGATGGCATTGACTTCTTTGCCAGCTTTCTCTATCAAAAATTCCCCAATTCATTCACCATCTGAACAACTCTGCAGCAATAGGTTTTTTTTTAAATTATTATACCATATTTCAGATACGTAAAAGAAAGTAATGACCACCCAGGCTGTACCCTTCTGTTTGAGGGACAGGACACTGTGGGTCACCGATGGAGCTCCCAATTGTGCTTTTCTCCCTCTGTCTGGGGCTCGGCATTTACCATTTCCCTGTATGGCTTTCTTCTTGAAATAACGTCTGAATGGTGTATCAATGGTCTTGGCGCATGTTTTAAACTTTCTGTAAATGTTGTCATCTTTTACCATATTATCATAGCTTATCTTTATTTTGTTTGTTTATTTACTTACTTACTTACCATAGTTGATCTTAAGCAACTCGCTTTCTTTCTCTCTCAGTCTTGTTCGGAAGACGAGACCTTGCTGATACATGTTTAATTGTGGCATGGGGTCCACTCCGTGAATGTACTGCCCTTGCTGTATCATCCATCTTCTTCGTGGGAATGTAGATGCTGTCTCATTCTTTGGCTATTCTCAACCATTCCGAGGTGGATAGCCTCACAGTGAACTTAGGTACAGGAGTTTCTAGCATAGAAACTTGACGCGGAGTGACTGGGTCCAAGGGCATGGCACACACACCTTTGGCCCCTCTTCCCATCCACCCATCAGCTCTGCTCTCCCCGTTGTCACGTTAGGTGACTCCTTTCCCCGTGGTTCCAGAAAATGCCATGGCTTTGTGATGTCTCAGTAGCCCCGCTTGGGTCATGTGTCTGTCCCCGATTGGCCAGGTCAGGGTCGTGGGCCTGACCCTGGAACTCGGGGGGGGGGGGAACATCCAGCGCCCAGTGAGCCTCCAAGGGAGAATGGGCAGGGCAGGGTGGGTGGCCATGCTCGGGGGGCTAACCACTGCCGCTGCCCAGGGTAGCCCGGCCCCATGCTGTTCGAGGAAGTGGTTCTCCTGCCTTTTGCCCTGAGCCGTCTTAAAAAGTGCCAGTCTCTTTGGAACAACAGTGAGTGAGCAGATGAAAGAGCCTCATGTCTCTGTCTCCCTCTTTGATTTATGAGTACCACCCAGGGCAGTGATCTGTGTGTGCTTTTTAAAGGTGGGAAACTGAGGCTTCTTGGGGTCTCAGTAGATTCCCAGAGGTGTCTATGGGACCTGTCGGACCTGGGGAGATACTCTGCTCTTCTCCTGAAGCTTTCTCCCGGCTCTCAGGGGCCAGGCGGTTCCTTGAATGGCTCCTAGAATGAATCCTACCCTTTTACAGGTGAGAGGACCAGGCCTGGAGCAGGAGGGGCTAACGCTGCCCCTTCTTTGTTCCTAGTTGTTCATCTAGTATCCTCGATACAGGCTTGATGCAGGATGCTCTTACAGGTGGCGAGGCTCAGGCTCAGAGATGGGAGATGACTGGACTGGCCCAAGGTCACCCCTACATTTAGGGACAAAAGTCAGAGAACAATGCAGGCCATCTTCTTAGTTCCTGCCAATGCCGCTTCCACCTGTCCTCATCGTAGCCTTGTTTCTCTGCCCCAGATGGTACCGGCCTAGCTGCCCAGACCCCACCTGTACCCTCCACGGGGCAAGGAGATAGTCCACCGGTCCCCATCCCCTCAGCTGCATCCCCTTGGGCTCCCCACAGAGAGTCCTTTCCTGCCTTTGATGCAAATTCTTGCGCTTTCCTGATAATATTCTGGGCTCTTCTTAACGCGAGGGGGTCAGCTGCGAGGCATCTCGGCAATTTATAATTCTTGAAAATTCTGTTTGGTGACATGAGTTAGCATTTAATAGACACCCTGCCACCTCCTCTCTCCCTATTGTGACAAGCTCCTGGCAGAATCCTTTTGAGACTCAGGGTAATTGCACCACGCTGGGAACGGGAAGGCCACGTTGTGCTTGAGTGCGTCTCAAAAACGTCTCCACAATAGACAGTCAGGTACGCGTTTGCTTGGCTTCAAGGTAATGATTTAAACTTAATTTGACCCTTGATGAGGAAGCCCGTGTTTCTGGTCGGACGCAGTCTTTCAGTTTGGGCCTGCCTGCCATGCCTTCAATGGTAACACAAATAATTCCCTCATAACAAGTGCCTTTCAGAGGATGTCTGCTGCTGACAGCTAATATAGAATTATTGCCCCTGAATGCATTTCTGTAATTACTTCCCAGAGATCTGTCTTTGTGTTAGAAGACATTTCACACTTTAGTAACATAAGTGTTTTGGGAGAGCACGAGCAATAATTATGAACAGTCTTCCCGTGAAAATAAACCTAAAAAAATTATAAAAGCTAATGCTAAAATTGGTTAGAGTCAGGGAGGAATTTCATTCGAATTTGATTCATGTATATTTATTCCAAGTATAATAACCTTTCCTGTATGGGAACTTTTTTTTTTTTTAAACAAAAGCAGTCATGATACAGAGAGCCCGCTTTCTAATTTTTGAGCGATACTGAAACTGAAAACTGATTAAAAGTGACAAGTTGCTTGAGACGGAATAAAGAAGCATAATCGTGGAGCCCTGATAGGAGACATTTGCGGTAATGGAAAATGAAATGATTCACAGTGTGATCAATAAAAAATTAGCAGCATTTAATAAAAGGTTTCTGCTTCATGTTGACTAAAGAACATCGCAAGCAGTTTGAAATCCGAGTTAAGTGACAGTTTGAGGATGAGCGGGGGGCGGTGATGGGGTGCGGGTGTGCGTGCACATAGATCATGCGGATATTGGCCGTCGCGGAGGAGGCAGCCAGGCCCCTGGGGTGGTTCTGGAAGTTTCCTTTGCGTTGCCCACTTGACCTTTGATCTGTGGTTAATTCTCTCCAGGTCTCTCCGTTCCTCATTGTGTGGGAATGTGTCTCTGAAAGCAGGCTCTGCTCTGCTTTGGCGGGTATAGGCCCAGCGCATTGCCCATTTAAATTCATCTCCTGGGAAGGGGGCGCCCTGCCTGAGGGTTGGCCCCTCACACGTGTTGTGTGGGCCGTTGGCTTTGTTCTATCAGCTGTCTTAGGATCTAGGTTTTTTGGGAAACTTCTGGAATGTCTTACAGCCTGCGTGTGGGACTTGACACCCTTCTGTGGGCTGCAGGGAAATCTGTGGAAAGCTGGCAGGCCTTAGCGAGTGGGTGAGGTTAAACGGGGAGGGACCTCCGTGGTCCCCTGGAGAAGCCCACTGCTCGCATGGGCCCTTGGAAGAGTGGGGGGCCTGGACGGGGGGGGTTTGGTGGGAACGGGCTGCTTGCAGGCTGAATGTGCCACCATTTGGCTTCTCCCTCAGTAGCAACAACATGGTGAGAACCACTCCATCAGACACGCTCCCCGTTCTCCAGGCGCTGCTTTAGTATTCCCTGGAACGCCGCTGCACACCAGGCTGTCTCCGTGCCCAGAAACTTGTTAATTTTTAAAGGCTTTACACGGCTTTTCCACTGTGGCTCCTGGCCTCCTGGGCCCGGATGGGAGACTGGGGTTGAGGAGTCACAGGGGAGGGGCGGGCGGCAGCCTCTGGGTTACAGTAGCAGCCCGGGAGCCAGGGTGGGGGGTTCCTGAGGACCAGGGGCAGGGAATCCTTGCCACCCTCTGCGTCTTGGGGCGGCGGGCAGGACCAGGGGCCTCTTCCTGGATTTGTGCCCGTTTTTGACACTCCCCAGAGATGCCCAGACCTGTGGCTGGATCTCTGAGTGTCAGAGTAGGAAGGGCCCTTCCAGGTGGTTTTGTTCACGGCTTCACTCCACAAATACTTATTGAGCACCTGCTATGTGCCCAGCCCTATGCTGGGTGCTGGGTGGGGGGAGGGGGAGCGAGGCGAGCAAGACTGTTGTTGACCTTGCCCGCCTGGGATCGGCTCACCGACACAGGAGGTGGTCAGGTGTCCTGTGAAGAAAGGGCCGTGGCTGTTGTGACCAGAGCAAGGAGGAGAGGTGCCCAGGGAGTGTCCCGAGGTCACGAGTGGCCGGCCTTGTGGGGGTGAAGGTTCATTGAGCTGGGCCGTGGACGGTGAGGGGGTGTTGGCTGGGGGAACTTTTGTACCTGTTCTGGTTTTACAGTGGAACTCCTAGAAAACACCGCCCTGTGGGTCCCAGAGTCTAAAGCGGACAGAGTAGCCTTCCTTTGATGCCCTTGGGCCGGCCCCCGGCACAGGGGTGAGTCACTAAGGTGCACCTGGCCCCAGGGCTCTGGGCTCCATCTGTACTGCTTTTGTTTGCCTTTGACCCTGAGCCACTCTCTCAGCCACTGGTGCAGTCTTTGGGGTACACAGCCCTTCCCTGCCCCCCTCTCTTCCCCACAAGGGGCTCCTCTTTCTGTCCTGGCCGCCAGGGGGTGATTTGTGCCTCAGCGTCCTTGCCTTGAGTCTTGCTCCAGGACCGGGAGCAATTAGGAGCGCCAGGCCATGGCGTTGGCCACAAATTAGCTGGATTTATGGAGCTCCCCACGCTGCCCCACTGCCCTCCCTCTCCTGCCTACCTCCGGCCCCGCTACTCCATCTCCTCCTTCCCAGCAGCCGTCGGAGACCAAACATGACAGGGAGGAGAGGGCAGAGTGGTCACAGCCTCAGGAGGTCAGGGCGCACAATTTTCATGGTTCCAGGGTGGCTTTGTCCGACCGCTCTTCATTACTGCATGCGGCGAGATCAGTTTTATTAAGATGGTGAGGCTCGGAGGAGTGACACTGTTAACGACTTGCTGGAAAAATATAATCCCCCCCCTTTTGGTGGGAGTGCCTGTGATTGCTTTTTCTCCCCTTCCTGCTCCATCCCTCTCTCGTTCCCTCCTCACTTACCACCTTTTCTTTCTGCTCCTTCCCTTGCCCTTCGAATCTGGGAGCTGCCTTGGGGGTTGGGCTCAGCACTCGAACACCCTCTGGGAGGGTCGTCATGCATGCGTCCTGCAGGTGTGGACCCCCGAAGGGCAAGGTGCTGTTGATAGAATGTCAGCCCCACCCGGTTCAGCAGCTGTGCTTTTGGTCTTTGCTGCACGGACGGCACCGAGAATAAGGGCT
This sequence comes from Ursus maritimus, assembly GCF_017311325.1. NCBI lineage: Eukaryota > Metazoa > Chordata > Mammalia > Carnivora > Ursidae > Ursus > Ursus maritimus. The sequence goes on along the minus strand of NW_024424341.1, from coordinate 8,140,808 downwards.
GGCGCGCAGTAGGCGCTCAGTAAACGTTTGTTGACTGACTTGATGTGTGCGGCGTTTGTGTTCCAGCTCTTGGGGGAGCTTGCTGCCCGCCGGGGCCCCGGGCGGCAGAGACCTGGGGCGACATGAGCAGGAGGAGGTGATATCATCCTCATTTTTTAGGTGAGGAGAGCGAGGCCCAGAAGTGTAAGCCACCAAGGTCACACGGGAGTGGACTTGAACTCACGTTCTAAGTCTCCAAAGAAGGGACGTTTCCATTGCCGCGCAGCTAACGGGCTTCCTGTCCGGTGAGGGAGGAGCAGAGCGTCCTGGGCTCAGGGCGCCTGCGGCTCCTGCTGGCCATGCTTCATGGCAAGGGCCCCCCAGACTGCATCCAGCCCTCCAAGGCCTGCTGTTTGGTCCACGTCTTGCTTCTTAAAACTTGAAGGCAACATTTAAAAATCCAGGGATGTCACATAAAAATATGGATTTCCTTCTTAAAAGCAAGCAAACAAACCAACAGAAGTCAGCTGATGGATCTGCACTGGGCATCACTTTTCCATACGGTGACCATGTAGATAGAGCATTTGGGCAGGGGCCACCCCCCTTGGGTGGCTGTCTGTCTGCGCCAGTCTCCCCCACCTGATCTACTCATTTGTATAACAGTAGAGGGTACTGGAGTTGGGAGCTTTGGTCCATTCATGGGCTGAGTGATGGGGGAGGGGACACTCACTCCCCCATTTGAACCTCAGTTTTGCCTTCTGTAAAATGGGTGTAACGGTAACATCTCCCTTGTGGGGCCACGGATCACTGGGTAAGGGATGCCGCCAATGAATTACGAGGTCCGGTCTGAGGGAAGTGCTTACCATTCTCTATGCTGCTAATCATTCTGGGCTCAGGTTCTAGAATTCCTGGCAACTAAAGACACCCTCTGGAAGAGTCTAGTCATTTCTGTGCTCAGCCATGGGCCTGTGGAGAGGGAGGCCCAGTACTGGATCCTGCATCGTCAGCCAGGGTAGGGCATCCCCGCAAGGCTCGTGCGGTGCATCCGAGTCAGGTTCAGCGTCTGACTGACCGTGACTTTGAAATTCCATTCACAGAGCTGTCAGCACTGACAGGGGAGCAACAGGCGCCCCCCCCCGCCCCCCCAGACAGCCATCCGGAAGTTGCTTCCTTATTTAAGAAGCAGAACTTGGACAGCAAATTATGTGTTAAAATATTTGCCTACAGCTCTTCTGCCAAGGGGACCCTTTAGGCTGAGTGTTAAATGTTACCCCGCTGTCTGCACTGCAGATACTTTAAATCTGAAGATAAATAGTGGCTGCCTCGTGGAATTTGGGGCCAGCACTAGATGCACAAGCAGAGTGGCTAATTGGGGTTGGCAGGCTCCTGGCCCAGCCCCGGCCCAGCCCCTCCCGGCCTCCATCCCCCCAGCCCAGGCGTGCGTGAGAAAGTGCTCACGGAGACTGCGTCCTTCTCTCCAGGCAGAGCCCAGACAGCCAGCTCAGGTGAAACCAGGGGTTCGACCTAGTGCCCAGGTTCTGGAAGTGCTTCCTCCCCCTTCGGCCCTGGGGAACACACTGCTAGTAAAACCCCTCTTTTTTTAGGAACTAGGCAGGCTGTTAGGATGGAGTATGCGTTCTCTATTAAAGAAAAATGTGGCTCTAGGAAAAACGCTTTGGAAATGGTAGACACCTTCCTAGACTAGGAATTCTATGGGGAGCCCCCCAACTACATACAGGGGGAGTGCACAGGAAAACGGGCTTGCGAATTGTAAACATGTCTACACTGTCGGCCCCGGGGGTTGGCTGGGACAGAGACCTGGCGGAGGTCACGCTGTTTCCGGGAGGAGGTGGGCTTTTTACTTATTCAAGGTCACAGGGCGTGAAGGGGGGCCTGGACTTGAGCCCAGGACTGTCCTGTCCTGCTCCAGGGCCTTTTCTTGTCTGTGTGGACATTCTTGTGCCTTTGGGTGGCCCTGTGCCACATTCTCCATCCTTAGGAGCCTCTGAGTCTCCGCTAGAACTCCCCTGTGTCTCCAGCTGCTGTGTAAGTCATGATGCCACATGCACTGGTTTGAATGGTAACAGCACCAGTAAGACCGTGATTGTGGCTACGCTTTTCTCAAGTTTTATTGCGGGCGTGGTATCAGGCTTTGTATGATATTAGCTCATTACAATAATTGACCTTCCTCAGATTTTTCTCCGACAGGGTAAGGGACTTGTCCAAGGTCCCCCAGCTGGGAGGTGGTGGCATGTGGATTTGAACCTAGACGGGTCGGCTCCACAGTCTGTGATTCCTTTCCGTTCTTTGTCTGTCATCCCGACAGTCCCTGGAGTGACTCCGGCTGTCTGCGCTGGTGTGTGTCCTCCCTTGAAGAGAGTCTGCAGCAGCTTGACCCCGTCAGCCCCGCTGGACCCCTGCGCTGCTGTGCCCAGCGCTTCCTGTACCGTCGGGCTCCCCGGCCGAGCCCTGGACGCACCTTGAGTTCACTGTCCAGTGATTCTGATGTGTGCGGGGTGGATGGTGTTGGAGTCCGCGTGGGAGAGAGGAGAAGTGGAGGGGGGCGGAGGAGGGTACTCTTTGGTCCTCTGGGGGCTGAGTCGCCTGACTCCCCACCGTCCTCTGGCACCGTTTCTGGCTTCTGCTTTGCTCTCTGCTCCCCTGCACCCTTGCCGTGCCCCTTTGCTTCTTCCTGCCTGCCCAGCCCCAGCCTCCTCTGGGCTCTTCAGACCCCACAAGGCTCCTGGCCTCACATGTAATCATTGCATCCATGGCCACCCATACGGGTAAGCCTCACCTCCACCTGTCCTGTCTCTCAGCATCAAGCTCTTTACTGACAATAAGAAACCAGTGTCGGGCGGGGGAAGGGACTTGCTCAAGGTCACTCATGGGGTGTGGTGGGGGTACTGGAGTGAAGACTGGGAGCTGGGCCCCTAACTGATGCTGGCCCTGGCTGCCGGCACTTCCCACCTGTACCTTCCTTTCGGCATTCGTGGATTCATATATTCCTTTGCTCATTCACCAAGCCCGTATTTGTTGAGCGCTGTTCTGTGCTAGGTTTTGTGTGGGCTTTGAGGCCCCCAAGATGAATAAGACTGGGGAGCGTCCTGTAAGTTGTAGCAAATGTGTGCATGTTATGTCTGGCACTCAGTGGGTACTCAATACATGTTTGTGGGATGAATGGAGGAAAGAATGAATGACCATGATGATTTTTGGCACTCGTATATCCCGTGCCTCTCGAGCTCTGCCCTTGTTTTCACTTTACTGGACTTACGGGGCCTCTCCCAGCTTCCTGCCTCCACTGGGCAGGTACTCAGTCCTGGGGCCCCAGAGGTGGGACCCCCAGTGGTCCCTGGTTGGTTCTCAGGGTGCCTGGGGCTCCCTGCTAGCTAGGGGAGGGACCCCCATGGTCCCTCCCAGGAAGAGAAGGGGCGGCCTTCTCACTGAGGTACCTGTTGGCTCTCCTGCTGGCTGGAGGCTGGGGCCAGAGGGAGGAGACCCTGCCTGGTGTTCGCAGACTGAGCCTCCCTCCATTGGCCCTTGGGAGTGGTGAGGCCGCACCAGCCCTGACTCATGAGCTCCAGAAGCCTCGCTGGGAAGGTAGGAAATGTTCAGTTCCCAGACCTGGCAGCCTGCGGGCAGCCTGCCCTCACCCCCCTGGGGCTGATCCCCTTTCCCTTTCTCCTGGCACTGGGCTCAGCCAGCTGTCCTTTACTTGGCCCTTTCACAGATATCCCCTTTTTGCCTTCCCATGCGGTGGTTAGGAGTCAGGATCTGTCGTCAGGAGGCCTGGGTTTGAGGCCAGCCTCTGCTCTTCCTGGTGTGTGTGACTTGTGTGTGGTCCTGAGCCTTGGCCTCCCCATCTGCAGAGCGGGGATACCGACCGTACCTTGTGCATAGGGTGGCAACGATGAGGGCATGGGATGTGAGTGTAGAATGGTGCCAGGAAGTGCTCCCTACTATGGTCAGCTTCACTCAGGGTGTGGGGGTGGGGAGGGGGGCTGCCCAAGCTGCCTCCCTCTATCCCTGCCTCGGTTTCTACTATCTCTTCCCGCAAGAGGATGGAGGGCCCACTTTTCTTGCTACGTGTCTCTTGCAGCGCACCCTTTCTGTAGGGTCCCACTGGCCTTCTCGGATTATCATCTCGAATGAAAGCCCTTTCTCATGAGCAGTGGTTCAGTGGGGCTGCTTATAGGCCTCGGGTAGGGCAATGCACCACTTTCTAATGAAAAGCGGTGAATCAAGAGGGTTTTGTTACTCCTCTTTCTGCTCATAGAAAGTTCCGCAGACCCGTATCTTGGGCTCAGGGACTGTGGGGTGTATGGGTGTGGTGTAGTGGGGTCCACCAGCGTGGTATATCCTCTTCCTCCTTTGAGGACGAAGCTTGCAGGACAGAGGGGCCCCATCATACGTTAGGCTGAATTATTTGAGGTGGCCAATATTTGACTTCTTTGACCCATGAAGATGGCAACTTCGTGTGGTTCAACCTAATAATACTTATCAGCTCCTGTATTGATATTCAGAGACATGTTTCTTTGAAACCAATCTTTTCATTCAATTGAACATTGACTGAGACCCCCACTGTGTGTCTGTCTGTACCAGGGGCTGGGGAGACAGTACCGAGCACAAACAGAGCTCCCGGCCTCATGGAGCTTGTGGTCTGGTAGGGGAGCATTCCAGCTGTCTGTTGCTCTAGAACAAGCCACCCCAAAACTCAGTGGCCTAAAGCAATGATTATTATTTCACAGCTCTGTGGGCTGAGTGGACTTGGTTGGGGGGTCCCACTTGACATTTCTCATGTAGTTGCCGAGTGGGTTGAATCTGCTGTCATCTGAAGGCTCGTCGGGGTTGGGTGTCCAAGATGGCGCACTCCCATGGCTGGCAGTTGGTACAGCTGGGGGCTCTGCTGGAGCTGTCCACTGGAGCAACTACACTCTCTCCATGTGGCTTGGGCTTCTTGTGGTATGGCAGCCGGGTTCTACTAGGTAGTGTCCCAAGAGACCAGGAGACCCTGTGGAAGCTGCCATCCTTCTGACCTAGCCTCAGAAATCCCCAAACATTGCTTCTGTTACATTCTAATGTCAAGGGACTCGCTGCGGCCAGCCAGGCCAAGAGGGTAATTGTGGAGGGGAATTAGATCCCTCTTCCTGATGGGTGAGCACAGGGTCTTGCTACAGAAGAGCACGTGGGATGGGAGGTGTTGCTGCTGCTGTCTTTGGAAAATGCAGGTGCCACAGAGAGGCGGGGAGGAAGAAAGTTAACCTACGAACGCGTGAGGAAACATTGTGGCAAAGGCACTGGTGGCCAAGGGAAAGGCACTGTGGGGAAGGAGTGCTTGGGAGCCACGTGACATTGGCGCTCAGGCCTGTTGGGGGCCCTGTTAGCTGGGGGAAGAGTCCCGGGGGAGCAAGACTGTGAAGCCCTTGGTGGGACAAACTTGCAGTGGAAGGGATTGAAAGAAAGTCTGTGTGGCTGTGGGGTAAGTGATAAGTCAGTGAGGTCGGCAGGGCCCTTACCGGACCTTTGGGGCCAGGACAAGGATCCTACATGTGATTGTGAAGGGTTTACAGATTCCTCAAAAATTTCTCGAGTGTCTACGGTGGGGAGCCCGTGTAGCAGGGTGGGTACGCGTCAGACACAACCGTGTTTGAAACCTGCCGTTGGTGGCCTTGCTTTGCCCCAGTGTCCTCACAGAAGGTTCCTGGCATGTGGCATGTGCTCCGTAAATGCTAGCCGCTCTTGGTGGACTCCTGGCCAAAGGAGTGCCCACGTGCACATCGGTGTGTCCAGAGGTGTGCATGTTGGAGCACAATGAGGCTGTGAGTTGTCCAGTGGGGAGTGTGAGGCTGGGGATGTGGGGAGTTTTGTCCACGGGCTCGGTGACCCTCAGGGAGAAGGCCCTGTTCACAGCCGCTCAGCTCCAGCCTTTCCAGGGTGCAGTTTCTGATTGCTCCAGGCAGCCCCCCGGGAGGACTGGGGTGGAGTGGAGGGAGGGAAGGGCTCCAGGGCCTGTTTTCGGGAAGTCCTTCCCAGTCCTGGAGGCCTGCACAGAGAAGAATGAGCTCCTCAGCCTGCTGACTTTGCTTCTTCCGGGGGGGTGGGTGGGTGGTGGTGGTGGTGGGAGAGAGCAGTGGGTCACCTGTCGTTTGGGTCACAGTGTCAGAAACTCGAGGCCGCACTTGGGCTGGGGACTCAGGGCTGGTGGTGGTCTCCGAGCTCTTGCCTTCTCTGTGCTCACTCAGGCAAGGACTCGCAGGGCTGAATGAAGGCAGGACCTGGGATGGGCAGGGGTTCCCCTGGCTAGCTAGAGCTGGGTCCACGGAGGAGGGAAGGTCCATTCATCCAATCTCCAGGGGCTTCCCGAGTAGCTGCACTAGGAGGGCCTGGGAATGAGGAAATCCCCAAGGGGGATGGCACCCTCAGAACTCTCCCCTCCTGGGCCTTGGAGAGCTTAGGGCTCCAACAGGCCCCAGGCCTGGGGGAAGGACGTGCTGCTTAACGTCAGAACTCCCCCGCCTGGCTTTGGATGACCCCCTAGAGCCTCAGTTTCCTCATCTGCAAATGGAAAAATAGCACTATTTAGTCTTTTCCCCTTGTGTGAGGTTCAGAGACTGCGGGGCAATGAAAGTGCCTTGCAGGGAATAAAGCCGGAGCCAGATGGAGGGCTTCCTGTTTTGAGGTCCTGATTTGCTGACGCAGCAGAAGGCCCCTCCAGGACTGGGTCTTCCGGGGGTCCTTCTCCCCAACTTGTTCATGCCACCAGTCTTCCCTCTCTGGCTTCCCAAGGGGCAGGCTGGCCGGCCGTGTGACCCCCTGAGACCTCAGAAGATGGGACGGCCCCCCACCTTTGCTCACCTCCCCTCTTCTTGCCTTCCCATTAGTAGACAGTGGCAGGGAAGGTGACAGTTCCTTAAAACAGATTTATACTCTTGGATGACTTTATGGGTTTTTGCCTTATAAAAACCCAAGAGTTGACATTCTGATTTATCTACTCCTGAGTCAACAGGATATACCAGATTCAAAGAGATCAAATGCATTGTAATGTTTGTGGTTCCAGTCGTGGATTAGATGAGCTATTATGGAAAGTGCTGCCAAGTAAATATGGCAAAAAAAAAAAAAAAAAAAAAGTAACAAGGGGATCATTTAAATATGTCTATTAAATTGTGTGTTAAGTAAAGTAGCACAAGCGTGGTGCCGAACGTAGCTTATTATCTGGAGAGTTCGTGGAGTAGATAAAGCTGGAACGACGGTTCTTCCCCCCACCCAGAACATTTTTTTTTATTAAGGAAAGAGACTGTAAACTAGGAATTTCAGAGACGGGCGCTTGACTGTGTAACTGTGGTTGTGTGATGACTTATAATATGGAAGGCTCCAAATGATATTTCTCATTTCTTTGCTTTCTATTTCTTGTCGCCACGGCAGCAGCCGATCAGATTTCCTGAGATAAATATGCTGCCTGGCTTTTAATGGGATTTCTGTATTGCCAGGAGTTGGCGTGTTCTGATAATAAAAGAACCTAGAAATTGTACATCCCTTAATTGGTAAGAAGAGAGATGTTTTGATGGGCCACAAATGGAAACATTGATTTTTACTGCCTCCGAGCAGTTGCAAGCAGCGTGTCATGCCACGTTCCCCACCACGGAAGGCGGCAGCTGGCTCTCCGATGAGCTGATTTGTGTTCGCAGGTTCTTGATGTCGGGTGCTTGCAAGTGCGTGTTTTGTGCAGATGGGAGAAATAGAGCCCTTATAACATGATCTGTTCCTAAATTGAAATATTTATAGGACTGTGGCTTCCACCTCGAATCGAATGCATTCTTTGCTTCGTTTCTCTTTCTTGCTTTGGCAACTAGTCCTTGGGGGTTTAAAGGTTGTGGGCTGAAGGCTTTTGCTGTAACTGCACTGTTATATGTGACATACACGTGTGCACGTATGCAGGCACACACACCTCTTTACATATGCGTGTATGTTTGCATTAATGTCTTTCCACGTAACAGAGATTTCTCTCTTTAGTTCACATCAGTGCTAATTTCTGGATGGGTAGATTGTTTTCCAGGACAGACCATGGAAAACGTAACATGCACTTGGATTTTCCAGTTCAAGTCTCTGTACTTTAACGAGGAAGTTTAATCCACTGACATTTATTGGGATTACTAATATATTCTCTGTGTTATATTTATGATACTTTTTTTGCACGTTGGTTTACAAGTTCTTGATGTGTCCTATTAATCTCTCAGATTGAGGCTGTGCTCCATTTCCCCCAGCTGTGCAGGGAAGTGCAGTAGACAGGAGTTAGGATGTCGAGTTAAACGTCTGCCGGGTGCTGGGGAGATCATGTCCCCCTGCCTGGATGCCAGGTGCCTTACCTATGAAGTGGGAATAACAAGGCTGCCCCTCTCTGTGAGCAGGGGCAGGACCGCATGATTGCTTGAGTCCCCTCTTAACTCTAGGATGTGTAAGCCTGGGAAATGGGGCTATGCATATGTAATTGGGGCTATGAAAAAGCGTGTGGCATACTACGTGAAATGCAAGACATCATTATCATGATCATTAACGCACTTCCCTGTACAGTTTAGCCACTTGTCTGCATAGTGCTATGTGCAGAATAGGTAATTTATTTTACAGAAATTGGTCGAGTGATTCCAAAGCTGGTTCTCACCGTCTAGGCTGATCCCAGGGCATGAGTGAGGGCTCAGATGCATTTTAGCTTGTGATTTTGACTATCCGTGGTCTTACAAACCCACGTGCTTCGTTGATTCCAGAATCAGGACATCTTTGCAAAGAACTGAGTCAACATCACCACACTGGGAGGCGTGCTGTGTGGACGGTGAACTTGGCTAAGAGATTTCCCTTGCTCTTAAATTGCAAGGCTTTGGGGGGGAACGAAACATTTAGGTGCACTAGGAGCAGCTAATGGAGGCTCTGGAGAAGTGTGTACGAGAATTGGGTTTTCAGGAGACAAAATGCAAAGGCATTTTCACCTCCGTGATGGGTCACGACCCCCAGCATCCATGTGCAGGGGGAGGATGACAGGAAATCCCCCTAGAAGATTTGCAACAAGAATTAAAGAATCTAGTTGAGAATTATGGCACCACACGCTACAAAAAACCCCCATATATTAATATACTGAGAGATGTCAAGAATAATGGACCCTGGGAGGTAGAGTAATTAAATGTATCTTAATAAATGCTGGGCGATTCTTTTAAAACCCTTTCCCAAGACCCCGTCAGCTGACATGGACTGTATTCTTCCTGTTGGCAGGAGGCCTGGAAGGAGAGCCGGAGTGTGATCGGAAAACCAGCCGTGCGCTGGAAGACAGGAACAGCGTGACAAGTCAAGAGGAGAGAAATGAGGACGATGAAGACATGGAGGATGAGTCAATTTACACCTGCGATCACTGTCAGCAGGACTTCGAGTGTCTGGCAGACCTGACGGACCACCGGGCCCACCGCTGTCCTGGAGGTAATGCTAAATAGCGCCGGGATTCTGACAGGTGGTTATACGGATAATTGGACATAGCAACAGCTTGAAGCCTCAAGTGAGATTAAAGAATTAATAATGTAATTTTACAGTTAATGTCATTTTATTGTGGTGTCTTGGGTACCCTGTATCCGCCTTTTAAATAAAATTAAAAATAAAAGCAACAGCTTCCTGGCAGGCAGGGATTCAGTGGAGGCACCCCGTCACTGCTTCCCCCAAAACTGCCATCTCTAGAATGTGGGCCCTAAGTGGGTAGGGCCTGCACCCTGGATTTCTGCAAGGCCTTTTGGAAACCCAGCAATGAGGAGGTTGTTAGTGCAAAGTTAAGTAGCTTAAGTGTGGAAAGGCGTGTGAAGGAGTGAGCTCTGAGGCAGGGTGTGGATGGGATGGGGAGAATTTCAAAGGCCAATAAGAGCCCATGCAGAAAGGGACCTGGTTCCAGCTCTGTGCTCAGCCTCCTGCTTCTCTGAGGAGGAGAGGGGTGGCTAGGAGCTGTTCTGCCAAACCCGACTATAGCCCTGTTTCCTGTGTCCTGGCAGCCTCAGAGAAGGGGGCCAAGGCCACGGTTTTACAGGAGCGATTTAAGACATCATGAGTCATGTGTGTCTGTGTCTGGGTCCTGTGGTGTGGATGGAGCGGGAGAATGGAGGCCTGTATATTGCCTGGGGTGTGGCAGCCATGCTTACAGGGCCAGGGAGCCGACATATTTTCAGACCCCAAGCAGGGAGTCCAGAGCATCTGTGGTCCGACATCTCTCTCTACCGTGGCTGTTGATGCAAGCTTCGGGTGCTGGTTTGTGGGGAGAGGAACTAAAACCTTAGACCAGTATTCCAAAGGGGACCTGTGTTTTGGGGGAACTTTGCTGGTAGGAAGCAGGTTGGGACTCAAAACTGTAGCTTCTTCTACTTTTCGTACCTTCTAAGAAGTTTGAAAGCCAAGTGTTCGGGGAACTATGACTTTCCCTCTAGTGACAGCTGTACCTGCACAGCCTTGGTTAGACCAAGTCCCCTGTTCTCAACCTCTGGAAGAAACAGATAACCAAAAACAGTGGACCCAAGAGGACACTTATAGTTTTGGACCTTTGGGGGGGCTCAGCAAACCAAACCCCAGTCGTTTGGAATTTGTGCTATTTCAACCACAGGCAGAGGTCATGGCCAACTTAGAAGCTTGGGATCAGAATTGGAAGGGATGTATGGGGTTGGCTTTTCAGGCCCCCCATTTCCTGAGGGGAAATCCTGAGGCATGAGAGGGGGCGGTGATTGACCGAGGTTATCTAGGGATTTGGTGGCTGAGCCAGGACCTCTCCAGGACCCTGAGCTGTATACTCTCATCCTGCTTGAGAAAACAGTGGATGGCCTGTGTATTTCTTGATTTAGCCCAGAACTGAGTGGAATCTTCACGATATGGGAATGAAATATTGTCCCTGACTAGAAAACAATCAATGAATTGCTCTTGTAATTAAAAGTGATTCTCTTTATTTTCTAAGTGTAAGAGAACATGCGGGGCTCGCTTCGCATTAGCCCAGGGCCCCTCAGGACTCCTGTGAAGTGATGCTGCATTGAGTCTCTGTGGCTCTTGGAGCGAGGCCCCATCCCCGACACTACTCAGTTCTTCAGAACCAAGGAGCTCCTCTTGTCTCTCTCCACACTTTCGTGAATGGTGGTGTTTCCAGGTGATGAAGGGCCAATGTGAGGCTTTGAGGCTGAATATCGGGGTTCTTTGCTGGAAGTAGTAGCTGATTGTGCTTCGGTCCTGGTCAGCTTCTTTTCCCAGTGGTTTTCTCTTCTCTCCACAGCCGCAGCCTGGCTGACATCATGGTAGCTCCGTCTGCAGGGTCTTCAGCCACCGACGCTCCTGCCTGCTTCCTAACAGGACCCCACTAACGACCTCCATGGGGACGTGGGAGCCAGGAATCCCCAAGCCCTGGAGCAACGGAAGGGAGTCAGAAATTCCTTAAAAGAGTACAGGAAACGACCTTTTGCCTAATAGCATCCCTGAGAAATTCATTCCCGCCCAGTAAAGGTGTGACCCAGTCTGGGAGAGTCTCCCTGACATGGAAGAAAAATGTCAGGAGCAATTTTCCCCCAGGTCTTAGGTTCTGAGGATTACCCAGTGACAGGATAAACCATTGGGAATTGTGTGCGTTTTATTCAAAGCAGGTCCCTAACTCGGCGGCCTGCACACTCTCTGATCTGCAGTGGTTTCCCACTGTGTCCCCAGAGATGTTTCTGAAACTATTGGGGTGGGCATTGGTGCCTGTCTGACTGAGGGGGCTCTGATACCCACTCTAGTCAGAGCTGTCCTCATTAAAAAGTCTTTTATGTATTCGGCTTTAGGATAAGATGTGTGAAACTTGGAAATGGTGCAAAAATGCAGTAAATAGCAAGTCCTCCCAGGCCAGGCTCTGGGGGCTGCTGGTGCTCACCCTTGGTCATCCAGCCGCTGTGCTAGGGGTGAGGCAGGTGGGCAGTGTGGCCACGCTGTCACCCGGAGGGAAAGGTGGACCTTAACAGCCCGACAAAGACCATTTCAGAGAGGCCCACGCTCTGCTGAGGCTGGGCAGGCTCTGGGTGCTCTGTGGATGTTTCTGAGGGAACCAACAAGTCTTGTTTGAAGGGAAGGCAGGACCCTCTCTGCTTTTGAGATTTTGGGGCCTCAGGCAGTGCCACCTGTCAATCCCTCTGTCTGCTCCTCTTGGAATCGGAATTAGGCCTTGGGTGTGAACCACATTTGCCCCCACTCATCCCCTGCTGGGGGCAGTCACCGCCGGAATGTGGAGACTGCACACCCCTCGCCAAGCGGGTGTGTCCTGGGATGTGGGGGCGTGTTTGTGGGGCGCCATCTTGAATGTGGTTATTTTCTGAAACTGCTTTAGGAGGGTGACCTCTTGGCTCTTCCCGTGTCTTTCTGTGGCCCTTGGGGTGAGGCCGGGGTGGTGCCTCGTTCCATCAGAATCTGGGAGAGTCGCGGAGGTTTGGAGATTTTCTCAGGTGGTGGGAAGCTCCCCATGGAAGCTTGTTCTCCTCCAGACTCGGCCCACAGGGTGACATGCGTACGGGCTTGGCATCGGGGGCACATGCCATTTTGTATTCTGCCTTTGTTACTGAACATTTTCTGAATGGATTCCCATGCTGCGACATGGTCTTCTCCATTACTGCTTTTTGGGGGGGATCCCTCTTTTTTTTAAGACAGCGGCATTCAAGCAGATAAAGCTTGGGTTGCTGGTCTTGTGTCCATCTACCACAAAAATATTAAATTTAGACCGGCCCACCAGGAGATGAGGATTTCTACAACAGGGTGGACAAAGGCTGACTTGATGCCTCTGATGGGCTTGTCTATGCCTCATGGAGCATCATTTGCGGGCCCTGGACGAGGAAATGGCCAGAGCATTTGGCGGCTCCCTGAACCGATGATAGAAAGTCCCCCTTACTTCGGGCCCCGCTAACTGGAATGATGTCAGAACAGGAGTGAGCTGAAGTTTACGTTGACCCAGTTTGTGAAGTGTTGGCCAAGCACGTGTGGACCCTATAAACGGTGGCAGGGGGTGTTTTTCATCATGTTCTAGAAGCCCAGAGGACTTCAATTGCTTTAGAAAGTATCTCTGGGAACTTCCTGGGGCACCATGGAAGCAGGTACTAGAGGTTTGATTTACCCAGGGGCTGATTCCAATTTTTTATGTGCTCATTGAAGCAGGTCAGCTGTGGACCTTCAGTCTGGATTCAGGTGGAATGTTTTACAGCTTTCTGGTACGAAGACTACCTTTTAAGGAGACTCTGTGATTTAGACTGACTGCCGCTTTGGCCCAAATTAATGAGGCTGACTGCCCGAGGACATTTGGGTGCTGAATCTGTGCTGTTGTAATGCTTTAGATCCCACTCTTGTAGGGACACTCCTCCTCATGTCAGAACTGGGCTGTCAGCAGGGCTGTGCACTGTGCCAGTCCTGGAACGTGGCAGGTCCCCCGGGGCTGGAGCACCTGACAGCTTTCGGAGATCCCTAGGCTCTTTGCTAAAGGCACCACTGGTGTGATGTGGGTTTTCATCATAGGTAGGGAGAGGCAGATGGAGTCTCTTTAGAAAGACTGAGGTTTCTAACTCTGGGCCTGTCCAGGCACTTGCTCTGTAGAGTAGAAATTGTCTTCGGGACCAGGTTGGAGCCAAGCATTGGTTTCTTCCTCCAGGCACCATTCCGTGATCTCCAACGCAGACCAGGCTCCTCACTGGGCACAGAGAGGCATCCTTGAAGCACTTGGGGTCCCTGCCACTCCCCAGGGCTCCACACGTGGGCCGCAGCCTCCCTGATTGCTCTTCCCACAGCCCTACCCCCGACACAGTGCACAACACGGGTCAGATTCTGTGGTTATTCTGCAATAGTTTTTTTTTTTTTTTAAAGATTTTATTTATTTGCGAGAGAGTGAATGAGCAGTGGGGAGGGGCAGAGGGAGAGGGAGAAGCAGACTCTGCAGCTGAGCAGACCCTGAGATCATGAGCTGAGCCGAAGGTGACGCTTCACTGACTGAGCCCCCCAGGCGGCCCCTCTGCAGTAGTTTTTAGTGTGTTTACGCCAGTCTCCCCCACTACTTTTGAGCTTTATGAGGACAAGAGCCGTGTCCGTTTTGTTCCCCGTTATGCCTTAGCCCAGTGCCTGGCACACTGGTGCTTAATACGTGCTTGTTGGTTGAAAGAATGATCCCACCTAGTTCTCCTACCAGTCCCAGCGGGGAGATCCCATTTTTCACGGTTCATCCCCATTTTACACATTGGGCAGCTGAGGCTCAGAGAGTTTTAGGGGATCTTGCTGAAGGTGACAGAGCTTGAGCTAAGATTCAAGGTCTGAACAGTCACACAGAGAACATAGACTGGGGACAGTGAACGATTTCCAACAAAACTCCAGACAGACATGGCTTTTTTGAATGCTCAACTTAAAACATATATATATATATATAGAGAGAGAGAGAGAGAGAGAGAGAGAGAGAGAGATGGAGAGGGATTTGTTCAAATAGCAACAGCAAAAAAAAAAAAAAAAAAAAGAGCTCCCTGTGGGTTAATTTTGCTGCTCCCCCTTTGGCTGCCCCCCACTTCCTGAGGACTGGGACCGGAGGAGTGTTTCCCCAGCCACTTTGGAAAGGCAGACCCGCCTATTCTGGCAAAGGTGAAATGCTGCTGTGTAAAAAGCCGGGTGGAAAGTTAATTACACCCTGGTTTGTTCAGCTGTGGCCAGAGTGACCTGTGGGCCCTAATTACAGGGCTGGGGCTGCGTGAAGGCTGGCACCTTTGCCAGCCTCGTTCCTGTCCGCCGGCTGGCGGGATCTTGCCTTTGTGTGCCGGCTCAGGCCCTTTCTCGCTCTGACAGCATGGGTGGGGGCCCTCCCTGCCTTATTGCTTGGGGCGCCCCTTGTACCGGTTCCATTTGGGCAGAGCGGTGCCGGCACGGGCAGCCGCTGGGCAGCGCACTGCCAAGTGCACAGGTGCAGGGCGCGAGTTCCTTCTGCCCGTGGGGAGCGTGCACTGCGCCTTGGTGTCAGCCGGCGTCTCGCAGTGCGAAAGGCCTGGGGGCTCGAGCACAATTAATACCCCCACATCAAGAGCTTTCCTGCATGTAAACAGCATCCAGCTAGAAAACACAGAGCAAGCACAGATCCTGGTCACCCATAGTCCCAGAACGTACAAAGACCAGGCAACAGACCCAGGAAACCGCATTCAGATGTTTGGAGAGGACAAACCAACCAGCAAAATCAGTGATGGAGGGACACGAAAGAGACTTCACTAAACAAGGCAGACCTTCTTCTTGGGTGGAAAGATTCAGTATCGTAAATAGGTCCATTTCCCCTCCATGAGCCTGTTAACTTTATGTTAGCCTGGGAAAGTAACAATGGGACTGGTTTAGAAACAGACGATTCTAAAGTCCTAGTGATTCTAAAATTCTAGCGATTCTAAAGTTCGTTAGGAAAGATCAGCATGCAGGGAGAGGAAGGAAAATTCTGAACAAGAGGAGCGATGGGAAAGGCTGGTAACCAGACCAGATTTTAAAACATGTTCTGAAGCCGTAGGAATCTAAGTGGTGTGGGACAGATGAGGGCCCGGAAAAGAGAGCAGGAAGGGACGTGAACAGAGCTGGAAATGTAGCGTACGAGAGAGGTGTCACTGCTTCTCCGTGGAGCACAGATGGATCTCTCAGTAACCGGGACTGGGGAGATGTGTAGCCATCGCGGAGAAAGGAAATTGGATCCCTCTCCTCCGAAAGCCAAAACAAATCCCAAATGGATCAGAAATCTAAACAGAAAAAGAAAACTTGAAAATACGAAAAGGAAACATAAGTGGGTTTTTAAAGAATATGATAGGATCGGAGTGGGGAAGCCTTTTCTAAATATAACCGTAAACCCAGAAGCCATAAAACAAAAGGCAAATATTCAACCACATAAAAATAAAACATTTCTGCATAGCCAAAACCACAATAAATCAACCCAAAGACACAGATCACGGGCAAAAGATATTTTTTCTTAACATGTAAGGAACTCCTACCAACACTAAGAAAATAACCAATAAATCAGCAGGAAAGCAGGGTGAAGTCTGGGCTGCCTGAGGCCAGCACCTGCTCAGAATGGTTGGTACCACACTGGTCTCCACTATTTTGAATATCTCCCGTGTGTAAAGGACAGAAGTAGAACCAGAAAAAGATATACTAGTGAGTTCTTACACGTTGAGAAAGGAACCTTCTTTAGAATAGGAGAGCCATAAATTAAAAAAAAAATTTATTCATTTGAGAGAGAGAGCTTGACAGAGTGAGAGCAGGGGTGGGGGAACAGGGGTGGAAGGAGGGGCAGAGGCAGAGGGAGAGAGAATCTCAAGGGGTCTCCGTGCAGAACCCGACGTGGGGGTCCATCTCACAACCCTGAGATCATGACCTGAGCCAAAATCAAGAGTTGGACACTTAACTGACTGAGTCACCCAGGCGCCCCAAGAACTGTTAATTTAAACCACAAGAAACTACCTACCATTTTTAACCTACCAGATTGGCAAAGACCAAAATGTTTACCAGCCCATTGTGCTGGTGAGGACATATATCCTTGATGCCAAGGATCTTGTTCTCCTCTCTGTCCCCAGGGTAGCCTTGGCCTATAGCTAGAACACATAGTAGGTGCTCAAGAAAAGTTTGTTGCTCTTGTCCCCAGGGAGGCCACAGGCTCCATGAGTTAAGAGCTGTCAGCAGTCAGTGGCCATGCCATGGGTAAAGGGCTCTTAGGCATGAGGTTGTAAAGGAAAGGCTCCAGGAACCATGCCTGGACATAGTAGGTCTTCAATTAATGAATCATCAGAAGAGGGGGTTATAGATGGAAGAGGTGATTTACTCATTGAATGAGTATTGAGCACGTGCTATGTGTAGGGAGCCTTCTGGGTGCTGGGGATGTAGGAACTGTTTATTTAAATAAAACGTAACTCAACGGAGAAGGTATTCACTTCACAGAAGCATCCGTGACTTGTAAGATGACGTGCCCTGGGTGGCCTTTAAATAGCTGGCTTTCCCAGGGCCTTTAAAAGATGCTTCTAGGTGCGCCTGGGTGGTGCAGTCGGTTAAGCGTCCGACTCTCGGTTTCAGCTCAGGTCATGATCTCAGGGTCATGAGATGGAGCCCTGCGTCGGGCTCCATGCTGAGCGCGAAGTGTGCTGGAGATTCTCTCCCTCCCTCTGCCCCTCCCTCCACCCCTGCTTGTGCGCACGGTCTCGCTCTCTCTCTCCTTCTCAAATACATAAAGAAATAAAAGATGTTTCCATGGGCAGAGATGTCGTGCCTCACAGCTCTCTGAGAGGATGCCCACTGCATGTGCTGTCCTGTGAGTGCGCTGCCATTTTGGAGGGAGGCAGATGGCCAGGGTGAGCCACTGGCCAGTCTGGGCCTGCCTGGCCCGTGGTGAGATCAGAACCTTCCCTAACTGGCCTGCTCTGTGCCCCCCGAGTTCCCCACAGAAGGTGCCTGGGAAGCCGGCAGGCTGCATGGGCCCTGGTTCTCGCTGGGCTCAGACAGCGGTGCCCTCGCGCCTGGTGCTCACGGCGAGGGGGAGTTGTTTTTCGGATGCTGGCGTGATTGTTCACCTCCTGTGAAGCCTGCAGGCTGTGGAATGTGTCCCTCTTGACTTGATTACGGGGAGCGGTCACATTGTGCCGTCTGCTATCACATTGTGGGGCCTGCAGCTCTCTCCAAAAATTGGACACCACATCTAACCATGTAGAAGGCTGGGGTCAAGGTGGGAAGAATCCACGTGTCCCTTGGTTTCCATGGGAAACATTGTGTCCGTGGGCGTGTTCTGAGGTTTCTGAGGGCTCTCCAAAGTGGAGAGGATCTTCTCCTTCTACTGCCTCGATGGGTTTCTGAATCATTGTGCCTAAGGGTGGGTTCGTTTGTGTCTGGGAGTGGGCCAGAGTGGAATTCAGGTGTGGTGCCCGACATGGGGATGGCGTCGGCTGCATACCCCCCCTGGGATGACCCTCAGTGAGGGGACCTGGAGAAGCCTTGGGAGAGTGAAGGGGACTGGCCCGGGACTGGCCTGGGACTGGCCCAGTCTGGGTCCTGGTTTCCTCTCCTTTGCTGGCAGCAGTGAAACCTTCCACTGGCTTCCTGTTGTTAGGGCCAGGATGTACACCCAGCGGGACCTCAAGGTCCTGGGAGGAAAAGACAAACCCTGAGCTGGCCTTCAGGCTGGTTGCATGTGTATTTCTGGGTCCAGCCTGCTGTCATCCATTTCAGCTTGGAAGTTTCCAGAAGGCACATGTTGCGCTAGCAAGTTGTGATACCATACCTACTGTGAGCCTGGGGTTGTGTGTGCATCTGTGTTAGTGAGAGAGTGAGACAGAGAGAAAACGTTTCTGTTAACAAGCAATGTATAATCTAGCTGGAAAGTGAAGTCGCCATGATCCTTTGGGTTGCCTGACACACAGTAGGTCCTCAATTAACATGCTGTCTGCATATTCAACTCCAGCTGACAAGCAAAAAAAAAAAAGCAGATTCATCAGCTCAAGAAACTGAGAAGTAAGGCTGGCTTCAAGTATGACCCTCCACGGACATGCTCCAAGGCTCTCTACAAACCCCATCCCCAGGTATTCAGTGGCAGGGGTGTCGCCTCCAGGATTCCACCCTCCTGCTGCAGAGAAAGAGCAGCCTCTTTCTGATCGCCAGGACAGAAGGCCTGAGGTTGACTGCTAGTGGGGCAACCATGACCAAGGCTCATCCCGGAAGGTGTCCCTGAGACAGGGCGGGGCGGGGCGTGGGGGACAGATGTGCATAATAGTGAGGCTCAGGGTGGTGGGAATCAGGGGCACCTCCCTACAGACCACTGGGACTGAGAACTGGGGAGGGGGCTCCCAGGATGTCTTCTGTAGGAGGAAGGAGTGATATGCAGGCAAATACAGAGGAGTACACTCGTTGAATCCAATGCCAGATAGCCAAGTATTGATGGTCAAGCCCATTCACTTTGCTCTTGATGGGATCTAGCCATCTCGTCTCAGAATTTTAGGGAGGCTGGTTCCTTAAAGATGCCCTAGCTCAGCGCCTTCTAACCTTATTCTCAAACCCTTACTCTCAACATAGCTGGTGTATAGAGCCGGTAAATGCAGAACATTTTGTTAAAGGGTGTTGCAGAGTCTGAGCTCTGCCTACATCGCTCCTCCTGCCCGCTCAGCCTGCCCCGGAGCCCCTCAGGCCGTCTGAAAGCCTGGACTGGGCCAGGCTCTTCAGTGAGCTAGGACTTGTCCAAGGTCACACAGGGAGGTGGTGACTTTGTGGGTGCCCCCCCCTTCCCCCAGGAAGTGGCTGGTAATACCTGGGAGGCAGTGCAGGGGACTGGTGCTGGACCCACAAACCTCACATCATTTGGACTGGACTTTTTCTTTGTTTGCTTCTTGCAGAGGAGTGACTCGGATGCTTGAATTCTTATCAACTTCGTGGAAGTGGGAACGGAAGCTGGCCCACCCTCCTGTCCCTGATTCTCTGCCTCTTGGCCCTTTGGGGGCAGAGTTCTGGGAGAAGCAGGTCATGCCCTGGTGGCATCCCCCAGCTGCTGGGCCTCTGGGACATTGTGTCCAGGCCTCGGGCCCAGGCTGGAGAGAGGCTGGGCAGCCATCAGGTTGGTCTGACCTTGAGGCTTGAGTGGCTCAGGTGCCCAGGTGGTGTGGAGAGGTAGCTATGAAATCAGCCTGCTGTGCCGGCCTCTGAGGGACCCAGGGTCAGCAGAGGGACCCCAAGTCACATCATCCACCGTCAGCTTCAGGGGGAAGGAGGGGGACAGATAAAGTATTCCAAAATCGCAATAACAAGATGTTTTTCTTTATTCTATACATATTTCAGTAATAAGTGTTTTCCCGCAGTGGATACATGAATAGCTCCAAAATCTCACTGAGCAAACCCAGGGCCAGTTATGTGGTGCTCTGGTCAATCCCTTTCCCGTCAAGACTATAGTTTCATCAGTCCAGCCCTCCTTGCTCCTGCCTGCCTCCCATCACTGATGGTCAGGATACACAGGGACCAGAGCCCCTCGGAGAGGCCCTGGTGCTTTCTCCTGGAGGGGCGTGTGGATTCCTTAATCTGTTGGGCATCAAGACCTGACAATTGTGTTTCCCGAGTCATCAATCTTGGTTTCCTCCAATTTGAGGTTCGAAAAGCTTTGAGAAATGCTGGTCGGTGAAGATCGGAATAGCCTCAAGCTGGATCCTAACCTGGTTTTGGGGTACAAGGGGCAACTAGAAAGTACTGTTCTCCGAGTCCTTTATTAGAGCTGAAAGCTATCGATGGTCTCTTCCCGTGTCCCTTGCTTAGGCTACAACTCCCGGTGCCCAAAAGAACAAAGCAAACTAGTGGTCAAAAGAAAAATGTATTCTTTAGAACCACAGCACCCCCTGGTATGTATGTATTCATTCATAGGGTGACTTTTTAAAGCACCTACTATGAGCTTGGAATGAATGTAGACATGGGGGATAGAGTAGTGAGTGAAACGGACAGTAGGTTCTGGCCTCAGGAACTTACCTTTTATAGCACCTAGCCCCTTGCTGGCTTTGGCCACGAGATTCTTAAACTGACCTGTATGTAGTTATTTCGTTCTAAAGAAGCGCCTGGTTCCCTCGGTGGTGTAGCTGAGTGCTGGCCAAGGCCCATGTGAGCAGTATGAGCGGGGAAAACAAGTAGCAGGTTCCCTGCCAGAACGGTTAGTGTGCTCGGAGGCTGTGTCCGCAGAAGCAGGACGAGGAGGCGAGAGAGCTCAGTTCTGCATGTTGCTGGAGAGACCGGGGCCGGGACGGGTTCAGGGGAGGACGGCGAGGGGGCCGGTCCTCAAAGCTGTGCTTGTAGTTTGGGAAGTTAGACTTCTCGGTGGCTGGTGTTGGAAAACTCAAGCCTACATTGCTTCAATCAAGTAGGGGAATTCAGCGGCTCCGGTAACTAGAAAATCCAGATGTAGTTGCACCTAGCTTCAGGTGCGGCTAAATCCAGGGACCCTGGTGAAGGCTTCAGAACCCGGTCTTCCTGCATCTCCTGGCGCTGATGACTGTATGTTGGCTTTCGGCTCAGACCGATTGGAGGGCTCCACATGGCAGACCCAGAGATGTTCCCCAGAGGAAATCAGGGTGCTGCCAGCAGAAGAACGGGGTGTGTGTGGGGGGTGGGTGCTGTGAGGCAGCATCAGCCCAAAGGGGGAAGGAGCTTATGCCATTTAACCGGAGTCCAGAGTAGGTGACCTGACCGCAGGGGTAGGGATGAGCATGGCCAGTCCCACCAGTGCGGCTGCCGTCTGTCCCTATGGTGGTGATCCAGTGCTTGGTATCGTTACTATCACTTCTGGATAAAATGTGTGGATGGACGGGGCCGAGCAGTGGGAGCTCTGGTCAAAGCTGTGCCTCACAGCACTGGGGGAACAAGGGTGAGATACCCCAACCCCTCTCTCCATTAATCTTGGTGCTCTAGGGGACAGAACGAAGACCGATTCAAGCAGCCACTTTGGCCCACATATAAAGAACAACTTCCTGGGGGCAAGCGACTTTCAAAGGCTGGAGATGACCCATCAGATGGCAGCAGGGGTAGGGAGTGGGATGTGGGGGCAGGACTCAAGGGGCCGGCACCGGTTGAGTGTTTAGGTTCCTCTGAACCTTGAGATCCTGTGATTGGCATCCCTCAAATGACACCCTAAACACAGGAAAATAAAGAACATCCCCAAACAAAATGAGAAATCAACCAAATTTATCTCCTGCTGGCTAGGGCGTGTGGTTCAAGGAGTGCAGCCAGCAGGGGACCGGCCTGGCCTGGCCGTGGAGAGGGAGTTAGCAAGTGCTTGTGATATGTGGCAAAGGCTTGGTGGGGCTGGGGGTGCGGGTGGGGGCAGGTCGGGGGTTGTGGGTGGTGGGGGGTTTCCGGACTGGGAAAGGAGCAAGGAAATCCGAAATTTCACTCTGGGACTGGTCTAAAATAAAGCTGAACTATTGGTTGAGTGTTTTGGCAGTGTTTTTAAACACTGTGTGTGCCAGCTCAGGGAAAAAACGTACAGGGGATTATAAAATGCTTCATTTTGTGTTAAACAGTTTTATTTTGGAGTTGACTGGCTAGAATTTGGCTGCCTTTGGAAATGACATCATTGCTCTGGGGAGGGGGGCATCTGGGAAGACCGGGGCTGTGGGGCAGCTGTGCAGGTGGGGGGGGGTGGCCACAGGCCTGGGGGGAGCACACACACCCGGGCCCCTCCCCCACCCCGCCACCCTGGATGCCAGAAGTCTCGGCCTGGCCAAGTGGTTGGCTGTGTGTGTCAGCACTGCTAAGTGGCAGAGGGTGACAAGGCCAGATTTCCTGGAGCTGAGTGGTGAGGAGGTGGCAAGAAGGTGGAGGAGGGCAGAGGGTAGGGGGACTGGGGAGGAGAGATGGTTGGCATCTGTCTCTGGCCTTCCAGCTGCTTCCCAGCATCTGTTCCCAGGGCAGCTTCAACCTGACTCTGCCGCTCTCCCGGTGCACTTAGAATGCATCCATTTCATGGACCTGGGCCTGCCTCTCCTGGCCTCTCTTACTCCCAGTGGGTTCCTCCTCTTGAGACTGCTTATTCCTGCCCCAGGGCCTTTGCTCCACCTCTCCTCTCCACCTGGATGCTCTTTCAGGGTTTCACAAGGATCACTCCTCCGCTTCCTCATGGGGCTTGGCTCCAGTGTCCCCTGCACAGAGAGGCCCTCTTTGACGCCCCCACTCTCCAGCCAGAGTGGCTCTCCTTCACCGTCTATCGAATCATCCCCTTTGATTTCCTTTCTGGCAACTCTTTCTAGCTCACATTTTTCTTCTTGATTTGCAGTTTTGGCTTTGCTATTAGAACATGACCCTCTTGAGAACAGTGGTGTGCTCCGTCTTTCTCACGCCTGTATCTGTCTCTGGCCTAACACGGGGCCTAGCACATAGTAGGTGCTTGAATGACTTGTTGGACGTGGCACTAGCCTGTTCTATTTGTCAGTCCCATGGGCGGCTAAGGCCTAGGAATTCTTGCGGACAGTCTCCTGTGGGCTGGAGAGAAGCCTCCTTCCTCTCAAATGCCACCAAGCCACGTACTTCCCTTCCTGCCTCAGAAACCCTTCTTCCCAGCTGCTTCCTGGGACCGTAAATCAAACCAGAGGGTGTATGCTGCTCTTGCAGGGGATAGGGATGTTTTGCATGCCAGACCTCTAGTTTTTTATGAAATCCCTACTATGTGCCACACCCCAGTAGCTGGGGGATGTAGCAGGTCCCTGCCCTCGGGAAGCTTTTGTTCTGGCGGGGGAGATAGGTCATGAAGAGGTGGATGGACAAATGCATCACGAGCCGTGGGATACGCATGGGAGTGCGAGCAGACCCTAAGGTCCCTGGGGTGGGAGTTGAGGAGCACCAGGGGAATGTCTGCATCTTGTGGGGTCCGGCCAGGGTGGTTTGTGTTCCCCGCGTAGGGGGTGGCAGAGTTGCAGGGAGATGTGCCGAGTCCCCGAGGGAAGGGCCTGGGGAGTCCGGGGTGGAGGGGGAGCAGGTACTGAAGGAGGCTTTGCCCTCTGACCACCTTCGCCACGAGCCACTTGCCTCATCACTGATTTTGTTTTTGTTTGTTTGTTAATCTCTTGTCACTCTCACTGATGACATATTTTACACTGCATCCTCTAACGGCTTTTTATCACCATCTTCACAAACACCTTGTGTCGACACATTTACTTAAAAATTGTTTAAAAGATACCCCCTTAGTCAGGGTCCCAACAGAAAACAGATGGTACATTCAGACGAGGTAATTGAAGAGCTTTTAATAAGGGCCCTTTACAGAGGTGGGTAGGTCGAAGGGAGACCACCAGGGATGGGGAGCATTTTTGGGACATCCTCGCAATGTTGGGGAACCTAATGGGGCACGGGGAGGGCTTTTGCTGGAACCCAGAGAAGGCTGCCCCTTCAGAGAGCTCCCTGGTGACAGGCGACCTGTGACTAGCCAGGGAGCAGATACCCCGACTCTGTCTCCTCCTCTGTCTCCAGTATCCGCTGGAACCATAGGCTGAACCTAACAGGAGCCCCAAAGCGTAGAAGCCTGTTGGTCAGCTTCCCGAGGCACAGAGCAGGGCGGAGAAGGGGGCAGGGACCTGCTATATCCGGAGGGGCCGATGACCGGTGCCCTCTGCATCACCCCTGCCCCTGGGGCTGGCTTGGGTGCTGCTGAGAGGTCAACTTCCGGAGCTGAACCCCAGTTTGTAAAAGGAGAAGCTTTTCCATGTGAATTTGTTTGGGGGCATTGAAGGCACGTGTTTGTCTTGGAGCTTGGGGCTTTGTCAGGTTGCCGTGGGGCTTCTGGATTTTGGTTTTCTCTTTCCCCGGGACGTGGTACTAATGTGTGACTCGGTCTCGCGTCACATTATGGGAGTCAGATTATGGGAACAGAGGAGCAGATTTGTCGGCTGCGAGGCCTGGCTCCTGGCAGGTAGAGCTGTTCAAATCATGGCTCGAGCTGCCAAAACTTTGTTATTTGCATACATGGAGAATGGACTAGGCTATCGTTTTGATTAACACCATTTACTGCTTAACTACTGGAGAAATTGGCAAGGAAGGCACTCTGTGGCCGTCACCCCCCTCAACGGTGTCATTCCATTTATGGCTTCACTGGGGACAATGGCAGGGGAGAAGTCAAGGAAAGCAGGAAGGTCAAGGATGCTTCTGCGGAGCCTCTTTGTTCATTATGTATTTATACTGCGCGTGGTTTCCATTCGCTGGCTGCACCACTCCCGGGACCCCCAGAGGATAAGGCGAGGGAACCTGTGCTCTGAGCACCAAAGCTATTTTTATTTGTGTGCAGGGCGAGGTGACGCGGCTGCTGCAGGCCGAGGTTCAGCTCTCCCTGACACGCAGAATTGGATATTAAGGTGGAATTAGAAGCTTGAGTCCAAGGAGATCCCTTGTGAGTGATGCATTCAGGATGGCATTATGACTTTCCAGGCAGTTTCTGCGGAGAGCAGCAAGGGTAGATGAAGGAGCCGTTTTGGGGGGCATCCCCGGGCCTCCCAAGTAGCCTCGTGTGAGTCTGTGAGTCGATTGCGAATTGTTTCTCCAAATCAAATTCCCTTCCTGTTGTTTCTTTTTTTCCATGACACGTCCCCACCGGACCTGCAGAAGCGCTTCCTTCTGCTCTTCCCAGAGCTTGGCGCGTCCCGCTCGCCCACCCTCCCGGGCCCCACCCTGGCCTAGCGCCCTGGAAAGTCCCGGTCTCTGTGGTGACTCACGGACCCGTCCGCACTATCAGTGTCGCGGCACCTCTCAGTGAGAGGCAGAGGAGCCTTTCCTTACTCTTTATTTCAAAAATATTTTTAGAGATTATTGAATAGCACGAACACATAAACGTATTCCACGTGGAGAAGTTCCAGATGCAAAGGCTAAAGGCTAAAGTCTCCATCCTGCCCACCCCCACCCCGTGTTAACTTGCAGTCACGAGTTTGGCTGGTGTACTTCTAGACCTTCTCCAAATTTGCGTGATACCGCGTTTCATAGATTCCGAGACACACTTTAACATCTCTGTGGTCTAGATGAATCCTACAGTTAGTGGCTGGTCATGGTTTCATTGACAGGGTTTTTTTTTTTTTCTTTTTTAGTGGTGTGTAAAATAGTGGTGCCTTTTACAGCCCATGGGGTCTTACATGTGATGAAATATGGTATCTGTGTATCCGTAGAAACAATGTCATATTGATTTTTTATTGAAAAAGTAAATGATACCGTATTGGATCTGTCATTCTACAATGGATCCCCCCCCAATACTATGCCTTGGAGAGTTGTGCACATTGGTATATAGAGCTCCCTTATTCCTTGTTAACTGCTGCGTGGCATTGCATAGATGGATGCACCATGGTTTATGCCACTGGTCCCTGGTGATAGGCATTTAGGTTGTTTCTAATTGTTGGCTGTAGTAAACATCCTTGTACATGTCTCCCTATAGGAACACTTTTTCCGTGGCTCATAGTGAGAAAGGGGCATTGCTGGGCCCAACCTTTCTTGCATCCCATTATCTTCCATATGTTCTATCCCATCCCATCCCATCCCATCCCATCCATCCCACCCCATCCCACCCCATCCCACCCCATCCCATCCCCATCCCATCCCATCCATCCCATCTCATCCCACCCCATCCCTTCCCACTCCATCCATCCCACTCCATCCCATCCCACACCATCTCATTCCATTCCATCCATCCCACCCTGTCCTTCAGCTATAACCCGAGTACTTATTTGGTATCAGATACTGTGCCTGGATCAGTTTTGTGCCTTGAAGTGTCCATAAAAGGGAGTCAGATCCTGCCCCTGGGAACTTATAGTCTACCTGGGAGAGTAGCATGAAATGGGTCTTGGATCAGAATTCCAGAGCATGTCCAAGTTCAGCCTGGGGTAGGAGCACAGGTGTTGGTATGGTTCTGAGGAAGGCATTTCAGCCCTCATTTTATACTCATTCTGGGTCCTCTCAGGGGCAGCAAACCCCTTAGGAAGAACAAAAAGAGTGCCCTTGCACCGACACATGTCACCCCTTGACTTATCTGGGCATGAGTGTGAATCTTCCCCAGTTGTGTTCTTAAGGCTGACATGCATTCAGGCTGTTCTGGGGGCAAGGTCCCTCTCTTGTTTACCCCCTTTTGAGCTGAGTGGGGAGAAGAGAACTGCCCACCTGTCCCTTGACACCTGGTCTGTCCATGAAGGTTCTATGGCATCTCTCATCGAGGATACAGGAAACATGGGGTGGGGGGGGGTGGAGGTGACAGAAGTGGTTGGAGCCTCCCTCTCCAGCTCTGCCCCGGAGGATTTGTGAACAGGAAGTGCCAGGGAGGCTGTCCTGGGATAACCTCCGGCAGCGCTTTCAAACTTTTCAGTGCAAATGGATCACCTGGGATCTTGTGAAAATGCAGGTTCTAATTTAGCAGGTCTGGGACAGGGGAGGAGCAAGGTCCGGCACTTGCTACCAGCTCTTGGACGCAGTTCCTGCTGGAACCTGGACCACACTTGGAATAGCAAGGACTTTGGGATCACTAAGCAAACTGTGGAGGCAGGGAGGACCTGGGAAAGTGGGGGGAAGAGCGTTTTAGTGGGAGCTGGGGT
The DNA here is from genome assembly GCF_017311325.1 of Ursus maritimus. Lineage (NCBI taxonomy): Eukaryota > Metazoa > Chordata > Mammalia > Carnivora > Ursidae > Ursus > Ursus maritimus. Next base: position 8,113,767 of record NW_024424341.1, on the reverse strand, counting down.
TTTTCCAGGGGCCGAAGCTGGACACATCTGGCAGATCTCACTTTGGGGGATTATAAATCCTTTGACTTTGCACTTTGGGTACACTGGTCTCCAGCAGTGGTATCCAAGTCGAGGGAGAATTTGTTGGTTTGCTTACAGCTGATAGATTTGTGCTAGAATTTCCAACCTTGGGGTGGCATTTGACGAGGGTAAGTCATCATTCTGAGGGACTGTCCCTTGCTTTACGGGACATTCGGCACCCCTGGTCTTGCCCACTAGATGCCAGTAGCAACCTCCCTGATTATTGTAGCACTTGAAAAGATGCCCCCGAAGGGAGCTGTTGCCACACGTGGTTGAGAGCCAGCAAGCCGCACACGGCCCTTGTTGAGGGCAGGGACCATGGCCTGGTCTTCACGTCCCTAGAAGCTGGCACCATGCCTGGCGTGGAGTAGGAGCTTGGTCAATGGAGTAGGAGCTTGCATTAAAGAACATAGCATGCTGGGCGCCAAGGGGAGTAGAAGTTCTAATAATCCTGTGTGCTTCAAGGAAAAGCCATACTGTGGCCCCCACAGCAGCATCCTGACCCGAGCATTCGCGTGAGGACACAAGACACGGAAGTGAGGGAACATTCTCAAGTTCATCTCTGTCTCCTTAGCTTCCCCCCAGCACTTTGAGGCTCCCTTTTCTCACGGGTTTTTGACGATTCTGTCTGTTCTGGGCAGAGAGGCTGGAGGAGAAGGTTTGTCTTTTTCATCCTGTGTCCTCGAGGCCTGGCACATAGTAGGTGTCTTGCCAATGTTTGCTGGAAGAACGGTTTCCCTAGGGGACTTGGCTCATCTCAGAAGCCCAGTGGTGGCTCCTCGTGGTACTTTGAGGATTGGTTTGTAATGCGAGTCATCCTCCCTGATTTATCCATGCTGTTGTTGTTCTCTTTATCTGTTCAACAGCTCTTTCTTGAGCACCTGCTATGTTCTAGGCAGGGCATGATGGTGGGCAAGGTGGGCACCGTTCCCGTTGTGGAGCTGATGGTGTGCTTGGAGAGTCATACAGACAGTGGGAAAATCACAGGCTTGTCGGGGAAGATGCGTGGTGCTGTGAGAATGCTGAGAGGGGCCTCTGTGTCTGGTCTTTGTGGTGGGGCTGGTAGCGGTAAGATGTCATGGAGGGCTTCCTGGAGGTGGTGAAATTGGGGCTGAGATCGGAACCGTATTGTGTCCAAGTTAGTGCTTCAGGGTATCGGTAGAGGCAGGGCCGCTCCCACTGGAGAAAGAAGCTCTTTTGCAAGAATTTGATTTAAAGTATTTTTAAAAAAAGCTTTAGAGGTTGCACAGCTAAATGAATCAATAAAAATGTTGTCCAGACTTCATTACTCTTATTTTATAGTGTAGTGGGTTTTGTTCTGTTTCGTTCGAATCACGCGAGTGTAGCGCATACTCTTTTCTATGTGCAGGGCCTCTAAGAGTCTTGGTGCTGGATCTGGAATAAGTAAGAGATAGTGGGTAAAGTCTCCAGAGGAGAGTGCTGCAGACAGAAAGAAGAGTGTATGCAAAGGTCCTGGGGAAGCAGGGGTGCTACAAAATGTTGGCAGACCGAGGAGGCCAGGGATGTAGGGACCCAGAGAGCAGTGCCTTGAGGGTATAGGATTGGGCTGAGAGTCTTTTGGGGCTAGGTAATGCAGGGCCCGGGATGCCACTCGGGGGATAAGCCAAGGAGTGACATGATTGGGGGTGTGGCTGCTGTGTGGAGAGTAAATTCACCCGTGGGTCATTCTGGGGGGTGGCTGATGGGTTTTTCCTGCAGGGCCAGCAGTCATGTGGCCTGGAGCCACTCGTGCTGTGAGGTTGAAGGTGCCATTGCGTCATTGGTGCGCAGATCATAACCCCACTCCGCTTTGCTCTTGTGGACTCTCTCTTCCCTTTCTGGGTCAGGCAGACCTGGCCTTCAGAAGCCAGATGGAGTCCAAAGACCTTCGGGTTATGTTCAGATTTCTAAGTCACTGTAAATCTCACTGAAGTGACCTATTTTTCTCCCATCTCGCTCTTGTATTTTTTATGAATGGATAATAAAAAATGCGGCAGGGTCATTTGTTTTAATTTCCTCCTGACACCTGGACCCTGCGTTCGGTGGCAGCTGTCCCTCCAGCAGCTGGAAGTCTATCTCCAGGCGGTGGGGCCCCGGGCCCGTTCACACCAGGCTCTGTCGTGAACAGAGCAGCTGAGACAGTGGCCCCAGCGCTCATAAGACAGCCAGACCCCTTCCGACGTGGGGCCACAGGCTCAATGCCTGCTGGATGGGCCGGAACTGGTTCCAGCGTGCCTGTGTGGTCAGACTCCATAGCAACCGCTGGCTTGGAGGTGAGAGCGTGAAGCCTCCACCTCGTTTGGGACTGCCGCCTCGCCCCGCCCCGCCCATCTTGTTCACCAACTGATGGAAACCAGTTCTTCCAAGGCAAATGTGGCCTCACCTTTGATGTGGAGCGGTCATGGGTCAGGGCTCTGAGGGATGCCAGCCTCCAATGCCCGTGAGACCAAAATTCGGTTCTTTACTCAAGTGGCCATGGGTGGTGGGGTCTGTCCCTGTTTTCCAGCCTGAATTACCGCTCCCGACCTGGCCGCTGTCCTTGACGTCCATCGTTGGCTTGTCTGTGCCATTCTCTCTGCCTGGACCCCGCCCTCCTCAGTTTACTTCCTCCGCAAAGCCGGAGCCTTCCTTCCTGCCTCCCCCAGAAGCCTCCCCTGACCCCTGAGCAGACAGCAGGCCCTTGTTTACCAAATACATTTTTCTTGCTTTGTGCTTATTAGATGAATTTGTTGTAGAAGATCTATTACGTAAAGACAAGCCGAAGGAAGACGATAAAACCTAGCCGTGGTCCAGAGATCCAGGGCAATTGTCTTGGCGTTTATCCTTCCTGATTCCGGTGCTGCAATCTACTTTTTCCCACGTACCTATAGATTGTAAACAGCTTATCGTATCATTAAATACTTTCCTAAAGCTTCCATGAATTGGCCTTATCGTGTTCCATTGTCTGGCAGCATTCAGGGGGGTATTGCTGTCCCCTTGGCCAGATGGTACACAGCCATCCCAGCAGCCCAACCACGGGGCTTCTGAAGGGCAGGACCTTGCCTTTTCACCTGTGTTCGCCCAGGGGCTGGCATTTGGCTGGAGGGTTTATGGGATGTGTTTGCTGGATGAACGAACGGTCCAGAATGTGTTCCTTCTCCCATCATGGCCAGAGCTAATGAAGCTTGTACTTTGGGCCTTTTGCTTTTCCCACTCCAGGTATCCTCCCGCCTTCTCCCAGAAAGAACACTCTATAACCCAGTCTGCTGTCGTTGCACCTGTAAGAGTCAAGCCCAAAGGCTTGGACACCAGAGAGGCTGGAGGGGTTGGGCTGGGTGTGGGCAGACGGAGAGCTGCCTAAAGGTCAGTGGCAATGCTGCCTACTCCTCAGTGGCTTCCAGGCCTGGAGGATGGGGTGCTCAAGAGGGGCCCAGGGACCACTGCTGGTTGTGGGCGGGAGGAACTGCGGTGGGGTGCGAAGGTCCCTGCCACCTTCCAGCTCCAGCAGCCATGTGCGGAGGCCTCCAGGGCAGGCCTGATGCTGCCCTGGGTGCCTGGTGCACACACTCTGTGGTTACCTGGGAGCAGAGCAACTGTTGTACCCCCTCAGGCCTGCTGGAGCCTAGGACCAAAAGCCTTAATTTGTTCATGCATGGATTAAACATTATTACAATCTCTTCTGTAGCAGGCTCTATGCTGGTCCCTGCCCTCAAGGAGCCCTACAGTTAAGGGGTAAGGGTATAGGGTGACCAACTGTCCCAGTTTGCCCTAGGCCAAGAGGCTTCCTGGGACATAGGATTTTCCGTGCTAAAACTGGGAAAGTCCCAGAAAAAGTGGGACAAGCTAGTCACCCTAGTCAGACGTAGACAGAGATTACTGTCATCCAAGGAGATGCTGCAGGTGGGATGGAAGGAGGGGGATGGGCGGGGGCTGTGGAGGGACGGACTCAAGGAGGGATCTCATGTGACAGGGCTGGCACGCCTAGTGGGAGCTTTACATGGAGCTATGCTCTCCCTGGAAATAGTTTCTACCAAAGATTCTTCCCCTCTCTCTCTCAGTTCCTCATGCCACTCTCCCCAGCCCGGTGGTCCCTCTCTGGACACAGCATTGCTAGGTGCTGGGGCCAAGCAGCCCTCTGGAAAGTGCATGCCTGGGGCCTGGCTTCCGTTGCCTCTACCAGCCTCCAAGACCAGGGTTTTCTCTTTGAGGAAGAGGGTTCCCCAAAGTCGGCTCTGAAGGGGAAACCTGTCCTTCCTCCTCTGGAACTGGGAGATTGTTATCAATTTGTGTTTTCCAAGTTACAGTATCTCCTGGGGTTGACTCTTGACAGCCTCATCCCTGACTTGAGCTTATCGTTCACCTATGTCTCCATTTACTTCTTCACTCAATGCTGATCATCTGTTACGGGCCTTTGTGATGCACTGTTCCTGGAGCTGGGCACTTAGGAAATGGCAGATAAAAAACCCCTCCCGGCCCAGCGCCTTGGGAGCTGTCTCCAAGCCGGCCAGCTCCAGAAGTAGCTTTCTCATCTACAGGTGCTGGTGGGAAGGACTGCGTTAAGTCAGTCCCATAGGGGGCCTCCCTGAGGGCTGACACCCAGGGGAGAGGCTCCTTTGCCAGGTACCTCTCTAGAGCCTGTGTCCCCAGAAGGCCGTGGGGGGCTTGGGAGAATGGAATCTTGTACCCTTCTCTTGGAAAAGCCATTTGTCTATGGAAATGCAGTTTGCTTTTGAAAGGAGGAGAAAGAAGAGGAAGGCCACCAGGGTGAGAATGTGTTTCCTACAGGCCAACTCCAAAGTCAGTTTCTAGCATGGAGGTGAAGTCCTGGGAAAATGTAGGCCTGGCCTGGACATGGGGTTACCATCCCCCATGATCCCCCTCACCCCTGATTCTAAATGCTCTGTGCCCAGCAGAAATGATGGTGATTTTTTAGCATGCTTTAAAAAAAATCAACGAAGGACAACCCCAAGCCCGCCACGTCATAGTACGGTAGTACAAAGAGAATTTTGAAAGAAGCAACCAAAATTTCTAGAGATTTCTTTGTGGTTCCAGTGGCCGTGGCGTGGTTGAGGGAGGTCGCCTGTCTCATTCCAGTGCACATGAAGGGGGGTCCTGAGGGCAAACGTGGAGCCTCGGAGGAAGGAAAAGACCCCGCGTTGGAATGTGCATGCCTGTGTATTGGTGTGTGTGTTCCTATCAACACACGTACACATTTATCACATTACATCTGCTTTTACCTTTAAAATTTTATGAACACGGGCATATGGCGCATTATCGTGCCACAGAGTGTGAGAGTGTGTGTGTGTGTGTGTGTACACGCACAGGCAGGCCTGCTTGGCGCTCGCTCCGCTCCTCGAGCGGCTGAGAAAGTCTTTTGGAGAGAGCGCCTCGGAGCGCGTGGGGCTGTGGGGCTGTGGGTGAGCCACCCTCCCCGGGGCCCCAGCCTGGCCCTTGGCCCACCAGGCCATGAATACATTTCCATCCATCTCCGGCCCCCATCACCTAGGCAGCTAATTCCTCTGAGCCCCTCTGCCTTATTAAAGTCACAGATCACTTTCGCGAGCTTAACGCTGTCAAGACCAGCGTGCCCCAGTTCCAACCCCTCCCCGCCATGCCGCCTCTCCTGGAGGGCTGGGGGTGGTGGTGGAGGTGAGGGTCCTGCCAGCAGCCCCCACCCCACCCCCCGCCCCACCCCCCGGCCCCCTCCTCGGTTCGGTCTGCCCGACGCCTCGCAGTGATCAGCGAGGTCGCCTCCAGATTCCTTCAGTAAAGCCCTTGGCAGGGATACAAGGGCCATCACAGCTGTGCCGCACAGACCCGCTTCCGAAGGCGAGGACGGGGCCGGCCCACTGGAAGTGGCGCGGTGGCGGAGGGGTGCGAGGCTCGCTGCTGGTTCGGAGAACGCTCCTCCTGTCCCCGGCTGCCTCGGCCTCCCCTGTTATGAAATATGGATGGTACCGGTTCCAGCGTTGGGAGACTCGCTGGCAGCGCCGAGCGTCTCCAAAGGCCCGCCTTGTGCATGCACCTAAACACTTCACTGAGCAATCTGTCAACATGTCAGCAACACATGTTTTGTAAAAAGCTTCCAGTGGGAGTAATGACTCCCACCAGGACTTCCAAAATGCTTTGAATTCAGCAGATTTCTATTGCGGGCATCCCCTGGGGTGCCTTTTACAATGCCTACATTTCAGAAATTTGAGCCACAGACCCCTGGGGGTTTCCTTTCATAATGCCTCAAAATGTAGGGTTATATTGTTGGAAGTCCCCATGGGGTCTTTATTAATACCTGAATTCTGAGGAACTGGAAATTACACAGGGCACTGCAGGGGCCCAGATCCACACCAGGAAGAAGAGAAAAACTCTGTGGGGAGATTTTTTTTCTTCATGCAAGAGTGAAAGAGAAGAATTTGCTAAAGGACAAAATTGAGTGTGTTTGAGCTCCCTTCATTTAATCTGCCTTCTAGAAGGCTACAGTAAAATCTGCAACGGGGAAGGGGGGAAATGACTTTTCTATTTTTAAATCTCACTTTGATATTTTAGGGGCCGGGGCATATTCTCTTTAAACACCCAGTGTCGAGGGGGTATTGTTTAAAAATAAATTATGTTTCTTTTTGGTAATTGAAAACACCTCTGCCGTGCCCCCCTCTCCCGGGGTCTCCCCTCTTCCTTAGAGCTGTTAAACTCCTGGGGCGCGCGCCGGCTCATTATCATTAACCGTTTGGGGTCGGTTTGAGATATTGGCCCGCTCACTGTCCTCCCCTCCCCTCCCCTCCCTTCTGTGCATTAAAGATGAGAAAATCAACCTTGGAGAGGGTCCAACCCCCCCGTGCGAACTGGTTTCAAACCCTCTCTCCCAGTCGGGGCCATCAGAATAGGAAATCTCGAGGTTGCCGGCTACTTTTTTTTGCAAGCGTCTTGTTGCCGAAGTCTTGCAAAGACAGAAGGGATGTTCTCCTGTCCCTCAACACGCACACGCACACACACGCACACGCACACACGCGCGCGCACACACACACACACACACACACACCAGCTTCTGCAAGTGCCTTGTTCCAGCTCTCCTGTCTGCTCGCTCACCTTTGGTATTGTTTTTTTTAAAAGTTACAAGACTTCCCCATGTTAAGCCTTAGGGTTAATTTAAGCTGCTTTTTTTCCTTTCTAAATCTGGCACTCACTGGCTTGCTGAAAAGAGGTCTCTCGCTTTCTCTTTCTATTACAGTCTCATTGACTGGGACAAGAAAATAACATTGAGAGAGCTAACTTGCGGCCGCCAAGGCCAAGAAATTCTAAGTTGCTGATAAGACCCTCCCTCCCCCCTCCCCCCTCCGCCCCCCCCCTCTCTCTCTCTCCCTCCTCCCTCCTCCTTTCTGCCAGAGTGACTGGATCACACAGGGGACTCGGGAACTCACATTTTCCCCCCTCGGTGAGACTCCCAGACGGTGCTCAACCATCTGTGGTCCCGTGGGTCCAGCAGAGGGGGCCCGAGGAGGGGGGTTTGCCCATCAGGAGCTGGTTGGGTCAGACGCTCACAGAGATCCTCTGCACCCACCCTGAGCGGGCTGATTAATTAAGCAATTGCATCATTGATTCAAGGTTTGTGATTTGGTGCCAGGGCGCTGGCTGGCGCATTCCTGAGCTTTCCTCCCCTGGGCTGTCAGTTGTAGGATCCCTTTCTTTTTTTCCAGGCGGATTTTCCTCCTCCTGCCAACGCTGGGCGCTTGGTGAGGAAAGGAATGGGGGCCCCTGTGTCTCAGCCGCCAACCCCGCCAACCCCCCACCCCTCCTGCCGCCCCGACCCCCAGCCAGGAAGCTCCGGAGGCTCCTGTGGTGTCTTGATGGGTGGGGCTGCGGGCTCACAGCCCTGGGCAGACCCCAGGAGGGAACTTTCCTCCTCGCAGCATGGCCCCATGGGCTTCAGCAGGGGCTCCAAGGCTGAGAGGGCAAGGAGCCCCGCGGTGCTGATTTGACATTTTTAGCTGAAGACCTTTGTTCAGACCAATTTCCAAGTAGCTTTGGGTTGGAGTGCATTCTGCTTTTTTCTTTTTCTTTCTTTTTCTTTCTTTCTTTCTTCTTCTTCTTCGTCTTTTTTTAAATCCTGGGCCTATTTTTCCTTTTTCTTTCAAAGTGATGAAATAGAATCTGACCCCGGGAATCCCATTCTCGCCATCTCTTTCCCCAGGCCACCCTCTCCCGCCTGACCAAGAGGGCCTGAATTTCCCGGTGGCCTCTGGGTCTCAGACCATCCTCTCCCTGGCCCCTCCCCGGGTCTTCTGAGGGCTGCAGACTCCCACAGGAGGCCATCTCCCAGCCTGGGGCCTGGTTCCAGAGCTGCAGGGTGGGAGCCGCCATTTTCCTGTCCTTCCTCCTGGAGACTTTGGCCTGGCCTCGTTTGGGGGAGGCAGTGAAGTCGGCCCAGATGCTTTCTGAGCCTCTGGCCTCAGGGGTGAGAGACACGGTGATGGGTGGGAGAGCAATAGAGCAAGAAAACCCAACCCACTTCCAAGGATACAGACTTTTTCTAGGGGAGGCCCCAGCAATGTGGCAAGAACCTCTTCAGTTTTCACTGAATGGAGGTGGCATTGTAAGAGCCAACCCCTCGGCCTCCTGCTTCTTGGGGGCTGGGGGGGAGGTGGGGAAAACCCAAACCATAAAAACAACCCAAACCGAACAATAGAAATGCCTCCTCCTTTTTGGGAAAGAGGGGATGGCAAACTTCGGTTCTTTAGAAAACCCATCCTGTTGGCCAAAATAGATGGCAAACCTCCTTCCAGCGTTAAAATCTGCGTGGTTCCAGTGAGGAAGGGTTGGGGGGAGGTGGTGTCCTTGAGCCCCAAACAGATGTCCGGGGAGGGGAGGCCAGAAAGCCTCCTCTGTGCGGTGATTTATTTTATTTTTTAGATCTATACGCTTTGGCCACATTTATTTATTTATTTCCAAAGGGCTATTTTTGGCTTCTGCCCGGGCTCCTTTGTAGCAAAGCCCCCTTTTCTAGAATTTCCTCTCCTTTATTAGAGTTACAGCTCAGCTTTGTGCGGCCCCGGGGGAGCCGGCCAGCCGCTGGCAATTTCTCTCAGACACCCAATTACCCCCTGACGTCAGTGCCTCCTCGCCCCGCTCCCCTGGGTGCCTGCATTTTTTCCTTTGTAACACTAATAGCTGACTAGCTAAGTGCCTGTCGGTTCCTTGGCAGAAGAGCTGATTGTGTTTTCGGCTGGATACTAAATCCAAAAACTATGTAAAAATGTCAATAGGTGAGTGCACATTGATTTTGGTTAGTCACAGTGATATTTGAGCCCCTTTGGGGACTCTGTCTGGGGAAGTATTTTACAAGAAAGATAATATAACAGAAAATTACTGGAGCTCCGCGGGTCTCTGGTGGGTTTCTTAGGGGCCTGCTAAATTGCTGTAGAATCAACAAATGCTTTATTAATCTAAATTTGTGGTTTTGTTCTTTCTTCTCTTCAGAAGGTTGGAGTTTTAATGATGCCGGCGGCGAGGCTGGGCGGCGCGGCCCGCACCTTGGCTGCCGGGCTGGGGTACCCTGGCTGGTAATGAACTCCCAGAGGATTCTGGGAGCAGGGCGGCTGCGTTCCCAGCCGGCTTCCTGGGGAATGCGGAGCAGGCGCCGGGCCCGCCGCTTGCCAGGCCGAGGTCTGCGCGAGCAGATAAGGTGAGGGGCTGAGGGCCTGGAACAGCTGTGCCGGGCCAGGCTGACTGGGAGCGGCTGATAAGGGCCCAGAAGGAGCCCAGGCGGGCGGCGTGGCACCGCCAGAAATCTGACGGGGTATCAGGACTGGCAAAGAAAGTTAAACGCGGCCGGTTCCGGGGGATGGTTGGCGGACCTGCGGAGAAAGATAATGGTAATTGATGGAATCAAAGTCACAACACAGCCTTGTGTTTTCTTGGCAATTAATTCCCCCCCTCCCCAACTCCTCACCCCCTGGCATTCTCAGGGCCCAGGATGCCCTGTGAGCAGCCTGTGCGCTCAGATAATCAGCATGCCCTCCTCGCTCTGGCGGGCGGGAGCCGGGAAGATGAGGCCGGGCACAGACACAATTAGAGACCAGTTTTTTTTTTTTTTTTTTTTTTTTTAAATATAGTACAAACAAACAAGTCAGAAAAGAAAGCCCCACTGAAAAGTTAGGGATGTGTCACTCCGGGAGCTCATCTGATCTTGCTCTGGAAGGCAAGGAGGAAAATCGATGTCTTTGTAAGAGCGCAGGGGCGCTGGGTCTCCTGGCTGGGCAGGACAATGTGAGTGGGGTCAGTCCCTGCACACGCACGCGCACACACGTGCACACGCACACCACGCCTTCCACATGGTGCTGCCGGGGAGACTGCGCCGATAATGGGCCTGCAGTTTATGCTTGTGCCGTGTACAGATGTGCCCGCCTCTCCTGCGCGCGTGTAGGCCTGCCCCCCTCTACCTTTTGTCCCTTGAAAGGCAGCCCTTCTCAACAATAGGCCGACCAGGCTGTTTCCGCGGGCTCACGCTGCCCGCCTGCTCCGTAGGTAAGGCTTTCAGCTGGTCTTTCGTCGTGCACACGCTGGGACACACCTGCTTACAGACACGCGTGAGCGCACAACTCTGGGGCGCGCACCCACTCTTCTGCCCGGCCCTGGCTTGCTGGTCCCTGAGCGGGTCCGGCTGTGCCCCAGGGAGCCCCCGTGTCGACTCCAGGATCTTAAGCAAATAAAACACTCCAAAAAATTTCCCTGGAGTCTTTTGAAATTAAAATCAGTGTGCAGTAAAACGGCATGTCAGTCTGGCGTGTGAGGTGCAGTCCTCCAAATCACCCGAGACGGTATAAGAGAAGCGATGGGGAGCAGTCTTCCAGGCGATTCTACCTGGTGTTGGGCATATACGCCAGGACCCTTCTGGTTGGTGTGAGGCAGGAACCGAGCGCTCCTGTTGGAAGGTGATGCCATCAGCTAGAGGGATTTTGGTTCCCCCTCGCACACATTTTCTGGCCTTCCCTCTTTCAGGGAGCCCATCTCTGGCTAGGTGACAGAAGCCAGGTGACAGAGGGATCCAGTGGGACAGGACTGGGAGGCTTCTGATTTTAATCTGACCTCCTGTCAGGTCCATCCCATTCTGCCTTTGTGAGGGGCTGACATTAGCCTTCCATGGAAGCAGGGTCTCGAGTGTGGTCAGAGAGAAAGAGAAAGAGGTGTGGGCCAGCCCTCCCCAGACAGCTTCCTCCCCCAGGACTGGCTGCATTCCTGCATCAGCCCTCGCCAGCTCCCCCAGAGCTTTGTCTCCCCTGTAGGGTCGGAGGAAGGAGGTTTGGAAAGGAGGCCCCCTGGTGACTTCTGAGCCATCAAAGCCTGGGACAGCAGGCCTCCAGGCCCCTCAGCTCCCCTCCTGAATGGGCTCTGCAGGCCGGCAGCTGTTTTGGGGCCTGGAGAGGAGGAAGGGGGCTGGTTCTTTGTCCCTGGAAGAAGGCCTCCCGGAGGCCCAGGCCTGCATGGCGGGCAGCCACGTTAACCTTCCACCCTGGGGGGAGGGGGCTTGCCTGAGGTCAGGCACATAATGAGGCCAGGTCCCTGGCTGTCCCCTGCCTGGTCTCCTGCAACAAAGGCCCAGTCAGGCTGCACAATGAGGGGGAGGCGGCTGGGTGGGGGCGGGTAGGTGCCGCCACAGCCGGCCTCTGCGGCCCAGGGTTTCCGTCCAGCCCACCCCATGCTGGGCACTTCAAAGGGGCAGAGGGGAGAGGCCAGCCCGGCTGGCGGGCCTTGGCCTCCTGCTCCCAAAGCTGCCACCGGAGGTGGAAAAACACCTTGAGAACATGGTCATGGAGTCAGGTTTTTGGAATCTGGCTCCACGGGGAGCCCTTGGTATGGGGTCTTTCTCTGGCAGCCTTGTTTCACTGTTTGGAGCCAGAGCTCAAGATGGCCCAGTTATTTAAATCAGAGCCTTTCACATCATCATCATCATCATCAACAACAACAACAGCAGCAACCGGCATGTGAGGACACATACATGTCACTGAGCCCAGAGCGTGCACTCACCTCTCCCGAGTGCCTTTTCTATCTGCTTGTTGAGGTGGGAGGGTGAGCAGGTCTAGGCGCACCTCTGTCCTTCAGGTGGGAGGAAGGGGAGCCAAAGACCCATCCTGGGGCACAGAGCTCAGCTCTTTCCTCCTCCAGACCCCTGCGTTCTCACAATAACACGGGCGGCCGGGCAGTGGCCCTATGTCACAGATGATGCCACGGGGATAAGCAAGGCTGCCCGAGAGCATGCAGCTCTGTCACTGTGACTCCTGTGCCTCGGTTTCCTCATCTGTAAAACGGGGCCACTAACAGTACCTACCTCGTGGGCGTGCTGGGAGGATGCCTTGCAATACTGTGTCAGGGGCTGCGAGTGAGCACAGTCAGCGCCCAACACACAGTGGCTGTTCTCGTTGAAGTCTGTGGGTCCGGAGTCTGGCCCTGGTCTTCTCGGCTCCTGAGCCAGTGTCCTTTTTGCTTCCAGACTGAACAAAAGAAAACTCTGTAAGGTTGCTGAGGGATGATTGCTCCAAGCTGCTGGGTGCAGAGCTGGGGAAGAGGCCCAGATTGGCGATAGAGATGGTCTGAGCCGCAGGCGTCTCAGGTGCCGGGATGGGAGCCAGAGGCGCCTCTGAGGGCCACACTCTCCAGTCTTCAGCAGGTGTGAGGTGCACGTAGGTGTTGGGCCTAATTTGCCAGCTTTTGCTTAACTGCAGAGAATCATTTCTTCCCATGATATTGGATCATATATATTTTTTAAAGATTTTATTTATTTGAGAGAGTGAGTGAGAGAGCACGAGCAGTCTGGGGTGGGGTGGGGGGGAGGAGCTGAGGGAGAGGGAGAAGCAGATTGCACGCCCAGCAGGGAGCCCGATGCATGACTCGATCCCAGGACCCTGGGATCATGACCAGAGCTGAAGGCAGATGCTTAACTGACTGAGCCACCCAGGTGCCCCTGGACCATATTTTGTATCTGGGAAATGCTCATGAGGATTTCCAGAGGCCCTTTCAACACAATCCCAAGAGGCTGTTGGGTAATCAAAAGTGGGCTTCCTGGTCCCCTTCACCCTCTCCGAGGCCTGGGGGTGCCTCTCCTGGAGAGAAGGCATCAGAGTCCTTCCTGGAAGGAGGAGGGCAGGGCCCGCTAGGGTCTTGTGTGCAGAGTGCCCTTTGCAGGAGAGGAAGACATAGGCCATTCAACCTTTGAAAGTCCGCCGGGTGTAAGACGGTGGGAAGAAAGGTGCGGTGAAGCCCGTCTCAGTGCCTGGGCAGCCGTCTCTGCTTGCAGAGGAGCCGGGATTGGATGCTTTTACCACGTGGGCAGAAAAAGAGCTTCGTGAAATAGCCGGAGGTACAAAAACACATTTCAGACTGGATGGAGAATTACTCTTGAGGCAGGGAGGGATCCTTGGGAGTTCACCTCTCATGTTCTCCTGTCTCTGCTTTCCTCTTCGTTGGCTTCATTCTCAGCCAGGCTCTTTCGAAGAGGGGCTGGTTAATCCCGCTCCCCTCCGTGGCCCGACACTCACATCCCCCTTGCTGAGCAAGAGCATCTCTTTTCTGGACTAGTGAGAAAGCCTCAGGATTCACTCCGCTTGGCCCACACTGGTCACGTGCCCACCCCACACTGATCTCGTAGCTGGGGGACGCAGGGCTAGCTGCCCGGCCTGGGGTGTCTGAATCACAGAGGGAGGAGTGTTCGGTCAAGGAAAACAGGGCTGCTCTTACGGATGGTGGGATGGGTGGTGGACAGGCTGAAAAGCATGGTGTATTCCACCTCGGACATTGGGAAGCATCCTTCGAACTTTGTTCACATGTCACGGGGGCTCTGGAGCCTGACTGCCTGGGTTCCGCTTCGTGCCCACTGTGTGATGTGGGGCAAACCTTATCTTTGTGCCTCAGTTTCCTTATCTGTCAAATGAAACAAACAGTAGTCGGTACCCCATACCACATAGGTTTGTTGTAAGCATCAAATGAGTTCACCCGTGTGAGGCGCCTTGAGCAATGCTGGGCCCATGGGAAGCACTTAAATAAATGTTAGCTGTTGCCGTTTTCACTAATTCATTCACTTGTTCATGAGCTCTTGCACTCAGACAAGAAGTGAGTAAGTCATGGTCTCTGCCATGGACTGCATAAAGGGAAAAGGTGTGGAAGCGTGTGAAAAATCCGGAAGTGGCTTTTTATCCAGCATATTGCCAGTGGGTGGGCATCTGCTTGCCTGTTGGGGCTTGTATACTCCATGGATTGAGCTTTGCCCAGCCCCTTCCTTGTGTCCCTTTCTAGAACCTTCCTCCTGTGTGGCTGGTCTGTTTAGCTTCTATGCTTGCTGCCAGCAAGATGGATGAGGTGGCTTCAGGACTTCTGTGTTTTGGCTGCAGGAGGCAGAGGTCCTGCTTGGGTCCCCATGTTGGTCCTTGGTGGGAGCCACTGGGTCCAGTGGATCCTATTCCCTGGCTTCACTGAGGCTTGCTTTCTTTTGAAGCATTGGTCCTGGCTCCACTGTGGCCTTGCTAAATTGTTCTGTGCACCAAGGATGCAGGTCAGGATTCTGAAGGAGGACAGGATGAGGAGGGAGAAAACCTCTGCATTTTCTCCCTTCTGGCCCATGGTGGGTATGCTCAAATGTGAAGGACCGTGCATAAGAAATGGGGCAGTGGTGCCTGATTCCTTACATTGGGAGAAAGTGGGTACTTCATCCTTTAATGCCCTCTATGTCTGTCTTAGGTATGTGTTTTGGGGATCCTTTATTTTTACCTATCAAGAAACTGAGGCCCAGAGATGTTCAGGAACTTGCTCAAGGTTGCCCAGCCAGGACATGGCAGGGCCTGGTGGCAAACCCATGTCTGCCTGACCATGGATTCCAAGTTCTTGGTCCCCGAGTTGTACCGTTCCATAGAGCGAGTTGTGCACGGTCTCTGGCATTTTTCCAGCTGGGAGAGGCAAACAAGGTGGCATTTTCTTTCTACAAGTTAGAAATTTCAGAGACCAGAATTGCCAAGAGATAAGAAGCCTGGTAGACAAGAGTATATCTTTGTACATACTCTTTATACGTATGTAATCACCCCGAGTATATCTTTGTGGGCTGTATTCACTCCTTTCTAAAGGACCCCCTATCTTCGTCTGGCCAAATCCTTCCCCACTAAGGAATGGCCACTGCAGACCCCCTCATGGTGACCAGAGGCCCAAAGTCAGGAGCCGTGGGCCTGCTTCTGAGAAGGAAGTAATCAATGACCCCAATCAGATGCTTGTGCCTCAGGCTGGAGCCGATGGCTTCTGGGGAAGGTCGCCCCTCCTGTCTCCACACACTCCCCAGGGTCTTCGTCTGGCCAGACAGGAATCAGCTCACAGGAATTCATTAAGTTTGCCCGCAGACCTGCTGGCCCCTCTCTGGAGCCTCCTCCCCCTAGCCGTTGGCTCCACCCCCCAGCCTGCCAACTCCAGCCTGGGGGTGCTGCCCAAGGCGGACCCCTGGGGCTGCCTGTCCTCCACCCCTCAAGCTGGTTTTGTTTCTGCTGGGCCTTCTCTTGGCCAGTGCCTGGCCACACAATTCAGTCTTGGGCGGTGGGGAGCGTGGGGAGCGTGGGGAGCGTGGGGAGCGTGGGGAGCGTGGGGAGTGTGGGGAGGAGGCCCCCCTGCATTTTCCATTTTCCCCTTTGAAAGCTGGTGGCTGACATGTCCTGTCCTCTGAAAGGGAGGAAAAGTGGCACAGTCTTTTGGCCTCCGCCTTGTTGGACGGTTTCCCTCTCGCCCTCGCCCTCCTCCGACCCCCGTTCTCATTGGGAGCGCTGCTTGCTGCTGCTGTCTGTGTGCCTGTGCTGGGGAGGGGTGCCAATAGGCATGGCCTGGGGTTCTTTTTGGGGCATGAATAACTCATTTGCTTAACCTGTCGGTACCTCATTGGTGCCTCCTCTGGAACCTCTCTGGTCTGTACCTTGTTATCAAAGATTATTATTATTATTATTATTATTATTATCATCATTGATCTGGGGGAAGCTCTAGAGAGTCTTTGGGAGGTGATGTCACACCATGGAAAGAAGAGATGATTTGGACCTTGACAATTCTGTGTTCAAATTCTTTCTCTGCCCTAAGTCTATGATCTTTAGCAGTGAGCCTCTTTGTGAGCCTTAGTTTACCCCTCTGTGAAATGGGGCCACCGAAGCCTTGTTTGCATGGTGATGGGGGATTCAGAGGGGTGAGTGTGAAGGGCCAGCACACTGACTGGCACATTGGGGCTGCAGTCAGTGAGCGGTGGTTCTGTTTCCTTTGGCATGGAATAGGACACCCCGCAAGAAATCAGATGGGGTGCCGTAGGGCGTGAAGAGGGAGCCTTCACCTGTGGATGGTCGGGGGAGCAGCAGGGAACAATCCAGGCTACAGTACCTCGGTGGACCTGGGACAGGTGCCGCAGTGCTTTGACTGTTGAGTTACCTTGTGTCACAGAGCTGGGGCCCGTCCTGGGAGCCCTTTGGGGGCCAGTGGGGTCCAGAGATGTGGCCACTGTGAGGGAGGAGCCCCCTCATTTCTCTGTCTGGGGAAGGACAGCCCTCCCAGCTGCTCCTCACAGACCCGTCTCCAGCCAGGCCACCTCCAGGCGACACCCAGCCTCTTCTTGCCCTCTGTGAAGCTATGCTGGAGATTCTAGCCGTGGCCCCACAGGCCTGTGGGACCCGCTATGTGCCCCATGGTGGATATGCACTTGAGCGAATTCTGGCCTCTTCCCAGATATTCTGGAGTGAAGGGAGGGGAGCCAGGCCTCGTCTCCATCTGACGGACACCAGACATTTCCAAGCCTCTGGCGGTCACAGGGAAGTGTCATCCTAGGGAGGTGGGCTCTGAGCATTTCTGTAAACACTCCAGGAGAATTCTCTAGGAAAGCAGCGTGTCCGTGCCCAAATAATTTATCATATAACACCATCTTGGGCCTGTGCCCTGAGCCACCATGCACGAGCAGGAACACATGGCCCTTGTCCTGCAGTCACCCCTCCAGCTCCTCAGCTCTGTGCCTGTGTGCACAGCCAGGATCTCTCAGGGTCCCTGCTGTGCTGGCCCTGGGAGCCCAGCCCAGCCTCATCCCAGTACCTGTGGCACCGCTTCCAGCCCCAGCCTCCAGCCCCGGCCTCCTGACCCCCAGGAGCCACAGGATTACCCCGTGGGCACTGCATGAAGAAAATCCTACAGCCTCGAACTTGTCTTCTGCTCCCATGCTCACAACCTGGGAATTTGCGAGTTTTTCTTCTTCACTGAGTCCCTCCTTTATCACATGAATAACACAGTCACACCCCATGGTTTGTGTATGTGTTTTAAGAACGTCAGTGATTTATTTAAGTCGTTAGCCCTTTTCGGTGTATCACTGTTTTGTCACCCTGTCCTGGCATTTCCTCATTTATGACATACACCTGGATTCTCCTAACTGGGGGAGACCTGAGCCTCCCGCAGCCTCTGGGAGGGCCTCCTGGGCCGCCAGCAAGGCCTCTGCTGAATGGGCTCCCGCGTGGGGCCTGCGGTTGGCCTCCTGGGCCCAAGACTCGATGGACTTCCCTCCACTCTTGAGAAAGAGGGCGGGCTCCCATGTGCCTTCCCCGTCGAAATTATCTCCCTGACTCCTCCCCTCGATACAAAAGGCCCAAGTCTGGGTCCAGAGTAACTTATTTGTAATGCATTTGCAGCGTCCATATTGCAATGTTAGCCATGACTGGCTGCTGTGTAGAAGGGGGAGTCTGCGTTTGAAGTTTAATCCAGCTTCTACTTAAGCTCAGTCCCTGGGCAATCCTTTTTTCTGCCGCTGAGCTCAAACAGCCGGTCCTCAGGTTTGATCTGCTGCCCCACGGAGCCCTGCCCAATGTGAATTTGAAGGTTTTTTTTCCCCCTCTCAACCAGGGAGACTTGCAAAAAAAAAAAAAAAAGTCACCATGGTCCATGGCGCCGGCTCCCACGGTGGGTCCCTGGGTCCCCCCTGGAGCCCCTCCAGCCACCAGCCTTCCGGGGGGGGGGGTGCCGTGTCCCTTCCTCGGGGTCTCTGAGGAGCCCCTTTGAGCTGTCTCCGCTGGTGGACAGCGAGCCCTGGGGAGTCCGGGAGTCCTGTCTGGCATGTGGGGGGCCGAGCAAAAGGAGGGAAAAAAGGGGGGGAAATGAAAGGCGCGAGTTTGTCGGGAACTGGTGCTGGCGGTGGAAACAGGAGCCACAGCAGGACAGAACCTGGTGGCCTTCAAAACTTTTCTTCTCCCCTCTCGCCACACGACTCGGAGGAGGCAGGCAGTAATTAAAGGCCCCCCTGGCTCCTCATTTTCTGTGCCCGTGGCTTTGATCTGGCTCATGTCGGGCGGCTATCTTCATTGTTCGTGCCTTTCTTTCATTCTTGTTTGATGGTAGCAATGATGATCTTTGATTCCAGAGTCGGAGGTGGGCAGGAGAGTGTTACAGGTCTTACATAATGCATCTTTCACATCTTATTTTTAAACACGGGCATAATCAGGGCTGGGCAGAGGCTGGGCTTGATTTTAACCCGTGTTCGGGGAGAGGCGGTCGCCTGCCCCGTGGCGCTGGCCTGGGGGTAGGTGGGGACAGGCAGTCCTGTGCAACTGAATGAAAATTACTAGAGGAAGCGTTTTCCCCTCCACCCCTTTCTAAATATAACCTGGAGGGAGTTTTTCCTAATTGTTCCCTCATGGCCAAAGATGTGCTGAGAGCGAGCAGGACAGGGAAGGCCCAGCCCGCGGAGCCGGGCTTCTCTCGGTGGCGTGGTGGGAGGCCTGCGTGCTGTTTATTAGTGGATGGTAATAAACTATAAGGGACAAGCCACGGGAGGAAGTGTATGAGCCAGTCACTCAGGTGGCCGGGATGAAATGGAGATGCTGGGCAGACGCGGGCGAGGTGGGCAGCAGAAGGGCGGCTGTCACCGTCTGCACACCTTCTGTGCTCCTCAGCTCCCACCTCCCGGCCGTAGGCCCCATGGGCTGGACAGAGATGAGAACACGGGGTCCCGATGAGAAGAGGCCTGAGGCCCAGGCTTGGCACGAGGATGCGCGTGGCTAAGGCAGGAGTGGCCAGCTCAGGTGGAGGTGGGGGCCGGGCGGGGCTGGGGGATAGAGATGGCGTGCCCGCTGGGGGCACAGCGGCTCCTCGTGCCGGGCTGGGGGCCGGACCCAAGCTTCCAGACTTCCAAGAGAAACCAGGAAATTGGGTTGTCAAGGTTGAAATTCGGGTTGAGATGAGGTGGAAATCTTTCTTGGTCAGAGATGGTGAAGGCAAAGGCTGGGAGGTGGGATAGCCCTGGGGGAGGGCGAAGGAGGGGGTGGCTAGGGCGAGAGGTTCAGGAGCACGGTGGAGCCAGGCGGCAAGGCAGGGAGGTCCTTCACCGCTATTCCACAGCCTCTGCACCGGGCAGACTCCGAAGGCCAGTGGCCCGGGCGAGAGTGACCAGCTCCAAGATGGATGCAGAGGCCCTTCCTAGCAGGGAGCTCCGCTGGGCTGGAAGGGTTCTGCCCATGATGTCGGAGGCCACATGTCTTTGCCACTGAGCGTGTTCGTGAGGGTGTGGACACATCCTGCTACCATAGGAACAGGCCACTGTAAGCACTGCCTCGTTCTTCAGACAGCGTTGATGGTGCATTGCCTGCAAGGGTCCGAGGTCGGCCTTCCTGCCCACCCACCCCAGGCTCAAGTACCAGGATTTTTAGGCAGTGATGTTTCAGAAGATATTTATTGAGCACCTACTGTGCACCAGCCCTCAGACTGGGTGCTGAGTCTACAAGGATCAGCAAGGCAGGCCGGCCTGGTCCACGAGGGAGAAGGACCACGGACAAATCACCACATTGCGGCGTATGTCATTAGAGGCGTGTGAGTGTCTGGAAGGAAGAGCATGAGGCGTGAGAGAGAAGCAAAGCTTTCTCTGAAGAACACACGTGGAAGTGAGGTGGAACGATGCACAGAAATAATGGGGACGGTAGTCTAGAGAGGCTTCGAAGACCCCAGGGCAGGCAGGCATGTGGAAGTCGGAGGACTGTCAGCGGGCGGTGCTGGGGAGCGTGGTGAGCAAGGGCGTGCACTGTGGAGGCGGGTGGGGACCGACCCCTGCAAGGCCTTGTGGGCCGAGGTAGGGATGCTGGGGGGCGAGGAAGATGGGTATGGGCTGCGTGGGGAAGCTGATGTGGTGGTGCAGGGGGTGGAGGTGGAGAACCAAGGGCATATTCGAGAGTTTTCTAGGCAGTAGAATTGACAGGACTTGGGGATGAGCTAGAAGCTGGGGGCAAGGGAATGTGGGGTGCTAGGGGGACTCCTGGGGTCCTGGCTTGGGCAGCAGATGAATGGAGAGGACTTTCCTGAAGTGGGGAGGCTTGGATGAGAAGCAGGATTGTGTGTGAAGTCCTTCCCCTGTTCTGGCAGGCCTGGAGGCAGAACTGGTGAGGACCGTGGGGTGTAATCCAAGGAGCCAGAGATCCCACAGCGCCTGAGGGCTGGGACTGCCCCTGCTCTGTCCCCAGCTGAGCCCAGTTAGAGTGTGTAGAAGGGCCCGCTCCAGGAGGCCACAGAGCAGTTCAAACACGTTGGGACCAGGTGCTGTTTGACCCTTGAAGATCTTGCCCTGGGCTGCCTCCTTCCCCACCCACAGCTGGCGCTTGAGCTTGCGTCCCTGGCGGGTTGCCTGATGCTCAGATGGGAGGCAGCCTGTCCAGTGTCCCTTGCTTCCTTGTAAATCCTCTTGGCTGGCCAGACCCGGCCTCTGGAGCTGGGGATAGCTGGTAGCTGGGTGGATGGTGCCTTTCTGGGCTGATGTGGGAGGGAGGTGTATTTCCAGCTGCTGTCTGAACTGCACCCAAAATCCGCTTTGGCTGCTGTGTGGCAGAGCCGCTGGCTTGGGCTCTCCACCTTCCTTTAGGACCCACCGCCTTCAGCAGCTCCCTCGTACAGTTGGGGTGGGGTGGAAGTGGGTCCTGCTTAACCTGGCCAGGAGGGGCCTAGACCTGGCTCATGTTGGGAAGGACTTCTAGGTAATGGAGTCTTCTGGGAAGACAGGGCTCCCCCATGGGCTCCATACTCTTGATGAGCTGCATTTCTGCTGTCGGTTCAAGGCAGCTCCCCAGATTTGTTACTTGGAGTCAAGGAGTCTGATGTCAAGGGACCACTCGTATCCTGACCAGCACCTTGAGAGGCCTAGCTTCTTTTTTCATCCTCATCCCCAAAGCAGACTTTCCAAGAGAGGCACAGACGGGTCTGGGCTGGCAATGGGAGGCCAATGTACCACTTAATACAGGGGATCTTCTTGCTTGTGGCCTGGGGTCTTTTCATCTCTGCCCTATTTCTCTCACCATCCAGCCTTTGAGCTAATTAATGGCATGAACTTCCTCATGATAGTTGGTTCCCCCCAGAGCAATTGGGGAGTCTAAATACCCGATATATCTGGCCATGTTTTTATAGTTTTATAACCTTAGATTTCAATAGATGAATTAAAGACAACAGTTAGTTGAATTTGAGGAAAAAAGATCCTCATTCTCCAAACACCCTATTTTCCTGTTGATATCCTTTCTCTTGGTCCTTGGCCCCACACATGTGGGTTTACAGGATTATAACCAGAGGGTATGTAGGAGACTCTGCTCTTTTGCCCAGTGAGGTCATGGTCTGACCTGCCTGCAGAGTCCCGGGTCCATAGAGCTGCTCTTAGCAACCGCGGGGCGATCCAGCCCGAGATGTGGCTAAAGTGCTCGACATCCCTCCTGGCACATAGGAATTTCCCAGGAGGCTTTTCTTTCTCCAAGTTTCCCTCGGACCCTGGGCCTCTCGAGGGGACTGTTCTCAATGTGCCTTGTGGCCGAGAGGAAGGGGCTCTGAATTTGGGGTGGGGAGACCTGAGTCCTAGTGCTGCGTTGCCCCTGACTGTCTGTGAGTGAACTTGGCCCTTTGTTTCCCTGGGCGTCAGTTTCCCCGTCTAAAGATGAGGATGGATTTCATCCCCCTTTGCCATTCCAAGATTTGGGATCTGAAAGAAGGAATCTACTTATATCACGTGTGAGTAGTAAGTAACAAGAATATACTTATATTAAGTTCCTCTTTGTAGCTTTTACCCTAGCGGTGATTTTACACGTATTTGGTGTATTTCTGATCATGGTCCGTGTCCTGCATGACAGGGTCAGGTCTGTGAGGGGCCACCTCAGTCCCTGCCGCTGCTGAGTGCCCCAGGGGTGGCTTGCAAGAGAGCTCAGTAAGTATTGTTGAGGGAGAGGTCAGATAGTGCGGTTAGTGGCAGGTGCCAGGCTCCCCCTGCTTCAGTCCACAGATCGTAATTGGTCAGGAAGTAGAAGGGGGTGGGGGCGATTCCTCAGTCCTTGGGGCATTGCAGCTCTGTGGGTTGGAGAGGGGTCCCTCTTTTTTCTCTTTTTAAAAGAAGATTTATTTATTTATTTGAGTGGGGGGGGGCAGAGAGAGTGGGAGAGAGAGTCTTAAGCAGACCCAACGCTGAGTGTGAAGCCCCACGTGGGGTGTCTTCTCCTGACCCTGAGATCACAACCTGAGCCGAAACCAAGAGTCAGATGCTTAGCCCACTGAGCCACCCAGGAGCCCTGAGGGGTTCCTTCTTTATCAGGGTCAAACACAGGAGACAAGCTGCTGGGTGCCCCCTTAGCCCTGAGGTCCCTTGCCTGACACAGGGGTCCGGGTGGGAAGGGTTGCTCTGCCCTTGGGTGGGAGGCCCGTAGGCAGCCACTCTGTTGAAGTCCTGACGCCTGCTTGGAGCCACCACGCAGGGCACAGCTGTTAGAGTTGTTGACTGCTTACACCAGGTAACACCCTGTTCCATCATGACAGCCTTCGTGGTGGGTATGGTGACCACCATTCCCATTTTACAGATGAGGAAACTGAGGCTTAAAGAAGTTATAATATGCCCACGGTCACGCAGCCAGAAAGTGATGGCGATGTTTGCACCTGGCGGCCCACCTGTAGAGTTCACACTCTCCATGACGGACCTCCGCCGTGTTTGTCAGCTCAGCTCCCCCACAAGGCTGCTCTCCCCGACCCTCCTGTCTCTCAGGCCCTCCTGCCATGCTCAGCGACATCCCATCTGTCAGAGGTTCTGTTCTGGCCAGATGCAGTGCCCCTCCTGGGACCCCAGGCCGGGACAGTTGCTACGGAGGGAGGTGAAGGGCATTCCCAGGTCTCCTCCTGGCTCCAGACCCTGGCTTTGCGTGCATGGCCTGGGAGGGTCTGGCAGCCCTAGGCTCTTCCCTGTGGCTGGGCCTTCTGTGCACAGGAGGAGCCCCTGGCCTACCCTCTCCTCCCTGCGCAGGTGGGATGGAATTTGCTTGGTCAGTTCCGTGGGTCACAGCAGGCCCAGCAACCTGACTGGCTCCTTTCTCTTGTGTTTGAGTGAGGGGCCTGAAGAGTGGGGCAGGACAGGGGGGTTGAGAGAAAGAGAGGCAGGATTGGGGAGTGGAGGGAGGGAGCAGGCAGGGAGGTGGACAGACAGCCCGAGGGTGAGGAGAAAAGGAAATGGGGTGAAGAGCAAACAGACAAGCCAGGGTGGGAGCAGGGTGGCAGGGTGGGGCGGTGGTTGTTCCTGAGAGGGAAGAGGACAGGGGAGGGGAGCCAGGATGGGAATTAGTGGAAGGGAAACGGGAGCAGGAGCAGAGTGGGGTGGGGAGCGGACTGGAGAGGGGGAGATGGAGGGGTGCACAGCGGGGTGTGTCAGGTGCAGAAGGAAACCCCGTGTTGGAAGCTGGTCTGCTAAGGTGGAGGCCCAGGCCTCCAGGAACTGTGAGCCTCCAGGAACTAGGAGTAAGCACTTGGAGGCGGTGGCAGAGGCTGTGGGGCTGGGCTAGCCGAGGGCTCCCCTCACTGGCAGACCAGCCCGGAGCCATCGCTTTGAAGTCCCTGACATTTGTGGCAAAACGATCTGGTGTGAGGTCTCTGGTCTGAGGTCTCATTAGCCTCTGCTTTGCTGTATACACCCTGCCACTTAATCTCCCTGTTCAAACTTCCAGCGCCAAGGTTTGTGCGTCTGCCCTGCTTGCTTTAGGAAGTCTGATGCTGGCGTGAACTTGAATGTTCACACACATGAGTTTTTTCTCCCCTTTCCCCACCCTCAGAAGTGCTTGATTACCAAAGCTCTGCTGCCCAGGGGGAAGAAAGCTGCCAAAAGAGAACCCATGTTTCATTTTCCACTTAAACTTGGGAGTGGTTTAGTCTGGATGCTGGTGGATTTCATTTTCCACAAACTGGCACAGCCACCGCTACTGCTCAGGACAAAGGAAGCCTTTGCTGCTCGGCCATTACCCCCAAACCCACGCTTTGTTTCTCACCTCCCTTCCTCCTGGGACCCCTACCAAGTTCCCCCTGTGGTTGTCCCACTTCTGGGGTTTGATGGAGCTGAGGGACATGCAGTGGGACATGAACATTCCTTAGAAAATTCCCCCTCCCCGTCTCTTCCCACTGGCCTTGATCAACACAGGTGCTTGTCTGGCTTAAAGGCTTTTACAAGTGGCAGATGGCTCAAGACCTGTTTACTGATAGCTCCTGACCTATATACTGATGGCTTCTGAACTGTGTACTGATGGCTCCTGACCTGAATTCTGCTGGGGGAGACTAAGAACCAGAGGGAGAGACCCAATGGGCTCTGAAGCATTTGGGGCTGGTGCTCTTGAGCCAGCATTTTTCATGTCCCACATCAGATTCACATGATGCTTCTCATTCCTTCCTTCTTTCCTTCCTTCTTTCCTTCCTTCTTTCTTTCTTTCCTTCCTTCTTTCTTTCCTTCCTTCCTTCCTTCCTTCCTTCCTTCCTTCCTTCCTTCCTTCAATAAATAGTTGACATTGGTCTTCAAACTGTGTGTCAAGGTGCCACGGGGCACTACAGCTAACCCACAGGAGCCTCTTCTGTGATATATTTTAAAATTTCAAGGGGAACACAGCAGTACTCAGCCTCTGCTGGTCATGAGGTGAACTGCTAACCCAGAGGTGTCCACCATTTCAACATCAGATTGCTCTCTATTCTTTTGAATGATGTCATATCTTTGTAGAGCTGGGCTTTCAGTGGTTGCTATGGATAAAAAGCAAGTAATACGTGCAAATCAATATGGAAAAAGAAATGAGGCTGGTGGATCCAATCCAATTCCAAAGTCGGAGATGTCTCCTGTTGCCCAAGGGAAAGATGACTTCAGGCCTGTGGGGTCTGTCAGGGACTTCACCTTGCCACGGTGGGAAGGCCTCAAAGGGATTTCAAGCAGGGCAGTGATGTGAAAGTCCTGTGCTCTGCAAAGCGCCCTTGGTCTACTGTGTGTGGGTTAGACTAGACATAGGGAAACATGTTAGGAGACCACAGTAGTGGTCCAAACCAACCAACCAACCAACCAACCAGCCAACCAGCCAATCAGCCAGTCAGCCAACCAATCAGCTAGTCAACCAACCAACCAGCCGGCCTGTCAGCCAGCCAGCCAGCCAGCCAACCAACCAGTCAACCAGTCAGCCAGCCAATCAGCCAGTCAGCCAACCAATAAGCTAGTTAGCCAACCAACCAGCCAGTCAACCAACCAATTAACCAACCAACCAACCAGCTAGCCAGTCAACCAACCAACCAACCAGCCAACCAAGCAACCAACCAGCTAGCTGACCAACCGACCAACTGCCAGCAGCCTGCCAGCCAGCCAGCCAGCCAACCAACCAAACAACCACAGTGGCTTGAACTCAGGTGATGACAGTGAAGGAGGGGAGTCTGATGGACAGATTGAGGCCTGGCTGATGGCGGGGTGGACAGGGCTTGGTGACTAGCTGAATACGGGGATGAAAGGGAGGAAAGGTGTCTGGCATGGGGACATGGAGAGGAGAGTGGGAGTGCAGGGCTCACACCCAGTGGTTGGCCAATAAGTGCCTCGCCCTGCTTTGTTTTTCTCATTCACTGCCCATTACCTGACACCTGAAACAATCATTTGATTAATCGGTTACTGTCCAGCCCCTTCTCCAGACTGTCAATTCCATGAAGACAGGGACTTTGCCTTATTCCCTGCTGTGTGTGTCTCTGTCACCCAGACCATGCTCATACAGAGTTCAGAGGCTCCCAACTTTCTTGGTTCATTGGTGATTTTTTCTTGGCTCCGCCTAAACCAAAAGAAATACCTAGCAGTTCACCTTTGTTAATGTAGTCAGGCCAAACCATGAAGAAGGATGTCCTAACAACTTAGCGGCTGTTTGAAAAATTAAACACAGAAATGCAAAGAAGAAACATACTTTCATTTCATTCTAATGGAATGTGTTAAAATGCGGATTCTGAGTCAGCAGGCGCAGGTGGGGCCTGAAATTCTGCATTTCTCTCAAACTCGCAGGCAGTGCGGAGGTACTGATGCAAGACTGGGTTTTGAGTGGGTGACCGGAACGGTTCTGAGTGCACTGATTCCACTTCCTTCCAAACAGTCCTTCCCGCATACGTTGCTCTCTACAGAGAGCTTTGCCAGCCCCACGGCATGAGGTAGAGGTCAGTTGTCCGCGCTGTGGCTTGAGGTGCCCAGCTCAGCTCCCCCCATCTCCATGAACAGAAATCCTTGCCATGCCCTATCTGGGGCTCGCCAAGAGCAAGATTGTTCGTGGTTCCTACCAGCAAGATGGTCTTGGTGGACCTGGAGTGTGCGAGAAATGCTTGCCGGGGCAGGATGGCGAGCTGTTTTGTCTCGGCTGTTTTATCGTCTAGAGTCACCTAGAGTGATGGCTAGGAATCCAACTTAGGCCAAGAATGCCAGGAGGTCCTGTGGGCCACCAGACCCTCTGCGCTTCCCTTCTGGGAGCTGAATCCCATCAGAGGGATTGCTTCCGTCTCCTGGCTGAGATGCCCAGGGCCCTCACCTGCCAGCTCCTGGTTGTTCAGGATGTCCAGATGCCGGGTCACGTCACAGGTGTGCACGCACCTGCAGGTGTGTGTATCCCAGTTCGTGCCTGCCCGAGCTCCACGGCATAGGTGGAAGGAAGGGCGGGAGGGCGACCCTGTTCCCACCCACCTGCACTTCCTGTTCCCTGGGGAATTCAGTCTGTCCTCCTGATTCAGTGAGCATACGACATGGGGCTCGGGGCCAGAGCTGTGCCCTTCCCGTGACGGCATCAGTAATCAATGGATTCATTTGTTAATTCATTGATTTCCCTGTGCTGCGAGTGCTTATCTACTAATGGAGGCGGAGGTGCTGAGCTGGAGGGCCACAGTTGCTGGAGAAGATTACCTGGAGGAGGGCACGACGTGGTGTGAGTTTATGCGCGTGTGACCATGCATGTGCACAGGCACGCGGGTGTATGTGCCACACACCCGCACACGTGTTTGTGCGGAACACTCATGTACGTGTGCACGAACACGTGTGCACACGCGTGTGCCTGCATGCAGCATGTGCACCATAGGGTTGTCTAGCAGAGCGTAGGTGCCCGAACAACGGCTCGGGAAACCTCTCTTTCCGGTATGGATCCCAGGCTGGAGAAGAGAAGCTGCTGTTGGTAGAGCAGATTTTGTAGCTTGGCTTCATGTGCGTGTGAGCACTTGGGTGTGTTTTAATTAACTAGAACATTTGCCTGGAAATGAGCAGCGGCGGCAGCAGGCTCAAAGGCAGCTGGAGGGGGGCGGGGCGGTGGCAGCCTTGGTGGCGGAGGCCGTGGCAGCCAGGCTTCTGAGTTTCCACATGCTCAGTCCTGGCTGATGGCACCATGGAGTGGTGGGGTGGCAGGCCCAGCAGGGAGGGCCTCCTGGGAGTGGCTGAACTCTCTAGAGTTCCCAAGACTCCTCCCCACCTAGTCGAAGGTGGCCAGGGTAATGGTTCCAGCCCATGGGTGGGGGCACGCAACTCCTGACACACGCACACAGGCAGGCTTTGGGCCCCTGAGCCAGGCAGGTGTGGCTGACCGAGCACTATCTCAGCCTAGCACCTGGCGCAGCATGGGCCCCCTGTATAGGTTTGCCGCATGGACGAATCAACAGAAAGAGGAAAGCAGGGCTCAGAGAGGTTAAGTGATGTCTCCAGGGTCACACAGCATATTAGTAGACCAGTTGGAAATTTTGATTTTGTCTCTGGTACTCTGTCTACAGCCCTTGATGCTGGCGTGAAGAAATGCATTGTGTCATTTCAGGGGCAGATGAATACACAGACCACAGGTGCTGCGTGTCAGCCACTGCTTCCAGTGGTTCTTCCCGTTGTCTAGCCACCATTCTGTCCATCCGGGTGGTGGGAAAGATGGTCTTCCCAGGGCTTCTTGCGGGGGGGTAGTGATGGCAGGACAGGAAGGGCTGGGGCTGTCCCTTCCCAAGACACCTTGGCCACTGGGAGCTCACAGGTTGGAGTTACTGAAGGAGACCTCTGGAATGCTGGACTTCCCCTCCAGGTCGCCCCTGCCATGCCATCCTGTCTGTTCCAAGGCTCGGCGTGCTGCCCTTTGCTACGATCCACCCCTTAGCTCCTCCAGAGGGGCGTGTGGTAGAGGGTGCCTCACGGGGCTCCGGCCTTTGCTTTCTTCTTGTCCCGTTTCCCTCGAGGAGCGGCTCCTGCCTGGTTATTTTGCTGACATACAGCTCTGTTCATGTGTCTCTCTTGTCTAGTGGTCCACGGGGTGAGCTCTGGGGCCGCCCTGCCTGGGGTCAGATGTAGGCTGTGTCCCTTCCCGGTTCTGTGATTCCGTCCGCAGAGTGACGTCATGTCTCAGAGCCCCATTCTCCTTACTGGTAAAGTGGACAAGGCATTGTCTACATATCAGCTGCAATTCGTCATACACACGTGGCCAGAATCACGGACTCTTGTCGGAGACGGAGGCCAGGCTGCCAGTCACCCAGGAACACTCTGTGTACCGTGTGTGCTCACACCGGAAGTCCCTAGATGTGCTGAGACACTCGCACAGTAGGAGAGGCAGTAGGAGAGGCCAGTGGAGCATGAACTGGTGGAAGGCTGAGCAAAGTTCGGTTCCCATCTCATACTCCTCCCGGGCACCTGCTCCTGGAGGGAAACATTGGGGAATCACAGGCATTGCTTTAATAGATCTATCTCCGTCTTTTTGCTGAACGCGTTGCTAACTTCGCTAAGAGTGCACCCAATACACTCCCATTATATCCACATTTACCTATTATCTATCCACTGAAATAATTTCTGTTCTCGTGTGAGCTGCCTTTTCTTGCCTTTGCTCTTGCTCTCTCCTCTGCCCTGAACGTTCTCTCGACCCTCCCCTTGACTTTTTATTTTTTACCATAAATACCTAGCACAAGATGTCTCTGCCTCTTGGTGTCCCCCATAGGCCAGCCAGAACTGAGCATTCTGGGCCTGATGGGGACTTTTTATGGTCCCCCCGTGGTCTGCCTTGGTTTGTGCATTTTTCTTAGCCTCCTCTGGAGAATAAGGAGGCAGAGTCCTGGGTTTCTCCTTCTTGGCCACACACAGTGCCCAGAACTTGGTGAGTCCTCACCGGTGTCGATTGGATGACTGGATTTGGGATTTGCAGCCATGGCAGGAAGCAGAGTGCGTGCCTGTGTGTGTGTATGGGCACGTGCTGTGCACACACATGTGTGCCCACATTTTGGTCCATCAGCCTGGTGTACCTGTCTTCGCTGGGTTTCTGAAAAAAAGTGCCTGCTTTAATTTTTAATTAGAAATCAGAGTGGTGACAGAATGGGCCAACCCTGCAGCTGGAGGTTTTTCTCAATGCTAGACTTCTCCTTAACTAGCGTTCTTGGTCCAGGGTGGTGTCTGCTGGGGCTGGACACCGCCGCTCACACTGGCGGGGGTGTCTTAATGCCCACAAGACGATCATGTAATTGTTGGGTGATGGGGCATCAGGATTTTGCCTATGCTGTAGTCTTTCCTGGGAGTTAAGAAAACCTTCGAGGAAGAGACACCGGAGATGGCCGGGTCTATACCTGAGGAGCTGTGAGTCTCTCCCATCTTTTGGACAAGATGGGGTCCCACCCTCTGGGAGCCTTGGCCTCTGTCAAATGAGATTAGCCTGTTCTCCCAGGCTGGGGTGCGTGGAGCACATTCGTTGTGGGTAAAATGATCCGTGCAGACTGTGTCAGGTGGGGAGTCATTACCCAGGAATCAGGGCGGAGCAGGGAGCCTCACCTGCTGGTGGAGATCCGCCCCTGAGCTTCTGGGCTCCAGAAAGGGCCCAGGCAGGTGTGGGGATGCCACCTGGGTCCTTGTGGCCTCCAGGTAGGGCACCTCCTGGCAGGGGTTGGCCTGAATACCGCACACGTGGTGGGGTGGGCTGTGGACACTCCGGGTACATACATGGATGCCCGAGTGTTTCTTAGGAAGCTTTTAAAGTGCGGTTCAGTACTTGGGTCAGTACAGGACACCCTGGATGGAGCCCACAGTCCCTCAGGCCAGACGGCCATGGGGCCCCCACGGGCGTGCTGTGTGACACAGAGAAATTACTTCTTAACTGCTTTGTGCCTGCTTTTCCTCTTCTGGAAAGCAGGGGTAGCATCTGTACCCCCCACAATGGTCACTGAGAAGATGAAGGAGACAGTACAGGTCCGGGGCACCTGGGTGACTCAGTCGGTTAAGTGTCTGCCTTTGGCTCAGGACCCTGGGATTGAGTCCTGCATCAGGCTCCCTGCTCAGCAGGGAGTCCGCTCCTGCCTCTCCCCCCTCATGCTCTCTCTCTCAAATAAATAAATAAATAAATAAATAAAATCTTAAAAAAAAAAAAAAAGAAAGGAGACAGTATAGGTCCATACATTCCTTATTGACAATTCTGAATTTCAGAAAGTGTGCAACCTGAATTTTTTTTGTTTTGTTTTTTGTTTTTTTGGTAGCTCATTTGGCAGCAAAACTTGACCTGGCTGATGTGAAGCTATTTATAGTCTTTATTTAAGTCAGGTTGGTGAGTATCTCCCTGTTTTGCTGCTGATACATCAATATGCTTGATTGCTTCTGAGGTGTTCCCAGATACTCAGGAAATGCACTGTGTTACCTTCCTAGAACCTGAAAACGTCTGAATTCGGGAACACATCGGGCTTCGAGGGCTTAGGGTAGGGGTCGTGGTCGGGCATATGCAAGGCGTCTGGGGGGAGTCCCACCGTCCTGCTCAGGAGATGTTAGGTAGAGCTGTCCTTCAGCCCTTCCGAACTGCCTTTTCCTTCCTCTCGCTCTGGGCTGCGCGCGCTGGGGCCCTTCATCTGCTTTTAAGCTGTCCCTGCTTGGCCTGTGCATGCATGCACACCCCCCCATCACCCCCCACCCCCGGTGCCCTTCCCCCCGGGCAGGAGGCGGGGTGCTCCGTCACAAGTTGATCTGTGCTTGGGGCATGGAGGAAGGGCCAACGCCCGGCCCGGCCCTGGGGTATCGGCCGTGGGATCGATGCCCATGGTTTGTGTCTGTTTCAGAGGTGGCTGCTGCCAGGTCTGTCGCTTCCTGCAAGGGCAGGGCTCCGCGTTGTCCTTCTGCCTCTCCAGGGGCAGTCATGCTTGTGTTGGAGGGACGCTGCCTGGTGCCCGCTGACACCGTTTCTCTGCTCCCCCTGCGTGGCCGGGCCCAGCTAGTGAGGGATGTGTGGCCTTCCTGGTCCTGGGAATCTTGTTGGCTCTGACACCATCTTCTAGAGGGGCTGTGGGGTGTGGGACTGCATCTGCCTGAAAGGAAGGCAGATAGGAAGATTGGAGGCGAGCCTCCCTTTATTTATATATTTATTGGTGGACTCCCCCACCCCCATTAAGACATCCCTTTTGAGATGCTTGCCTCCCAGTGTTTCTGGCCTGACTCCCTAAGGGAATCGGACACTCTCATCCGGGCAGTGGCTCCGTCCATGTCCTCTAGGGGTATTTCTATTCATGCCACACCAACATTTTAGAGTCCTCCCCCCCCCCCCCAAAGATGCTTTAATGTCTTGCCTCAAGCCCGCATTTCAGCTAGCTGTTCTTTATCTTTTCTGTTTGGATTGTAAAACTCTGCAATTAAGAAAATCCCTGCCTCAGATTAACTGTAGCCTGCATGGGCTCACAAGGAGGCAGCGTGCCATTTGCCATTTCCCTCTGTTTTCTACCTTTCAGGGCCGAGGGAGCTGGGGAGCACTAGGGGAAAGTAGGTCTCAGACAGAGGAGTACCCTTGTTGGGGATGGCACAGGGGCAGAAGTGAGGCAGGACTGGACTTCAGGGCCCCTGGCTCTGTGTCCCTGGGCCTCCCACAGGCCTCTGACAGAGGCTCTCGGCAGGTGGTCAGACGGGTAGGGACGGTCACCGGTGGCTTGCAAAGTGGGCAGATCCCTGCTCCCACCGTTCCTGGGCCATGGCCCTGTGGGGTCTGGTGCCTCGCCGGGCCCACTGCCTGAGCTTGACAAGTACAGACGCAATTGGCTTTCTTTTCGAGGAGTGTTTTTCTTTTCTTTTTTTGTTTTTTGTTGTTGTGATCTGTGGGCGTCTGCACTGGTGTCTTACAGGTTGTGTGAGGGTCAGAGGCTGGGCCAACACTGATGTCAGCCAGTCGATGACACCTACTATGTGCCATGTGCCCTGTCGGGTGGCCGCACTTCCCCCATGCTGCTGAGAGTGACTGGAGCAGTCACCGTCTGCATTTTGGGGCTCCCACCATCATGGGGGAGGCATCCAGCTCCGGGGTGAGCCTATTCTGTTCTTGTGGCCACTGCCTGAATTTAGGTGAGCAGGCAGGTCGCGCTTACCCCGGGTGCCTCCACCCCTTCCCATCCCCGTTGTCTGCAGAGTCTGCCTGTGGCCGTGGCACTTTGCCTTTACAGAGCGTTTCACAGCCATGTTGTCCTCTGACTCTCACTGCAGTCCTGCAAGGTAATCAGAGCCCGATGAGTGGAAACTGAGGCTCAGAGCAGGTGGGAGCTGGCTAGGGCCTAGCAGCAGGGAAGCAGGACCAGCCTGTGACATGGCCCATGTGGGGGTGGTTCTTTTCTGAGTCCTTCTAGTAAGAGTGAAATTTGGGGCTGTCTGAGAGGCTTCCAGGTCCGGCTCTTGCCTCCTGGGCCCAGATGCTCCTGGATCTCCCCAGCCAGGCCACATGCTCTGAGCTGTCTGCTAGGCTTCGGGCAACCGTCCTCCTGAGTCTGAAAGAAGGAGATGTTCTGCCCATTGGGTGTGATGGCCTGGGCCTCTAGGGAAGCCCGTGTGTGAGAGAGGGTAGATTTGACACCATTCTTTACTCTTCCTGCCTCATTCCCTGTGCTTACTGAGGGCTACCATTTGAGGGCTGGGGCCGGCACTAAGGTAAAACCCTTCCCAGACATCATCCCCTTCAATCTTCAAGTCTGGGAGGAAGGCGTCTATTGTTAGTGTCTTCTTGTTACAAGTGAGGTTTGTGGCTCAGAGAGGGGAGTTTATTTTCCCTAGGTCACACGGCATGTATGCAGCAGAGTCGAGACTCAGCCCGAGTCCATGCACTTAACCTCCACTGCTTCTTTCCTCCTGGGTGGCCTGGTGCTTGTTGGGGGCAGGGCTGGGGGCGCCTGCAGGATGTGGGATCTGCAGGCACTGGTGAGTTAGCAAAGGAGCTGTTTCCCCAGGCACCCCCCCACCCCCCTCTGCCCCATACCGGGGCTACCTCAGCCGGCTCTGAGTCTCCTGCCACCCAACTGTGTCTTGGCTGGCCTGCCAGCCTGGGAGGACTCCAGAATTGCACACTCAGCTCCCACTGAGAGCTGGCCCATAGGTTGTGGCCAGTTGAACCATCTACTCCTACCACCTGTGGTCCTCACTTTCCAAGTCTGTGAAATGGGAAAGGGTCCTTGCCTATTTCCTCCCCAGCTTTGGGCTGTGGGGTATTGAGGCCTTTGAGAGCTACCGTGTGGGAAAGGGCTGCCCTCCTGGGTCTGTGGCTTTTGTACTCCTGGGAACTGTCGGCAGCCACAGGCCCCCTGTGCACTGGAAGTGCTCCATACGTGGGATTTTGTCCTATTCCATGCAACCCCCCACCATGTGCCTCCCAGCTTCTCCCCAGGAGACCTTCCAGAGGGAAGCCTGCAGTCTGCAGAGCAGGCAGGGCCATACATTTGGCAGGGGCAGGAGCCTGCAGCTTTGAGCCCAGCAGACTCCTTTGTGAGCCCGCTTGGCCGGTGCCACCCCATGACATCAGCTCGGGCTCCTCAGCCCTCTGAGCCTCCGTTTCCACATCTGTGGCTTGGGGATAACCGTTGTACTTACCAGGGTGTTGCTGTGAAAATCAGATAGAGTAGGCGTTTGGAAAATACTGTCAGATGGCGTCAGAAGCCTTCTGGAAGTTCCCCTCATCCTGGTCAGTTGCTCCTTACACCCTGTTTAATTTCCTTGATTCAGTTTTTCTAGTTCCCCGTCTCCACACTAGGGATTCGGGGTGGGTAAGAAACTGAAAGCTACACAAAGACTAGTGGTCGTCTGGTGGTGTCCCCGACTCTCTGTGTGAGCACCCTCTCGGGCCTCCGTGCCCATGTGGTCACACGGAAACAGCACAAACTCGTATGCACTTTGTTCCGCTCTGGGCAGTACAGGCGCTGTCTCTACTGTCATCAGCACGACCCTTCTGTGAGGCTGCTATTGTTTCCCATTTGACAGAGGGGGAGGTGAAGGCTCAGTGCTAGTGAGCGGTGGAGCTGGGATTTGAACCCAGCCTGGCTCATTTCCCTGTGGGACTGAGCACAGAGGGTAGCTGGCTGGCCGGGAGGCCGCCGGAAGGGAAGGTCAGGTCAGCATTGACCGTGGAGCCCCGGAGTGGCCCTGGCTCATGCTCACCCTGGCATCGTGCACCCCCCCTGCCTTTTTTCCCCTCAGCCCCCCAGCTCCCCTTCCTTGGCCTTTTGCTCCCCCTCCTCAATTGCCCTAATGACTTAGCCCAGGTGGCAAGTTGCGTGGAAAAAGTACTCCAGGGAAATAAGAGTCCTTGCTACCAGCCTGGGCCTCAGGTGTGTGCACAGCGGCCCTCCCTGGGGGCCTGGTGAGCTGCGCCTCCCCCACCTCCAGCTGTTAGGAACTGGAGAGCTGTGTGTACCGTGTGCCTGTGTGTGGTATATATGACTGCGTGACGTGCGACTGTGCAGAATTGTGTGTGTGTGTGTAATGCTGTGCGTGTGTGCGTGCGTGGTAACCGCGGTGTGTGCGGGCGTCTGTGTGTTTATGTGTGTGCTGGAGGTGGGTGGTGACGGGCGAGGGGGACGTGTGGACGGTGTGGGGCTGGGGGTGGTGGGGGCTAGCATTACCTTCTTTGCCGGTTAAAGCTGTCTTTGTAGACCAGAGTTACACACATGTTTAGATAATTAGAACAAAAGAACAATTCCATTCAAAGGGATGAAGCTGGGAGGTGGGGGCCCACCAGGATCTGGGGGGTCGAGTTCTGGCTCCCCAGTTCTCTGCGGCCTTCACTGCGTTTTGATCGCGCTATTTAGAAAATCCCTTTGTCGTAGGATAAACTGACATTGGCTGGCGAGTTTCTGCTGTGAAGTTCGCTGTGTTCGGGGGCCCACTCGGGACAGCCAGGCCATGAGGAGCTGATTAAATGAGCTAATTTTCATTTGTTCAGCGGTTACAGATGCAGAGGCCTTTCCATGCCCTTTTCCTGGGTTTTATTTATTTATTAATTTTTTTTTTTTTCTGGAAAGAGAAAGACCTTCAGGACTCCCCTTTTCTCTTCCCATCCCCCCTTAAAAATAAACATATGAAAACATTTTTAACAAGAACTTGGGCTGGGAAGGCCAGGCTCTGATTTGGGCGTAGTGGCTAGAGGTGCCATTGGGGGGCTCCCCAAGCCTGTGAGCCGGGGCAGGGCGGCTAGTCCTGGGCCGCCTGCTGCTGCTGAGAGCGAGGAGCTGAGCCGGATGAGGGGCAGAGAGGTTTGTTGGAAGCAGCCACAGACATCAGTCCCATCTTGGGCCTTTGCACGTGCTGTGCTGCTGCTTGGTTCTTTCTTCGCATCCCTGCTTTGTTCCCTTGGCTGATTCTCGAGGTTGCTTGTTCTACAAAGCCCCATTCCCCCACTGGCCAATGGGCTTCTCCAGTCACAAGGATCACAGATGTAGGACCTTTGCGTCTCACATGAGGCCTCTGTAGGGCAAGAGCGGGGCCTGCCTCTTCTCTCGCACCCCCAGCTCCAGAGTGCCTGGTGGGTCAGAAGCTTGTCATCGATTTCTGTCCAGTGACCTAATGATCAGATGAATGAATGAGTGAATGAGTAAACAGGTGGATGATGTCTGCACTCCCTCAACTCTACTAGACCCCAGGCTCTGGATGTCAGGACCCAGATCTCCAGTTATCATGGGTCCCTGGGCCACCTCCTCACCCCTGCGTCTCTCTTCCTCACTGATGTGCGGTGAGGATTCAGTGTTGAGGGCTAGATCCCTAAAGTGAACATTGTGGGAGCTGGGAGCTCATGCTCACCTGGCCCAGGGTGAGCCTGAGCCCCGGGGCCAGGACACAGCTCAGGCTCAGCGCCACTGGAAGGCCTGAAGGCCTGGTGGAGGGAAGCAGGGGGGGAAATTGCTCCGTGAGCTGGCTTTTTACATACAGGCTAGCGGGCGTTGCAGGATAATGTGCCAACAATGAGGGGTGCTTCGAGCACAGAATGGAGGGACTGTGTGCCTGCCTCCAGTTGCCACCCCCCAATCTTGCCGACGCTGCCTGGCCCCCTCCCTGCTCTTTCCTTTTGAACACCACCTTTTGCTGGGTTGGGGCACCTTTTAGAAGCAGCGGGGTTTCCCCTGAAGCTGTGCAGTGGCTGTGGTCCGGCCAGTTTCCGAGGCCTGGTTTCCATTTGCTGAGAGCTCCTTCCCGCAGACAGCACCCCACCCACCCCACCCAGGGGCCTCTGAGTGGCTGTCCCCCACCCTGTCCTGGCAGCCCTGGAGCGTCTCTCTGTGTTCCTTCTTTAACCCTGACCTTGGGGACAGGGAGAGGAGCAGTGCTGTCCCAGGCCCCCCTCTCTGCAAGAATCCCAGAGCTGGCAGGGGAGTCTGAGCTTCCCGGGCGCCCCTGGGGCCTGGGGCCCTCAACTGGGTCAACATCTGGCCGAGTGGCCGAGCCTTTGGCCTCCTCTGCCTCCTCCTCCCCACCCTCCCTGAGGCCCTTCCTCTCCCCACTTGCTGGAGGCCCCGCCAAGCGCCGCGGCGGGAGCAGCACACTTTCGACCCGTCCTT
This sequence comes from Ursus maritimus, assembly GCF_017311325.1. Classification (NCBI taxonomy): domain Eukaryota; kingdom Metazoa; phylum Chordata; class Mammalia; order Carnivora; family Ursidae; genus Ursus; species Ursus maritimus. The sequence goes on along the minus strand of NW_024424341.1, from coordinate 8,076,687 downwards.
TCCCGGCTGAGGCCGAGGGTGGGGATGCGTCCTGGGGCTGAGGTCACCGGTGGGGCAGTGGGAAGCGCCTCTCCAGCCTCGGCTGCCCCACTGCTGGGTGCCGGGAACAAGGGCATCGACCGACTTGTCCTGGGGTGCCCTGGTGAGCAGGGGGAGAGGTAAGCGGAGGGGCGGGGTTGGAGGGGAAGAATGAATAAAACAGGCCAGTTGGTGTCTGCGCTGACCGCCAAGAGTCCCATTAGAGGCTCCAGCTCGTTGGGAAGTGGAATGTTCGCTCAGAGTGGAATCTAATCCAGAAGGAAGGAAACTGTTTTCCTGGAGTGGGAGAGGAAAAGTGAGGGCCTAGGAGGCATTGGTGGTGGGGTGTCAGATCCATGTGGGGGCTGGGGGGCTCCTTGGGGAGCACCCTGCTTTCTGAGTCTGGCGCTGCTCTCCCTGTGTTCCCCTGCTCTTCTCCCAGTGCCCCTTCCCCCCAACTCGGTGGCCTCCTGGCCTCTCTGTCTCCTGTGAGGAGGCCTGGCTTATATCTCTCATGACGGTCTGTGTGCCCCTTAGGCTGGTGCGACCCCTAGGTGCCTTGGCTCCCCCCTCCGACCCTCATGTCTGCCCCCCTTCTCTTGCACCGTAGTTTCTGGCCGGGAGCAGGGAGGCTGCCGGAGCGCTGGCTTCTGGGCCCAACCTTGCCACCCACAAAGCCAGCGTGGCCCCGAGCCATCACCTCCCAGGCTCTGGTCTCCTCGCCAGCACAGAGAGGACATGCCAAGAGCGCAGGGAGACGGGTCTCTGGACTATTGATCCCTGGACCACGACTCCTGATGGATTCCGGGGGGCCCCGTGGGGTGGGGGGACCTCGGCGGTAAGCGGGTGTGTGTCGAGGCCAGCCACTTGTTCTCTTCAGGAAGGAACTGGTGAGTTTCTTTCTGTTTATGTCGTAACCAGGCTACCGAGGTGGCAAACGGGTTCTGCAGTTACACAGCGTTTCAGAAGCAAATTGATAGGATAACGTGTTATTATTGGCTACTGGGTTAATAGCTATCTTGGCAGGAGTACCAATCCTGCGTGGTGTTGCTGGCACGGGTGTGAGAATGGCGCCATGGGGTAGAGGGGAATGGTGGGTGCATTTTGCACCGAGCAGCAGACTGGGGAGGACCCCAGGGGCACTGCTTTCAGACCGCTCAGCCCCGATGAGCTGTTGCCGAAACCAAGATCAGAGAGGTTGAGAGACCAGCATCAGGTCGCACAGTGAGTCAATGTGGGGTTGGACTTGAGGTCCCCATGGGAATAAATAGCTTGGCCAGTGATCTCTGAGGGCAGGACAAGTGCCTTCTCCCTCAGCATTGTGTTGGCATTTCGGAAAATGGAGGTTTGGAACGTACCCAAGTTAGCTGCTCGAGCTTCAGGGCTTTGCCTCTGCTCGTCCCCCTGCCTGGAATGCTCTTCCTCCAGATCCCCCCTTGGCTTGTCTCCTTGCTTGCTTCGGCTCTCTGCTCAGCTATCACCTTGTCACCTGTCCAGAGCGGCGCCTCAGCCATCCCGCCCCACGGTTCTCCATAGTGCTGCCTGACCTCTGTAGACGAGTAACGGCTTCAGTACCAGCTCCTCTCGTACACTGTAGGCTCTCTGAGGGCAAGGACTTTGTTATGCTTTTCAACCCTGTCCCCAGAGCCTGGACCCGGGCTGGTAGAGTGGGCACTTGTAATACTTGTGGCAGGAATAAGCAAATGTAAATTGCAGTGTCATTTAAAACGATGGCTGCCATGTAACAGATGACTGTTTCTCCTTCCTCTTGGAGGACAGTGGGTGTTGGGGGATCCTGTTATTCCTGTCCCTAAGAGGGGGTCCGCAGCTCCTCCCTTAGGGCTCGTGTTGACAATTTTCTCTTGCTAAGAAAGCTTCGAAGGGAATGAGTTCCCCGCTACCAGAGGGACCCTACCTTTCTTGTAGAGGGGATTTCGGTCCTGGGTGCAGAGGTGAATTGTGTCTCCTTGCAGGCTTTTCTATTTGTGGGCTCTGTCATGGGCTCAGTGGTAAGACGGGGGTGGGGAGGGGAGTTCGGCTATCGCTATCACATGACATTAGTGGCTTTTGTTCCAGACCCAGGGAATGGTGGTGTGGGGACGTGGGAAATTAAGAATACTCATGGGAAGGGCAAACTGGGAGTGGGAATGGTGAGCCCTGCAGTGAACCAGGGGTCTTCCTACTGGCCTTTGCTCTTGCTGCCCCAGGTCTGGAAGTGACACGCAGTGATATGTTCATTGAGTATTTCCCATGTACCTGGCGCTGGGCCGAAGTGCTTAACCTGGATTATCTGATGCCATCCTCACCACAACCAGAGGAAGCCGGGAGAAGTTCAGAAACATGACTGAGGTCACACAGCTGGTCGGTGGTGGAGCTGAGACGTGGACCCAGGCTCTCTTGGTTCTGGAGCATTCCTGGACGTGGTCCTGATGCTCCTAGAACGGGAGCTCCGTGGAGCAGGGCTTTGTTGGTTGTGTTCGCTGCCCCAGCATGTGGGGAGAGCCTGGCAGAGAGGAGGCGCTCAGGAAATATTTGGAGAATGAATGAACGAATGCAGGGAGTTTCCTAAGATCAGTGGGGCGTGATCACTTATAACTGTTGGCCAACCAGGGCAATGGTGGCCGGGAAGGGGTGACACCCACATGGGCTTGGCTGGTCTGACTTCCTCCCAGAAGGACTTACGAGGGTGCCTGCTTGGCTGTGGGTTCCTAGTGGGAGGGCACACTTGTTTGTAGGTGCTGGGTGGTTCGTGGGAAGGTCTTGGAGGTCCCTGGTAGGAAGACACGCATGCACATTCATGCACGTGTGGGTATGTGTGTGGATGGCTGTGTGCACGCATACCCGCTCACACCCAGCCTCAGCCTCCAATGTGTTGTGTGGAGAGGCCACCGTCGGAGGGGTTGTACCAGACAAAAATGCCCCCCCCCACATTGCTGGGTCTGTACCTTCAAGAACATGGAATCTCAGCCTATTATCTTATTAAATCTAGCCATTTGTTCTGCTCTGGTCTGGTCTATTTAAGGAGGCCCCCCACCCCAATTCTTCCCTCTTCTCTACTGCTGGGGTCTCCTTTGTTTTAATGCCCTTTCTCCAGGGATTCAGGCTGAGGCAGGGTAGCTGAGCTCTGCCTCCATCCCTGCACCCCCCGCCCCTCCCCATACCTTGCTCTCTCCCCAGTTCCAAGAGGTTCTTTCAAATTAAAGAATGACCGATGCGTGCTGCACTGACGACTGGACTAATTGCGTTCTGCCACCGTGTGCAGACCCCCGGGGACCTCGGTAACACTGGACAGGCTCTGCAGGGGGCGGCCCTTCTTGGCCAGGTTGTCAGGCTAGTGGTCAAGCTCCTTAACTCCTTCGCTTCCAGCTGGAACCTCTACCCCACCAACCCCTGGCTTCTGCCTGACAGGAGCCTACTGGCGTCGGTCCTCGTACCTTCTAATTCTTCTTCTTTTAAAGATTTTATGTATGTATGTATGTACGTATGTATGTATTTAGAAAGTGGGGTGAGGGGGCAGAGGCGAGGAAGGAGAGAGAATCCCAAGCAGACTCCATGCTGAGTGTGGAGCCCAATGTGGGGCTCGATCTCACGACACTTAGATTGTGACCTGAGCCAAAATCAAGAGTTGGAGGCTTACTCAATTGAGCCCCACAGGCGCCCCTCCTTGTACCTTCTTTGTGATTAGCTTCGTCATTCATCCATCCTTCCGTCCATCCATCTGTCCGTCTGTCTGAGCATCATTCATTTATTCATGCCATGGTTACCAGGTGCTTCTTCTAGGCCAAGAGCTGGAAGACACTCTTTCATCCATTTGTTCATTATTCAATCATCCAGCAGATCGTTGTCACCAGGCATCTTGTGGGGGCTCCCAGGGATCCAGAAATGTGAGGCTTTTTAGAATTGTGTCCAGGCACTTCTAAGCCAAGAGCGTCCTATTAACATCCTTGGAAGACGAACAGTGGTGTGAGAAGTGCTGTTCAGGCGTAGTGCTGGGTGAAGCAGTAGAGGGATCAGTCCATTCGTAGCCAGCACCCAGCAGGTGACCTGGCTGAAATTCTTGTCATTGGTTCATTCTATCATGGGACCTACTCTGTGAGATGAGCTCGTACCCAGCCCTGCTGGGGACAGTGGCTCCTGGCAGGCAGTGGGCCTAACATTACCCTCGGGGATGCCGCTCGCCCGAGCTGGGCTGGAGGCAATGTCCCCCCCTTTCCGGATGCCCCCGGGAGGAGGATGTCATCGCCCGCACAGGGATGTATCGTGTGCAGGATCCTGGGTGATTGATCACTTTCCAACAGCGTGGTCTCTCTCAGTTCATACTTCTGTATTATGTCAATCTTCTCAGACTCCTTGGGAGGGGTGTGTGTGGTGGTGGTGGGATTCCCATAAATCCAGCGATGAGATTGACGAATCAGGCAGCTAGATCCTGCCGGCTCTGCAGGATTCTGCCTTGGGGCAAGTCCCCTCCTCAGATGTCAAGGGCTCCGTGTCCCTCCCATGCACAGTGAGTGGTCCTCTGGGCAGGCCTCAGGTCTGTTTTAGCAGTCTGAGCCTCAGCTTCCTCATCTGTAAAATGCGTCTAGTGAAAGGATTACATGCGGTTTACATGCATTAATACAAGCAAAACATTTGTGACCAACCAACACTTTAACGAACTAAATAATTAACATAAAAATTAGCGTGGCATATAGTAAGTGCTCAGTAAATAGAGTTTATGTTGATGATCTTTAAGTCTGTGTAGAGAGTAGGCACGGCGTGGAGCCCGATGAAGGCCTGGTTTCCACATGAGGAGGTGGTGGCCCATGCGGTCTAAGAAAGTAGAGGTGGGGGGCAGGGACAGTGCAGGGGCACCTAGAGAAGGGTCGGTGAGGCTGAGAAGGAACCAGGGGACTACACACCCCAGTTGTGATGTCTAGGACTTCGGGTGCTCTCTCCACATTTGGAAACTCCCCCGGGGGGAACTCCCCCAGGCCACAGCCACCTCTGGGGGGTGCCAGCCCTGCGACGGGGGAGGGGGGGCTCCTCCTTCTCACTGTGGTCCTAGGCCAGGTGGCCACCTCCCCACGGCTGGGCCTCTAGAGCCTTCCTCGGGCCTTGACAGCTTGCTTTAATCTCCCTCTCACCACAGGCGGGGCTGGGGCAGCCTTCAGTCATCGAGGCTCGAAAGCTGTGTAACAAAACCCAGGATGGCAATTTTTCTGGAGGCTGAAACAGCAAAATCCAGGGAAAATTGAAATTTTCTCTCCTGAGTCGTAGATGTGGATGAGTATAGAGGGTGAGTGGGACCTGCAGAGTGGCTGTGAAGCTGGCACTGGCACATCTGCAGGAGTCCTAGGGCTCTCCCCTCCCCGCGGGGCTCAGGCCACCTCCCTCCCTCTGCCTGCCACCGCCCCCGAGGCTCACCCCTGCAGGGGAGAGACGGACACACAGCCAGGCAGTCCTGTGTGAAGCGTGGGCCTGGGCCCCTCTCGGGGATTCACAGCCCGACCTCAGGTGGTTCAAGCAACTTTTTTTTTTAAAGTAATTTTGTGTATTTTGATGGATGTTACAGAAACATCATAGCCATCATTTCGTCAAGACGGTTATTCAGAATTATGCGTGGGAATGTAGTATGATCAGGTCCCAGGCAAATGAAAGGCAAAGCTGAGTGTATGTGTCAGGCACAGGTCTTGAAGGGGGCCTCTCGGTGACCGGAGCCTGGCAAGCTTGCCCCAGCGAGGGGCTGGACAGACTCCACTTCCAGGGCAGTGCCACCCCCCCTCATCCCAGAGCCTGAGGCCAGGACTTGGGTGCAGGTTCCGTTATGGGGAGGTGCTCCCAGGAGGGGGTTGGGAGGGGTGGAGAGAGGGAGACGGGGAAGGGGGAAAGGTCCACACTGGGGAGGAGTCCAGGTCGCTGCTGCGGACCCCAGGCTTACGTCCCCTGGGCTCTCTATGCATGTGCCGGCTGACCCTGGCTCCGGTCCCCCTTCGGTAGAGGGCCACCCCGGGGTGGGTGGCATCAGCTCCCTGCTCCCGGGCTGAGTGGGAGTGAGGTGGAGACATGAGGTGGGAGCTTGGGGTGAACTTCAGGCCTGGGGCTCCAAGCATCCGTCGCGGCTGCAGAGGCAACTGGGTGCCAGTGCTGTGCTGCTACGTGTCGTCCCTCCAGCCCTCAGTGTTCTCCTCTGTAAAATGGAGCCAAGCTCATAACGGTCTCAGTTCGTTGCCAAGAGGATAGCTGGCACCTGTCGGTACAGAGAGTGCATGCTTTGGAGGGGAATCTCTGTCCTCCCAGATGCTGGGAAGCCCCTCACTTCTTCAGTGCCGGGGCCTGGCCCCTCGGGCTGGGCCTTGGACGATCTGACTGAGCTTCGGCAGCAGGTCTGTGCTTCCAGGTTGGGCCGTGTGCACGCCTTGTCCGTGGAGGTGTCTGGGCTGAGAGTGCGGACACGGCCCAAACATCCTCTGGGGATTCTCGGCGGGGCATCCAGCCTGGGCTCTGCATGAAGCTGTCTCCATGGGGGGAATGTTCATGCTCCCGAGCCTGGGTTACCTGCTCTGTTTCTGTCCCACAGGTAGGATGATTCATGCACACGCAGCCCCCTGTGCTAAGAGCACAGACGCTAAGGTCAGGTGAGCCATATTCAAAGCCCAGCTCGGCCATATCTGATCTGTAAGACCCTCGACATGTCAATTAATTTCTGTAAGCCTCGGTTTTTCTCATCTGCAAAATGGGTTTGACAGTAATGACTTGTCAGACTATGTGAATATTAAATGAGACAGCATGTGGCATGGAGCAAATACTCGAGAAATATTTAGCATATAATGTATGTCATTTATTATCCAATTTTATGTGCACATATAGCATATATGTACATACATAAGATGCAACGTACATATTAATTTTTTTTCAATGTCTTCTCTAAGCTCCAAGTTCTCAGAGGCACCACGTGGTTTTCTCTGATACTGGGTTTCGTGAAAATTATAATTGGAATTTGGTCATCTGTTCATTTCCTTGCTCATTCTTTACCTTCACTGAGCCAGCTCTTCCTGTGTCCACACCCCCAGGGAGAAAGTCGCATATATCAGCTGCATTCTGGAAAGGAGGCAAGGGGAGCCAAGGCCGAGGGTTTTCCCAAGGTCACACAGCGGCAGGGGGGCTGAAAGTAGCCCCAGGACTAGGGTGCTGGTCCAGCGCTGGTCCATCCCGCTGTGAGGGGCCCTGGGCCAGTCTCCTGGGCTGTGGCCAGACCAGGAGGGGACGGTGGCAGCCCCTGTGTTGTGAGTTCTGATTCTCGCAGGGGCCCTCCTCAGGGAGCGCTGACTTGCAGAGGCCTCCTGAACCTGGCTCACGCCCCGCCCACATGCCCTGACCGTGACCTCCCCCTGGCACCTGCCTGGGTTGCTGTGAGCCCGAGAGCCGAGTGGTGGTCTCTGGGGCCCGGGGGCAAGGCCTGAGGGGTGGAGGGCTGCCGAGGCAGGGCTGCTCTAGCAGTAGGCTCCTAGGACAGGTGTTTTCCCAGCCGCCACTCCCAGGTACTTTCTCTCACACCTGCTCCCGGAGGAGCTGAGGCTGGGTTCACTGTGACATCCCCCAGGGCCTGGGGGGCCCGGCTCCCTAGGTGAGGACCTGGCTGTCACGGGGGCGAGGGGCATGGCACACCTGGCCCCTGCCGGGTTCTACATTATATAGAACCTCAGAAGATTCTGAGGGATTTGGGGGAGGAGAGAAGGGGTTGGAAGTTTGCTTATCCTCACTCTGCCTGATCAGGTTCTGCTTGGTCTGCTGTCAGAGGGCTGGCTGTGGACATGGCATGTGGGTTCCAAGTCGAAAGACCTTAGTTTAGAGCCCCCAAGTAACTGGGGGCGGTGGTGGGAGGGAGTGGAGACTTGCCCTGGGTCAGATGAACAGAACCCCCCTGGGGCTACCTTGTTCACCCCCTTGGCTCTCAGGGCTTCAGCTGCACGCGCTCTGAGAGGGAAGCCTTAGAGTGACCCTGTGATGAAGTCTTTCATGCTCACTCGGACACTGGGGTGCCAGTCCTTTATCGGCCCCGGCCATGCGTTCTGCGAGATCTGAGTATTCCTGGTGCTGTGATTTACCTAGGATTTTCTTTTGAGTCAGTTCTGTTTCCATACTTCAATTAATTAATTTATTTCATTCTGCAAATGGAAAATCAGTATCCTTTGCTGTATGCAGATGGTAACCTTAAAAATCAATTAAAAACAAACCTAAGGAAAAAGGCCCGCACTCATGCAGTTCCAGTTGGGAGCCGTGAGGTCTGGAGGTCTCTGAGCCTGGGGTCTGTTCTCTTTCCTTGCTGGAATGTTAGGAGTTAAAGACAGCCAACTTGGCTGCCCCCTAAAGTCATCGTGGGTCCCAGCAATGGGGCATTTCCCATGTGTTGGGAACATGGGTCAGTGGAGATCCTACTGCTTCCACGAAGCCCGATTTGTGTGTCCCCGTGTCTTCCAACGTGGCGCCGCCTCTGTGCTCGCTCTTTCCTGATCCTGCCCAGGACTGAGCCAGCTGGCACCCCTGGCGTTCCCCGAGGGAAAGCTCCCTACGGCCCTACAGAGGAGCATGGGCTGTACGTTCTTGTCTATACCCTGCAGACCCCAGGATGTACTGGCCTGCCTTCTTCTTAGACCCCAACAAACATCGGAAGATGAGGACCTGTTAGCCATGCAGGAGACTCCCGCTGGGATGCCTGGGAAGTGGGCAGAGCTGGGTCCTGAGTAACAGGTTGGGTTTGGGGGAGCTGTGACTGGGGGGAGGGGGCAGCCTCGATGACCATGATGGTCCGAACAAAGGCTCAGAGGCCAGGCGAGGCACAGTTGTGGCTTTGAGGGTATTCTGATTAAATGTGGGATAATTCCAGAGCCCCTCCATTAACTGCTGTGCAACTCAGGGTACTTGCTCTCTCTGAGTCTCAAGTATCTGATCTGTAATGTGGGAGAAATCACGGTATTCACCGTATAGGATGGAGGTGAGGATTTAATGAGGTAAAGCTTACAAAGAGCTTGGCACCATGCCAGGCACACACGGAGGGCTCTGCAGTTGCTGGCTCAAATGTGGGGCTGGGACATGGACGTTGGGAGGTAATACCAGCCTGCAGTTCAAAAAGTGGCGTAGACCATATCGCAGGCTGGAAAGGATGTCAGGACACAGGGATGTCCCAAGGACTCAAAATAGGCAGTGATACCAAGAGCCACAATTCAGGGTGAGAAATGGCCCAAAGGCTGTGCCCCAAGGTCAGGGAGAGGTACTGATGGTGATAGAGGGAATCAGGGAGGGCTCCCTGGAGGCAGTGTCATGAAGGAACCAGTGCCTGTTAGCCAGGACAGAGCAGGTTTGGTGAAACAGTATGTGTCACTCACTCCCTCCCCACAGAAGAGAAAGAACACCCATTCCCTTTCAAAGCCTCAGATGGAGACCCAGCTCTCAATGCCACATGCCCTTTTCCCTGAAGTTGGCAGAGGAGATGGCCAAACCTTTCTCAGAAGCATCGGGGACTTCCAGAGCGTAGCTCCGACTTTTACGTAGGGAAGGGAAGAATGCTATCCAAACAAGCTTAATCCCAATCAAAGGATTATTTTCTTACAGAAAAGCTTCACCTATACTTAATAGTTTTAAATTGTTCCGGGTACCAATTAGACTTTTAATTTTGCTGTTCCCTCCGGCGGCTGGAGGATGTGTGTGGTTTGCGTTTAATCAGAGCTGATTTTTTTTTTTAAAGTGGTGGTTCCGGGGGAGGGGAGGAGAGGAGATGAGGATAGTATTTCGGGGTTTCCTCCTGGTCCTGCCAGGGCCCGTGTCTCCGGCGCTTCCCGAGTTGGGGGATCTGTGTCGGGGCAGCCGTGGATGTCTCCAGAGTGCCAAACCAAAGTCCCCTCCTGCCAGCCTGAAGGCGGGTCGGGGTTCTGCCGCGGCAGTCCTGCCTGGAGAATCCAACGCCGAGTTAAATATATGGATTATCCCCAAATTTCTGCAGCAATAGGGTGAGTTGTTATTGATTCACAGAGCACGACAAAACATCGCTGCATGAATTAGCAAGCAGCTGTTTCTAATTTGAGTTTAGAACGGTACACAGAGGAACTTGTTTCTCTGTTCACTCCTTTCATTTATAATGAATTTTAATCACCGCTACAGGTGAGAAAAATGTAGAAACAAGCTTGTATCTTGTGGAAGAAACAAAGGAGAGACAGATGCTAACAGATTTCCAGTCTGTGATAAAAGGGATGTTTTGGTACACTTTACATGTAATTAGAGCGCAGCTGTTTCCAGTCCCAGGTCCACGAACACGGCCGAATGTGGGCTCTGCCGATCTCCAAAGGGAGTAAAGAAAAACAGTGATTCAACCCCGAAAGCATTTTGCTTTCTCCCGAGTCGAGCAGTGAGCCCTTGCGCTGGCCCTTGGCGGTGCTGTTTTGTGGAAGCTCTCGGAGGTGATTTCACATGACGCTTTCTCCCCACCCCGGGGCGGTGGGAGGAGGGCAGGGTGAAGTCTGGGGTGTGGGGGGGGGGCCGGGCCAGGCGGCTGGTGCAGAAGGCCTTCACGGCCCCTCTGCTAGCTGCAAGTGCCCGTCTTTGGGGAGTGTCTCGTTGGGGCAGACCGGGGGGCTCTTCTTCCCTGGCAGGACCTGATCGTGTCATTCCACACTCGCTAGTTTGATCACAGTTAACTCTCCGGTGAGTTGACGAGGGCTGGCTTTTTCCTTGCCTCTTTTTTTTTTTCCTGGTCTGTTTAATTTCTGCAATAAAACTCAAACTCAATTGCATTTTCAGTATCGGTGCTGAGTAAATTTGTCTAAGGGATAGAGCATCCGGGCAGGCTGTGCGTTCTGTGACGTCAGAGGCTTCAGGGGGAAAAGCGGAGGCCTCTTTCCCGTCCCATGTGTCCAGCGGTCCTTTGGGGTGGCAGCCCCCGTGGGTGCAGGGCAGTCACACCTCATCTGCCACACCCTCCACTCTGATGCACGCCCTAGCAAGGCTGCTGGGGCCTTAGTCTCTCCATCTGTATGAGGGGGTTGGGCTGACTGCTCTGGAAAGCTCCTTTCTCTGATGTCCTGGGATTGTAAATGGTAGCGCCTCGTGGGCCTTTATGCAGGTCAAGTGTCCTTTGCTTTGAAAACCTGCTTCTATAGGGTTACGTGCTGGCCCTTAACTTAGACGCTCCTGGTCGTTACTCAGGACCCAGGAAGATGGGACAACTCCTTGTCTTGTGTCCATTCAAACCAATAGGGCTGTTGCCTGCCTCTCTCCCTCTCTCTGTCCTGTGACCTTATATTGATTGGGGGGGGGCAGTAGCCAGTGACTATTTTTATTTTCTACATTACAGAGAATTTCTCATATCTAACACCTTACGGATATTCAGTTACTTCGTCTGCGTAGCATCCCGGTACTTGGGACCATTATTATTCCCATTTTACAGATGGAGAAATAGAGGCAGTCTCCTTCTCCTTTAAGAAAAGGCCCGAAGTGAATGTGGATTTAAAAAGAAAAAACATCAGGAGTTCTCAATTTCTAAATGTTGATGTTTTTACAAAATAACCGATAACTGGGTGGGGTTAACCGATAACTCTGGTGGGAGGACGGCCATGGTGATCTGTGTCCCACTGCTCGGATCATCGTTTCTCTCAGTCCAGCTGGCTCAGAGCCCTTGGGCTGGGAGTCCGGCCCCAGCTTTTCCAATTACCATCTGCTTTCTGACATCGGGATGTGACCTAACCTCTCTGTTCTGGTTCCTCACCCGTGGGGTGACCACACAGCGTAGCGTGTAAACCCAGCTACTTGGAGTGCGAGAGAGGGACAGTAAGTGGGTGGGGTGCTGGGCTGCACCCGGGTTACCTGGGTGTGTGCCACGCTGCCTGCTCGTAATAGGGGGAAACCCACCAGCACTACAGCCTCACCGAGCTGCTCAGTGTCAAATGGGATCGTGGGTGTGCAGCCGCTGTGCAGAACTTGAAATGCCACACGATGAGGGCATTTACGATGGATGATACGATGAGGGCGTTTACAATGGATGATACAGTTATACAGCATCTGCCTTCTTTAGCCATCTTTCGTGGAATGCTTACAGCATACACACCGTTGAATGCTTACAGCATAGCGCATTACCCATTTTGTGATCCCCATCCAATGGGTGAGGAAATGGGGGCTCAGAGAGGTGCAGTGACTTGTCCATAGTCGCACAGCCAACGAGTGGCAGCTCAGTCTAAGCAAGCCTGTACTGTTCCCCATGGCTCTGCTGTCTCCCTGTTGCTGACATCTCCCCGCAGTTGACCGAGTCTCTCGGATTATGATTACGCTGGTGGTTTGGGCTCCCGTGAAGGTTTACTAAGGCTTTGATGGCCACTGTTCGCTGTGAGGTGGTATTTCAGCACAGCCCTGAGCTGGCTGGAAAAAGGCATGCCTGGTCATGGCTTTCAGTCTGCAGCCCCTCACAGCCTATGTGCTAAGTGCCCCTTTGAGGGCGGGCAGAGAAGAGGGTCCCACTCTTCACCCTCCAGGACCCACTGGAGAAGCAGCCCCAAGGGCAAGAATACCTTCCCCCTTTTCTCAGTGTTGGGCTGCTGACCTCTGCATGCCTGTCCCCACCCCCATGCTGCCTGCCGGCCCCCCAATGCCCCAACCCATTTAGTTTTTATCCCCAAATTGAAAGAAGGATCCCCCCTTCCCCTCGCTGCGGTCTCACTGGGGCTGCTGAGATCCTATCCACAAAGGCACTCTGAGCTCCCTGGAGGAGGGGAGGGTGAAGATGAGCTGCTATTATCTTTGCTAATAGCATAGTTCTAATTTAAGATTTCAGGTAGAGTCACGTCAGCTTCTGGTAGCCTCCGTGGGGCTCCTTGCCCTACCTCTAAGGAAAAGACCCTCCAGCTTCCCTGTCCCCTTCCTTCCCAGGGTGGATTCTTGACTTTTGCAGGGGTTGGGCCTCTATCCCTTACACTGTACCCCCATCCATCCCTTTAGGGAAACCAAATGTCTGCAGGCAGGACTGACTATCGCCCTGATGAAAGGGGCTTTTTGTGTTTTTCTCTTTCAAAGTGCTTTCACGGCTTTCACAGAGCCCCCAGCTGTGTGCTTCAGTTTACTTGCAACTTTAGACAGTGACTGATGGACAGGTTGGGCAGAGAAGAGCATAGCCACCTAAGAAAGCTGAGTGCTTTCTGTACCCCTCAGAGGACCAAGCATACGGAGCAGCCTTGACAAATAAGTGCTCAGTGAAAAAAATACCTAAACCAGCAGCAAGCTGGGATGCCTACTACCTACCGTTCCTCATTCCTGTACCCAGGGCAGACATCACTAATGGATCACAGACTCTTAGAGCTGCAAAGGCTCTCGGAGACCAATTCATCGGATGCCTTCTCTCGAGAGCTGGGGAAGTAAAAACACAAAGTGGGAATGTGCTTGCCTGTGGTTATACAGTGCCAGAATCTGAACCCAGTCCAATATGATCTCATGCTCTATGGCCTGTGGCTCCATGCTCTGGGCTTACAGCCCCACCCTCTGTGCTCAGAAATCTACCCTCTGGCTGGGGCTTTGCCTTCTGGGCTGGCGGTTCCACCCTCTGAGTCATCCTCCCCCCCCCCTTTTAATGAAAGGTAGCACATGTTTGCAGCTGAGTGGTTTGTTTTATTTTATTTTATAGATTTATTTATTTATTTTAGAGAGAGAAGAGAGACAGAGAGAGCGAGCACACGTGCAGAGGGTGGGGCGGGGCAGGGGGAGAGGGAGAGAATCTGGAGCAGTCTCCATACTAAGTGTGGAGCCCAACGTGGGGCTTGATCTCATGACCCTGAGATCATGACCTGAGCTGAAATCAAGACTTGGATGCTTTTTTTTTTTTTTTTTAAAGATTTTATTTATTTATGTGACAGAGAGACAGCCAGCGAGAGAGGGAGCACAGCAGGGGGAGTGGGAGAGGAAGAAGCAGGCTCATAGCGGAAGAGCCTGATGTGGGACTCGATCCCAGATCACCAGGATCACGCCCTGAGCCGAAGGCAGACGCTTTAACGACTGCGCTACCCAGGCGCCCCAAGACTTGGATGCTTAACCCTGTGCCACCCAGGAGCCCCCAGCTGTGTAGTTTATTAACTTGTTTCCTGCTTCTAGAATCACGGGAGTCTGACAGCCTTCTTTCTTTCATCTCTGTCCCATTTGGTACAAGTTGGCTGCGTTTCTGTGATAGCAAGTTCTCAGTAACCTTGTGGGTCTCCGGTGTATGTCATGGGGATCCACTCTATCAGACAAGAGGTTTCTCCATAGATATCTTCTAGATAATCCTATCTTTTCTTTTGGTTTCTACTGAGACGGTTGCAGAGAAATCTCCCCACATTTCCTGGATGCTCTCTGGTTTGATCTAGGGGATCTGTAGGCCACACACTTAATCTTTTCAAAGAGCCTTTCATGGGACTGAATACCCTGAGCTTTTGATTTTCCTGAGATGTTAGCACGATGTACAGTCATACCCTCAGCCTTCTCTCCAGAGTGCGATTTCCTGTTGGAGACTCTCTTAATTATAATGTCTTTTGCAATGTGGGTAGGCTGAGGATTTCCAAAATGATCAATTCTTGTCTTCCTTTTTGTTTGACAGCTCTGTTGATCTAACTCTTTCTTCTTGAGACGAAACCAAGCCATGCCTTCGACATTTTGCTTGGAAATCTCCTCAGCTCAATATCCATTTTTATCCATGATAAGTTTTGCTTTCCACATAATTGTGGGACACAACTCCACCGAGCTTTCTGCCGTTCTATAATAAGGCTCTCTTTCCTCCAGTTTCCAGGATCATTTTCCTCATTTTCTTCTAAGCCCTCACCATCAGGGCCCTTAGTGTCTAAGTTTCTCTTGACAGTCTGGTCATGACGGTTCAGGTATTCTCTATGACGACTTAGGTTTTCCTTTGTACTCCTCCTTCTGCGTCTTCACAGAGTCATTGACATCTCTATTTCTATGAACTTTTTTTTTTTAGAGGGGGGAGGGGCAGAGGGCGAAGGGGGAGAGAGAGAATCCCAAGCAGACTCCACACCCAGCACAGAGCCTAGAGCAGGGCTCGATCTCACGACCCTGAGATCATGACCTGAGCTGAAATCAAGAGTCAGATGCTTAACCGACTGAGCCACCCAGGCCGCCCCTCTGTGAACAATCTTTTTTTTTTTTAAAGATTTTATTTATTTAACAGAGATAGAGACAGCCAGCGAGCGAGGGAACACAAGCAGGGGGAGTGGGAGAGGAAGAAGCAGGCTCCTAGCGGAGGAGCCCGATGTGGGGCTCGATCCCAGAACGCTGGGATCCCGCCCTGAGCCGAAGGCAGACGCTTAACCGCTGTGCCACCCAGGCGCCCCTGTGAACAATCTTTTTAAGGCAATGTAGGCTCTTCCTACCATACTCCTGAAAGTTCTAGCGGCCGCTCCCTGCCTGATTCCAAAGCCGCTTCCACACTCCTAGGTATTGATTATAACAGCACCTCTCTCCTGGACCAAAATCTGTATTAGTTTCCGATTGCTGCTGTCACAAATGACCACAAACGTAGTAGCTTGAAACAATGAAAATTAATTTCTTATGGTTCTGCAGGTCAGAAGACTAACGCGGATCTCACGGGGCTGAGATTGCAGTGTCGGTGGGGTTCCTTTCTGGCTGTGGGAGGGTCTGTTTCCATGCCTTTCTAGTTTTTAGAAGCTGCCCTCATTACTTGGCTTGTGGCATGTATCATCCCGACCTCCTCTTTTGCCTCTTTCTTCCACATTTTAAGGACTTTTGAGATTACATCTGGCCTACCCAGATAATCCGGGATCATCTCTTTATCTTAAGGTCAGCTCATTAGCAGCCTTAATTACACCTGTAACCTTAATTCCCCTTTGCCATGTAATGTAACATATTCAGAGGTTTTGGGGATTAGGGCATGGACATTCTTGGGAGGGGGGTAGTCATTACTCTGCTTCCCATAGCCTCCCAGTTCAGTGCTGCCCCATTCTGCTAGCCTGCTTTATCCGCCCTCAAGTGTAGAAAGAGGCCAGCTACGTTCATTGGTGCTTGGCCTCAGAGCCAGCCTGGCCCACTGATCCACTGCAGGACATGAATTTGCCTCTTTGGCAGGTGGGATTGTCGAGTGTGGGACCTCTTCCCGGCTCTCCTTGAGCTGTTGGTCCTGGCATGGTGCTGGTACATGGTGGGCCTCAAGCATGAGGGAGCAGCTTCTGCAGTGGGTTGGGCCTGAGCCCGCATTCCGGGCAGGAGAGGCAGGATAGTCTGGTGGTTGGTGAGTGAGTGGGGGAGGGTCGGGGGGCCATCTGTCACTCACTAGCAATGTATGCTCAAGGGTTTGCTTTCTTTCTTGGAGGCTCAGTGTGCAGTTATAAAGAAGGGGAATGTAGGGGCGCCTAGGTGGCTCAGTCAGTTAAGCATCTGCCTTTGGCTCAGGCCATGGTCTTGGGGTCCTGGGATCAAGCCCCGCATCGGGCTCCCCACTTGTATTCTCTCTCTCTCAAATAAATAAACAAAGTCTTAAAAAAAAAAAAAAAGGTAAGGGATGCTGATAGTACCTACCTCCTAGTGTAAGAATCAAATAAGAACATGTTAGCAAAGAACTTGGCTTATAGAAAATGTTCCATAAACAGTAAGGGCTGCAGTTTTTATGAGTTTAGTCCTGCATCTGTCTGCTCCTTGCCGTGTGGTCTCAGTTTCCCCATCTACGAAATAAGATGAGTGATGGTCTGTTAACTTCCTCTCGCTTCCCTCCCCATCCCCCTTGCACTGGTACTGAGTCTACATGTGTGGATGTCATTCAGTTGAGGAATATTCTGGGATGGATGGCCAGCTTTGATGCCTGGTCAGACTGCAAGGAACAAGGCAGGCATTCTGTCCCCCTGCTGTCTGTGGCCTCTGTTCCCCTCAGGCCTAGTTTGAGACTAGATTCTGTCTCTGTTAGCTGAGCCCCTAGTAGGCGCTGAGGTGCTGAGGATTGCCTGCCTCCCCCCCCCAACCTGGGAGCTCTGGCCTGCTCGCCCCTGTCTCCTGCTGGGCCTTCATATCCTGGGATCTAGGCCCCCACTTGCTTGGGGTTTGCTGGGGGTGGGGGAAGCCTTGGGCCTCCCAGGGAAGCTGACATCACCGCGAGCTGGAAGCAGCCCCGGGAGAAGGCCTCCAAGCTTGCCCGGTGCCCCCGTGTTCCCTCTGCTGCACCAGGCTTCCAGGTAGTACGGAGACACAGATGGGTAGGGTCGAAGTCTCCCAAGAAGAGATCAGGAATATGGCTAGATGCCTCCCTTGGCTGAACTTGTATCACTTCCGGTCTGGAAAGACACCCGTTTGGGTTCTGGCTGCTCCGTGGGGGTGCAGTCTGTGGTGTGTCCTGAAGCACATTCACTCCTCTGAGTCCTCTCATCTGTACTTGAACAACAGAATTTTATGGACCCTGCCTCAAGGTCTCCCTTTTCAGAGAGGATGGGCAGCTCCTTTCTTGGAGGAGGAAACCTGCTGGCCCAAACCCTCTTCTTTAGACACCTTCCTCCGATTTGCTCAGTGCCCTTGGAACATTCCACATGAATAGACCTGTGCTCACGGCAGACATCACCAGTTGTTTTCGGCACTCCTGTCTTCTGAGCCCAGATAGGGCTTTATGACCCTTCTGAATACAGTACTCTAGGCAAGCACCACCAATTTATCTTCCCTGGAAGTCCCCTTCTCTCTCTGGACCTTCTGTATCATACAGGATTGGCGTCCACGGTTCCTGAGTCTGGGTTCCCATTTCTCTGAGCTCGGGAAGGGTCATCGCGATTCTCATTCCTGTTGCTCCTGATGGAGCCACAGGGGAGGCTGTACTTGGAGGACTGTAGAGCTTGGTCCTGTGGGGAACTTGTCTCCTTGGCAATTTCCATTTTTCCAAGGAAATGGGGTAGTGGTGAGGAGACCTTTTGGGGCCTCATGAAGAATTGTCAGGCCTTTCTGTGGCTCTCATGGAGACAATCTGGATGCTTGGAATCTTGCACAAAATGACCTTTATATTCATCCTGAAGGGACCTTGGAGACTAAAATTCCAACTTCCCATATTATAGCAGACGTAGCCGCAGCCCAGAATTTCCTGACGGACTCTCTGTCCTGCTCTCTTCCCTCCGCCCCCAGCACATTCTCCCCCAGGCACCTGGCTTGCTGTTTGGCAGCCTTCTTTCACGGTCTGGAAGATCTGGTCCTTTTCGTCCACTTGGATGGTGCTGCCCAGCCCAGGAATGTCCTAGAAACCTGGAGCCACTGGGTATCAGTGCTTTTCCCTTCCCCGTCCGCTGCAGGGCACCTCCCAGGGCTCCTTTCAGAGCCATTTAGGCCTCTCGCAGGGCTTTGGTTGCGAGGGCTCGCTTCCTCCTCAGCCTGTGTCCACACTGCGGAAGGTCCCCCTTTCTGCTCGGTCCTGTGGCCTGTGGGCCTCCTGTCGTCCCCGCCTCTGTCCAGGCACTTCCTCGGCAGCTGCGACCTCCATTCTCTGTGACAGGAGGAGCCAGGGGGCCGAGGCTCCCCACCATCCCGGGCAGCAGCCACTCTGCTCTGCGCAGACGGGGCCTGGGAGGCGGTGCCGGGCCTCGGTGTCAGCCTGCTCAGTGCCCCCAGCGCGGCCACGTGAGCTTGGGGTCCGCCCTGCGCTTTCTGCCGCGGATGCGTTCTGAAGCCCAGTTAATGTTCTTTTTGCTACTTAATTGAATTTTTATCGAAATTTCTCTCCTCTTTTATGCTTGTTTTGGTTCTCTCTTCCTGCAGCAGACAGCAAAAGCCTCCCAGAACCCATTTCCTACCAGGGCCTTTTTGCAGGATTAGTCATTTTTAAATGACTTTAATCTCCGTTTTGAAAGTGATTTCTCTACTCATTTTGTCATATTACTTTGTACTCATTCTAGGGGGAGGGGGAGCCAAGGGCCTGCAGTAGTCACCGCATTTGGCACTTGATCTCGGGTGACGGCTCGTCCTCCCAAAGCAGTGGGAAATCGCGGGTGAAGGCACCGACTCACAACCAGGCTGACTGGGGTTGAATCCCGGCCCTGCTGTCTGCCAGCTGTGTGGCACCTGGCAAGTTACTCAGCCTCTCTGTGCCTCGCTTGTCTCAGCTGTAAATGGAGATGATAATAGTACCCGTCTCATTGGGCTGTCGAGACAACTGAATGTCTTAACACCCGGAAAGCTCTAAGAACGCCCGCAATAGTAAAAGCTATACAAGCATTTACTTGGAAGGAACGAGGTTGCTGGTTGAACGGGACTTTTCTTGGCCCCGCCTTCTCCGTGAGTTCTGAAGCATTTGACATGCAGGAGCTCCTGAGTTTGCTTGTGCCCCATTTCTGCACCCCTTCCCTTTCTGCACCCCGCCAGAGAGTGTGTGCGGTCCTGGCCGCGCGTGCCCATGGGGTGTGCGTGCCCGTGTAAGAGGAGTGTTACTACTGGAAAGCAAGAGGCCCTCACCCTCTGCTGACCTCCCTGCACCTATGTCCTGGGAGCTTTGGCCCCAAGCATTTCTCCAGCCTGCTTCTAGAACACTAGGCCGAGTGCCCCCAAAGCAAACTGTGCTGGGAGGGGGCGGGGGCGGCAGCGGCCAGGGTCAAATGTGTTTAGAACAAAAGACTTTAAACAGTGCGGCCTGACTTTGGGACTTTCTATGTCAACACGCTCATT
Source organism: Ursus maritimus (assembly GCF_017311325.1). Classification (NCBI taxonomy): domain Eukaryota; kingdom Metazoa; phylum Chordata; class Mammalia; order Carnivora; family Ursidae; genus Ursus; species Ursus maritimus. The sequence goes on along the minus strand of NW_024424341.1, from coordinate 8,057,034 downwards.
TCCCCAATTGGGCCTGTTCCATATAAGGGGCCTTATGGCCATTTCCCTTCAGGTGATTATCATCTCAGCAGTGGCTCCGTTTGTGGCTCCCAGAATAATGTGCTTTGCTTTAGTTTTGAAACTTGTTTGCAGAAAAATAAAGCCAACCGGGCAGCCCAGCCATGGGCCTTGGGGACGGTGGCGCTGGGCAGGTCCATTTTCTTTCTCCAAGTCTGGTGGGACCAGGGTGAGCGGAAGCCGGCGCTCCTGGGAGACCGGGTGCTCTGGCCGGACCCCGCGGGGGCATCTGGCCGAGGCACCGAGGGCAAGTTACTCGCTTCCCTGAGTCTCAGCTTCCTCATCTCCGAAGTGGGGTGTCGCCAGTGGTCGTGAGGATGGAAGGAAATTAACCGGGGTGAGAGAAGCATCCACGGCGCTGGCACGGAGGCGTGCCCAATAAATGTAGCCGCTAATATCATCAGCACTGGTGGTGCTAATTAGTGCTAATTATGATTATTGGCCAAACAGTGCTTTTGTTGAACGGCTTTCTTGAAGTCTAATTTGTATACCGCAAACTTAACTTGTTTTGAGCGGGCGAGAGCAACGTAGCAGATTTGCGGAGCTGTCGTGGTGCTTACCACAGCCTAGTTTTGGGGCACTGCTGTGACCCCACAAGGCTGCCTCGTGCTCGTGTGCAGTTTCCTTGCTGCCTACCCCAGCCGCAGGCCACCGCTTATCTGCTTTCTGTCTCTGCCGATGTGCCTTTTCTGAACATTTCATGTAAGTGGGTTTTACATTAATTTTTCTCATCTGCTTCTCACCTGATTCCCTTTTCTCACATGTGGGAACTGAGTCGGGGAGGTTAAGAGGAATACCTCTGGGCTGGTGACTAAGCAGGGGAGGGGGGCTTTGAGTGCAGGGCTCTGCTCTAGTCCCTGGGGGATGACGGGCTTGGGAGCAAATGAGCGCTGGCAGAAAGACGTGTCCAGCCTAGGTCTCTGGGGCGAGGCGTGTCACTTGTCCCACTCACCCTTGAACTGACCTGGGTTCAAGCCTGTGTCCTCTGCTCATCACCCCTGCGAGCGCCCACACCTCTCTGGTCTCTGGGGCCCCTCCCTGAATGCAGATTGCGGGCTGGTTGCGGTCCTGCTGTCAGGGAGGGCTCAAAGGAGGTGCAGCCGGTGACTGCATTGGAGGCTGGACGTGGGGGTCCCCTTGCCTCTCTTGCCTTTGCAGGGGTAGTCTCATGTAACAGACCTGTGGAGGCTTGTCCAGACCCATGTCATGTTGCTGTCGTTTCCTGAGGAAAGTCGCTGGGTCTGTGCCTTAGTCTCCTCATCCCTACAGTAGGAGGGGCCCTGCTCCCGCCTCATGGGTAGTTGTGAGAAAAGCACTCAGCAGAGCGCCAGGCGCACAGGAAGGGCTCCGTGGCAGCTTGAGTGAGTCTGAGCTAAGGCATCAAAATAATAAAAAGCCAGTTGAGCCTGGCTGGGGGGCGGGGGCCCAGCAGGTCCCCCAGCTGCCCCAGCTCCAGCCATCTCCTCCCTTGGGTCCCTTTGTGTGCGCCCCGCGGAGCCCAGCTGGCAAGAGCTGGGAATTACCAGGCAGGGGCCGGGGCATCTCCCACCGCGTCTAATCCGAGGAGCTAGCAGCCGCTGCATCCTTCCCTTCCCGTCCGAAGGGCCCTGTAATGGGAGGCCCCCAGGGGAGCAGGTGCCCTCACCCCGGGAGGACGTTCTGGGAGGCGCCCTGTGCCAGGCTGGGCGGCTGGGCTTCAGAGGTGGGGAAGCTGCCGGGAGGTACAGGACTCGGGGCTGGGAGCTTTGGAGAGAGCCTCGTCCTCCCAGGCCAAGCTTCGCCGCTGCTGGCTGGGGTCCAGCTGATCTTCACACGGTCAGGGGCAAGGCCAGGGACCAGGGTGGACGTTGGGGTGGTGGGTGGGTTCCAGGGAAAGGCTCAGAGCCAGTGCGGAGGGGGCCCCTCAAGACCCTGCCCGGGACAGCAGAGGCAACTGTGAGAGCCTCGGGGTATGGGACCCTTGGGGCCGGGACCATGCCTGTGGCTGTGGTGAGTGTGACCAGGTGCGAGCGTACGTGCCTGCAGGTGAGTGTGCGTGTGTGGGAGCCACAGTGGGAACAGAGTATGGGAACGGATGTGTATGTGTATCTGGGCTGCCTCTGGCCCAGACTTTCTGGGTTACGTCTGTGAGGCTTTTTCTGGAGACTAAGCTGTGCTGGCGGGGGCAGTGGTTCATTTTCTCGGGGTTACAAGAGCAAGGTCAGTGCAGCCGAATCTGAGCTTTTGTTTGTCTCTCCCCTGCCCGTGGCAGCCTGCGGTCCGTTTCATTCATTATTAAGTTTTAAATCCACCTGACGCGAAACTTGAGCCGTAGAACTCACTCCCTTGCTCCGGCTGGCTCAGTTCAGCCCCCACCGAGGCGTGGGGGAACCTCACCGGCTCTGCTCGCCGTGTCCTGTGTGCCTTTGTTTTTCCAGAAACAGCCAGCCCCTGGTTTGTTTAGTTTTCCTGAGGCTGGACTGGCCGGCGAAGGCCAGGGAGGGTTGGCCATGTGGTCATCTGGGCAAGGAGAGCCTCCGCTGCCTGCCGAGGTGGGTTTAAGGGCCCATGGGGCTCTGAGCTCTGGGCCACCCAGGCTTATCCCCTAGTCGCCCCACTTCAGGCCATCTCCCAGGGTCCTGAGTGGACTTGGGGCAAATCCAGGGGTTGGAGGGGGAACAGAGCAAGCACCCCCTCTTAGGATGGTTTGGGCTGGGAACCCTGCAGGTCCTTCTCAAGCACTCTTGGCTTACTCCTGTTGGTGTTGCCGCATCTGATGCCATGTGCCCGGGATGTGCGCCTCTTAGGTCTGTCTGCTCCCTGTAGCAGCAGACCCAGCTCCAGCCCCAGATGTGGTATGGCAGAATTCACAAAGGTGCCTTTTCTTCTTTCCTTTCCTTTCCTTTCCTTTCCTTTCCTTTCCTTTCCTTTCCTTTCCTTTCCGTGCATTTTCTTTTCTTGCACAATTTTGCCTCCACCCCTAAGGATAAGTGGAACTTCCCACCAGGACTAGGGGCTGGAAGGGGAGTCAATCCCCGGGTCTCGATCAGGTGAGGACCTGCCTCCTTTTGGCCTCTGGGACTGCCGGTCTGTGAGGTCATTTCTGGTGACTTTTTCCAGGCTGCACCCCCGACCCCATCAGGGAAGTGCTGGAGACCTCACCTCCTGCGGGGGGTACGGTGTCCAGCGAGGCCCGGGCAGGTGTCACCGAGGAGAAAGACATGTTCCTTCCATATCCTGCCGCCCCTCCTTCGCCCCCTCTGCACACCGAGGGCCTCATGTCCACTCGCTTCCGCCGCCCCCCCGCGCCCAGGACTCCCTCCCCCGACTCCCCCTGCGGCAGTTGGCCAGCTGCACGGCCTCAGCCCGCGAGCTGTCCAGAAGCCGGCTCTGTCCTTGTTTCTGGGCGGCCCTGGGAATTGCCTCTAATCTCCTCTCCGCCTTCCCCCTGCAGATGGTGACGACGACCCGCAACTCTCCTGGGTGGCCTCGTCTCCCTCCAGCAAGGATGTTGCGTCACCCACGCCGATGATCGGAGATGGGTGTGACCTCGGCTTGGGCGAGGAGGAAGGGGGCACGGGCCTGCCGTACCCTTGCCAGTTCTGCGACAAGTCCTTCATCCGCCTGAGCTACTTGAAGAGGCACGAGCAGATCCACAGCGACAAGCTGCCGTTCAAGTGCACCTATTGCAGCCGCCTCTTCAAGCACAAGAGGAGCCGTGACCGGCACATCAAGCTGCACACGGGCGACAAGAAGTACCACTGCCACGAGTGCGAGGCGGCCTTCTCCCGCAGCGACCACCTCAAGATCCACCTGAAGACGCACAGCTCCAGCAAGCCGTTCAAGTGCACGGTGTGCAAGCGCGGCTTCTCCTCCACCAGCTCGCTGCAGAGCCACATGCAGGCCCACAAGAAGAACAAGGAGCACCTGGCCAAGTCGGAGAAGGAGGCCAAGAAGGACGACTTCATGTGCGACTACTGCGAGGACACCTTCAGCCAGACCGAGGAGCTGGAGAAGCACGTGCTCACCCGCCACCCGCAGCTCTCCGAGAAGGCCGACCTGCAGTGCATCCACTGCCCCGAGGTCTTCGTGGACGAGAACGCGCTGCTCGCCCACATCCACCAAGCCCACGCCAACCAGAAACACAAGTGCCCCATGTGCCCCGAGCAGTTCTCCTCAGTGGAGGGCGTCTACTGCCACCTGGACAGCCACCGGCAGCCCGACTCCAGCAACCACAGCGTCAGCCCCGACCCCGTGCTGGGCAGCGTGGCCTCCATGAGCAGCGCCACGCCGGACTCCAGCGCGTCCGTGGAGCGCGGCTCCACCCCGGACTCCACCTTGAAGCCGCTGCGGGGCCAGAAGAAGCTGCGGGATGAGGGCCAGGGCTGGTCCAAGGTGGTCTACAGCTGCCCCTACTGCTCCAAGCGGGACTTCAACAGCCTGGCCGT
>NW_024424341.1:8009606-8052540 GCF_017311325.1 Ursus maritimus | reverse complement strand
CTTTCCTTTCCTTTCCTTTCCTTTCCTTTCCTTTCCTTTCCTTTCCTTTCCGTGCATTTTCTTTTCTTGCACAATTTTGCCTCCCCCCCTAAGGATAAGTGGAACTTCCCACCAGGACTAGGGGCTGGAAGGGGAGTCAATCCCCGGGTCTCGATCAGGTGAGGACCTGCCTCCTTTTGGCCTCTGGGACTGCCGGTCTGTGAGGTCATTTCTGGTGACTTTTTCCAGGCTGCACCCCCGACCCCATCAGGGAAGTGCTGGAGACCTCACCTCCTGCGGGGGGTACGGTGTCCAGCGAGGCCCGGGCAGGTGTCACCGAGGAGAAAGACATGTTCCTTCCATATCCTGCCGCCCCTCCTTCGCCCCCTCTGCACACCGAGGGCCTCATGTCCACTCGCTTCCGCCGCCCCCCCGCGCCCAGGACTCCCTCCCCCGACTCCCCCTGCGGCAGTTGGCCAGCTGCACGGCCTCAGCCCGCGAGCTGTCCAGAAGCCGGCTCTGTCCTTGTTTCTGGGCGGCCCTGGGAATTGCCTCTAATCTCCTCTCCGCCTTCCCCCTGCAGATGGTGACGACGACCCGCAACTCTCCTGGGTGGCCTCGTCTCCCTCCAGCAAGGATGTTGCGTCACCCACGCCGATGATCGGAGATGGGTGTGACCTCGGCTTGGGCGAGGAGGAAGGGGGCACGGGCCTGCCGTACCCTTGCCAGTTCTGCGACAAGTCCTTCATCCGCCTGAGCTACTTGAAGAGGCACGAGCAGATCCACAGCGACAAGCTGCCGTTCAAGTGCACCTATTGCAGCCGCCTCTTCAAGCACAAGAGGAGCCGTGACCGGCACATCAAGCTGCACACGGGCGACAAGAAGTACCACTGCCACGAGTGCGAGGCGGCCTTCTCCCGCAGCGACCACCTCAAGATCCACCTGAAGACGCACAGCTCCAGCAAGCCGTTCAAGTGCACGGTGTGCAAGCGCGGCTTCTCCTCCACCAGCTCGCTGCAGAGCCACATGCAGGCCCACAAGAAGAACAAGGAGCACCTGGCCAAGTCGGAGAAGGAGGCCAAGAAGGACGACTTCATGTGCGACTACTGCGAGGACACCTTCAGCCAGACCGAGGAGCTGGAGAAGCACGTGCTCACCCGCCACCCGCAGCTCTCCGAGAAGGCCGACCTGCAGTGCATCCACTGCCCCGAGGTCTTCGTGGACGAGAACGCGCTGCTCGCCCACATCCACCAAGCCCACGCCAACCAGAAACACAAGTGCCCCATGTGCCCCGAGCAGTTCTCCTCAGTGGAGGGCGTCTACTGCCACCTGGACAGCCACCGGCAGCCCGACTCCAGCAACCACAGCGTCAGCCCCGACCCCGTGCTGGGCAGCGTGGCCTCCATGAGCAGCGCCACGCCGGACTCCAGCGCGTCCGTGGAGCGCGGCTCCACCCCGGACTCCACCTTGAAGCCGCTGCGGGGCCAGAAGAAGCTGCGGGATGAGGGCCAGGGCTGGTCCAAGGTGGTCTACAGCTGCCCCTACTGCTCCAAGCGGGACTTCAACAGCCTGGCCGTGCTGGAGATCCACCTGAAGACTATCCACGCCGACAAGCCCCAGCAGAGCCACACGTGTCAGATCTGCCTGGACTCCGTGCCCACGCTGTACAACCTCAACGAGCACGTCCGCAAGCTGCACAAGAACCACGCCTACCCGGTGATGCAGCTCGGCAGCCTCTCCGCCTTCCACTGTAACTACTGCCCCGAGATGTTCGCTGACATCAACAGCCTGCAGGAGCACATCCGCGTCTCGCACTGCGGCCCCAACGTCAACCCGCCCGACGGCAACAACGCCTTCTTCTGCAACCAGTGCTCCATGGGCTTCCTGACCGAGTCCTCGCTCACGGAGCACATCCAGCAGGCGCACTGCGGCGTGGGCAGCGCCAAGCTGGAGTCTCCGGTCGTGCAGCCCGCGCAGTCCTTCATGGAGGTCTACTCCTGCCCCTACTGCACCAACTCGCCCATCTTCGGCTCCATCCTGAAGCTCACCAAGCACATCAAGGAGAACCACAAAAACATCCCGCTCGCCCACAGCAAGAAGTCCAAGGCGGAGCAGAGCCCGGTCTCGTCCGACGTGGAGGTGTCGTCCCCCAAGCGGCAGCGGCTCTCGGCCAGCGCCAACTCCATCTCCAACGGCGAGTACCCCTGCAATCAGTGCGACCTCAAGTTCTCCAGCTTCGAGAGCTTCCAGACCCACCTGAAGCTGCACCTGGAGCTGCTGCTGCGCAAGCAGGCGTGCCCCCAGTGCAAGGAGGACTTCGACTCCCAGGAGTCGCTCCTGCAGCACCTGACGGTGCATTACATGACCACGTCGACCCACTACGTGTGCGAGAGCTGCGACAAGCAGTTCTCCTCGGTGGACGACCTGCAGAAACACCTGCTGGACATGCACACCTTCGTGCTGTACCACTGCACCCTGTGCCAGGAGGTCTTCGACTCCAAGGTGTCCATCCAGGTGCACCTGGCCGTGAAGCACAGCAACGAGAAGAAGATGTACCGCTGCACGGCCTGCACCTGGGACTTCCGCAAGGAGGCCGACCTGCAGGTGCACGTCAAACACAGCCACCTGGGCAACCCGGCCAAGGCGCACAAGTGCATCTTCTGCGGGGAGACCTTCAGCACCGAGGTGGAGCTGCAGTGCCACATCACCACGCACAGCAAGAAGTACAACTGCAAGTTCTGCAGCAAGGCCTTCCACGCCATCATCCTGCTGGAGAAGCACCTGCGGGAGAAGCACTGCGTGTTCGACGCCGCCGCCGAGAACGGCACGGCCAACGGGGTGCCGCCGGCCGCCGCCAAGAAGGCGGAGCCCGCCGACCTGCAGGGCATGCTGCTGAAGAACCCCGAGGCGCCCAACAGCCACGAGGCCAGCGAGGACGACGTGGACGCGTCGGAGCCCATGTACGGCTGCGACATCTGCGGGGCGGCCTACACCATGGAGGTCCTGCTGCAGAACCACCGGCTGCGGGACCACAACATCCGGCCGGGGGAGGACGACGGCTCGCGCAAGAAGGCGGAGTTCATCAAGGGCAGCCACAAGTGCAACGTGTGCTCGCGGACTTTCTTCTCGGAGAACGGGCTCCGGGAGCACCTGCAGACGCACCGCGGCCCCGCCAAGCACTACATGTGCCCCATCTGCGGTGAGCGCTTCCCCTCCCTGCTGACGCTCACCGAGCACAAGGTGACCCACAGCAAGAGCCTGGACACCGGCACCTGTCGCATCTGCAAGATGCCCCTGCAGAGCGAGGAGGAGTTTATCGAGCACTGTCAGATGCACCCCGACCTGCGCAACTCACTCACGGGCTTCCGCTGCGTCGTGTGCATGCAGACGGTCACCTCCACGCTCGAGCTCAAGATCCACGGCACCTTCCACATGCAGAAGCTGGCGGGCAGCTCGGCTGCGTCCTCCCCCAACGGCCAGGGGCTGCAGAAGCTCTACAAGTGTGCCCTGTGCCTCAAGGAGTTCCGCAGCAAGCAGGACCTGGTGAAGCTCGACGTCAACGGGCTCCCCTACGGCCTCTGTGCCGGCTGCATGGCCCGCAGCGCCAACGGACAGGTGGGCGGCCTGGCCCCGCCCGAGCCCGCCGACCGGCCCTGCGCCGGCCTCCGCTGCCCCGAGTGCAGCGTCAAGTTCGAGAGTGCCGAGGACCTGGAGAGCCACGTGCAGGTGGACCACCGTGACCTCACGCCAGAGACCAGTGGGCCCCGGAAAGGCGCCCAGACGTCGCCAGTGCCCCGGGTAAGAGCCCGCCCCTGTTTCTCGGGGCTCCGCTGACCCCCGGAGGAGCTGCTCGTGCCGAGCTCTGTATCTCCTCGTGGTGTCGCCTCTGGTAGCCCGGAGAGGCCGCGCTGTCGTGCGGGGGTCAAGCGCATCCGCTCCGTCGTAGGCTCCGAGGCGATCGCCAGGATTGTCCGTTCCCTTCCCACGGTGTGACATTGGCATGCGTTATCTATCTCTCTGGGCCTCATCTGTCAGGAGCTCGTACGCACAAGGGGGAATAGGATTGCTTTTAGGGCCCCGTGCTGTAAGATAAGTAAAGGGCCTCGTGCCCTGGCTGACACACGGTTATAAATGATTTCATCTTTCTTACAGATCTGGGGTGGACTTACTCGCTTGTGTGTTGAGTCTCCTTGGGCGAGTCTCTTTGCTCTCTGGGCTTCAGACTCAGGATTCTTTTGATAATCCATAGAGATCGTCTCCACATAAAGGGCTCAGGACCTGCACTTAGCACGGGTCGATCATGCTAGCTGTAATCACCAGCCGATACTGTTCTCGCCCACAGCACGGCATTACAGTTAGCGCAGTTGCGGGTGCATGGAAGACGCTAGGAATGGTTCTAGCTACTGTTCTCCTTCGTGACTGATGGATCCTTTCACTCGTTCATCAGATTTGTCCCGAGTACCCGTTATATTTGGGGGTGCCTGGTGGTGGAGGAGAATCGGAAATGGACCTTACCGTGGGGGCTCCCAGACCAGGGGGAGACCACAGGCCCACAGCCAGGTTTCAATGAGGCAGGGCAAGTTCAGGCTACTGGAGGGTCCACATGGGCCATGGGGCCAGTGGCCGAGGGGCACTTGGTGGTGGGCCCGGAGCCTGCGTGGCTCTTGGGTGTCAGACAGTACGGGCCCGGGGATTCCCGCTGAGTCTATTGTCTGTTTGCAGACTGAGGAGGTGCCAGGCGGATCCCGGGAGATCTGTCCCTCGAGGGCCACTGCTGGCGCCACGGGCAGGAAGGCAGAATTTGGAGGAGGGCCACCCGCTGCAGGTGCCTGCTGGAAGACGGGGATGTAGCTCTGGGGGTTCCGCTACGGGATCAGAAGTGGGATCAGAACTGGGGCCTGGGACTCTGGGATTTCAAGGGTGAAAACGAGAGAGAAGGAGGGCTGGAGAGAGTGGAAGGAGAATGTACGGACAATGTCTCTGGCCTGGGGTCCCATAGGACACCCACTGGAGGTACTGTGCACCGGTCCTGGGCACCACTTCTCAGCTCTGCTCAGCCTCCGCTGGCTGGCGGGCTGGCCAGTGTGGGTGGACTGGGGGAGCCTTTGGGCCCTGGAGTCCGGTGGGCTGGGTTAAAATGCAAATGTCCCTCTTCCAGGACCCGCTAGGGGTTTGATCTCTCTGGGCCTCTGTCCTCTCCTATAGAGCCAGAGAGTAAGGGTGATAATGGAAGCAACACGTAGCGACAGGGTCTGTCTCCGGAGCTGACATCACCGGGGAGGCATTCGGCGGGGGGTGGGGAGGCCCTTCTGGGTTTTTAACGAGCATCTGCTGTGATTGGTCAGTGCTTGTGTCTCATCCGTGGTTAAATATTGTGACTGTTTCCTGTGCCGACCTCAGTATTTTGCCCTGAGCTTTCAGTGAGTAAAGGAAGCGCTGGGCACACAGGAAACATCACTTGCTATCTCTCCCGTTCATGATCCCAGCTCACACTTACCGAGGGTAAGGCTGTGCCGAGCACTTTCTATCTACGCTATGACACTGCCTTTATGGATGAAGAAACGGAGGCATGGAGCAGTTGGTCATTATTAGCCCCCAGCTTTCAAGAAGCAGAGAAGGGATTTGAACCCAGGGAGTGTGGGGCCGTAGCCAAGCGAGCTCTTGACCCACGTTCTGCCAGGCACCTCTGGAGCCCACACCTCTGGGGTGGGGTCTGGGATGGTTACCCTCTCGTTCAGACTTTGTGACAGTGTGGCAGGGCTGGGGCCCACACACCCTCCTCCCAGGTGCACCCCAGCCCCATCCCTGCCTGCCCACACGGCCCACCACATTGCTGGTGCCGCCAAGGCCTTGAGCTTTCGGAGCCTGCCCTTCCCCAGTCTCTGCCCCGGATTCTGCATCAAGGACCATTTCATGAAGCCCCTACTGTGTGAGCAAAGTGTTTTATATCATTCCCATGCAACAGCCTGGGAGCTTTGCCGTGACCTCTGTTTTGGCAGAGATGGTACACAGGCTCAGAAAGGTGGAATCATCTACCCAGAGATGCACAGCTGTGCCTGGCAGTTCAGAGATTCAAATCCAAGGGGGCTTGTTTTCTGGGAGCCTGACAGGCCTTCCTCTGCCTGTCCCAGGTCTTGCGAGAAAGGAGTTGAGCAGACAATCACATCTAGAGGCCTGGGCAGATGGGCCATTTGCAGAAAGGAGCCAGACAAAGCGTGGAACCTTCCCAGTGGAGACCCAGCCTCTGGGGCCTTGCCCCCTGCCTGGGCACGCCTGGGGGCAGGGGCCCAGATGTCTGTTCGCCCACCCCTCGCTCCCCTAGGACTCACGCATGTAAGAGCAGACTCTGGGGGCCGAGCAAGGGCTTGGGGGCTGGCAGGCTGGGACCCTCGGGAGTGTATCCATAGCAACCAGCTCTCGGAGGACTGGGTTCCCGTGGGGCTGAGGCTGCTGTTGGCTGGAGCGGGAAGCATGGAGGTTCCACCCCCTCCCCCCACCCCCACTCTGTTTATGGGTAGTAACAACATCGCCCCAACTCTAGGCCAGTGTGGGCAGACCCCAGCCCTCCATCGACCCCCCAGGTCCTCACAGTGCCAGGTGGGGCAGACTGGGTGCTCTCACACAGGTCAGAGGGCTTGGCCAGGCCGTATCAGCTCTCTGTTCCCTAGCCTAGGACCGTCCAGGCTGTTCTGGGACACGTTGCTGAGGAAAGCTGCTCAGACAGCGGCTCTGGAGGCAGCCTGCCTGGCCTCAAATCCCCAGCCCCTTGCTTGGCAGTGCAGAGCTCTGGCCAAGTGGCTTAGCCTCCCCAAACTCTACTTTCTCCGCCCTTAAAGTGGGGCTTACCGAGTGATTGTGAGTCTTCACAATGGACAGAGCCCGCACATAGTAGGTGCTCAGTCAATGTGAGCTGCCATCCCCATCATGGAAATTCAGCAGCTATGGACTGCCTTCCCCGTCGCTCCCTTTCTTCTCGTCCCTGTTGCTACTGGTCTCAAGCGTGTTCTGCCTCTGCCCCGGGCTCCTCTCTGAGGTTGCTGGGGGCCATGCAGGGGGTGGCGGCCGTGGTCGCAGGCCCCGGGGCTCAGCTCTGGTTCCACTGGGCTGGGCTCTGGGGAAGGGGCTTATGACAGAGGAGGTGCTTTGAATGCGAAGTTCTCTCTTTCTATAATTATGTCTCCTGGTGGGGACTGAAGCTCCAGAGGAGGAGGGGGTCTCTGGGGGATGGAGGAGGGGAAGACAGACCAAGAGGGAGGTACTTCGGGGAGGACGGAGTCTGGCCAGCGTTGCAGCAGGAGGGAGACAGAGTGAGAGAGTCCTTCCTGCTTGTCCCTGAGCTCATGCTCCACCAACACGGAGGAGCCGACGGCCCCGCAGGGTGCCTGTGACCCTGGGCCTTGGGCAGCCCTGGCTTTGCGTGCAAGGCCGGAAGGGCTGTCTCTGCGTGGGGACCGCGTGCTTAGTGGATGTGGGTGCTGGTGAACCTGTGCGTGTGGCAGGGCGTGGGTGCCTGGGTGTGAGCACACACGTGGACACTCGGGAGTCTGCGCGTGTGTCCGGGAGGGTGTGTCTGGGAGGGGTGTGTGCATGGGCTCGTGCAGCTGTGGGCACATCTGGGCGTGATGGATGTAGCTGTTGGGGGTCCAGTGAGAGAGCCGGAAGCCTTTGTGTCCCAGGAGGAGTTTGGATACATCAACGCGTGTGAGCTTGTGGTTGTGAGGACACCCATGGGTGTTGTACTTGTGTGTCTGTGTTACAGGGAGCAGGTTGCAGTGTGTGGCGGGGGTTGGGGGTCTTGTGTGTTCACAGTGAGTTGGGGTGTGGGAGTGTATATACGTCTGCTTGCGTGTCTGTGTGTGTCCTTGTGGGCACGTCCGTACCTGTGCATGCAGGTTCTGTGTGCGTGTGTGTGTGTGTGTGTGTGTGTGCGCGCACACCCAGGCTCTTGTGGTCAGCGGCCTCCCCTCCCTTAGGAATGGCCTGGAGTCCTTCTCCCCGTCAGGAAGGCCCCGTTATCGGCACTCTTCCTCCTGCTGCCGACAGGGTGGCCGCACGATGGAGGAGCCCTGGGGAAAGCTTCTCATCCTGCCCGGCCCCTGGTGATTCTTTTACCAAGCACAGCGACCCACTGCATTCACCTGCCCCTAGGTGGGACAACCAAACTCACCCTGATCATGGACTGTCCCCTGCACTGGTCTGGACCAGCCATGGCTATGGTATGGCCTCCACAGACTTCTACCCAAGCAGAACCATGGAGGGGGACACGGCCTTCCTTGTACAGCGGGCTTCCTTGGTGTGGACATTCCGGGGCTGTGTTTCATTCTCCCTCACCCCTCCCTCCCTTCTTTTCTTCCCGCATCAAGGGGATGGGGCACGCATGTGTAAAGAAATGAATGACTTTGACAGTGGAGAGACCCAAGATCATTGCTCTCCGTGAGCACGGATGTGGAGTTGAGCTGACATGGGGGCTTGGGGCCTGTGTCCCCCCAGAAGACCTCAGTCCCCACCATCTCCTCTGGCTTGAACATCTCCTCTGTCTCTTGTGTGGCCAGAACCCCCAGTCCTGTCCTGCCCCCCAGCCTCATGCCATTCTTCCTGGGGCATTTCAAGGCTAAATGCCCACTTCTCAGCCACTCTTCGGAACCCCTGGGTCTTCTGCAACGTTGGGGAAGGGCCCCGGTCTTATCAGAGCCGGTCCTGGAGCCTGAGCAGGGACGCTGCCTCTGGAACCTAAGCTCCCAGCACCAGCCAAGACTGTTGTTTCTTCACTCATGTGTTTGACCGGGATTTGCTCAGCACCGATAACAATGGTAATAAAAGTGACGTCGTTATGAGGCTCTCGCCCTGGGCCGGCTGGCGAGGATCCGGTCGGTGTACAGAATCCGTCTTTGGTTCTCTTTGTTCCTTCTGTTCTAGTAGAGTGTTTTGCAACATAGTATTTGCAACTTTGCTCATTTGTTCCACAAATGCTTCCCCAGCAGGGAGTCTCTGCCGGCCCTGGGATCTCACAGGTGGACGAAGTACATCCTGGGCGTCTGGGTGCTTGCAGTGCAGTGGGGGGGGGGGGCACAAACAAGTGATTCAGCCATGACAAATCCGTGTGCCGAGGAATTAGATGCTTTAAGCATAAGCTCGGGCTGGGGGGCCCCTGCACTCATCCCGGGGTGGGAAGAGGAGGCTTCTCAGCAGAGGTGACATTTGAACAGAGTCCTTAAGGATGGAAAGAGTATACTCCTAGTGGAGGACACAGCGTGGGCAAAGGCCTGGAGGTGGGACCCTCGAGGGAGCTGCAGATGTGGTTGGAGCCACCCTGGGAGCTGAGACAACTGAGCCCCCTGGTGGTTTATCCTGGCCTCATCGTTGAGGGTTGGGCCTGAGTCGAGAAATCCGAGAAATCCAAAGTCCCACTCCCTTTTCCAGGGGTGGAAGGAGGCCCCATCGTGCTGGAGCTGAAGTGGTCTTCAAAAAGCTTGGATATTTTGGATTCCACTACCACCCCGTCCCCTTCATAAAAACCCACAGCCACAGACCTTCCCCCACACAGGCAATACTGCCCCCGTCCACAGGGACCTGCTTTCACCATCACCCAGCCAGGCTTAGCTGCTGAGAATGAGCTCCACTCTTTGGAATGGGTCTCCCAGAAGCTCGGAAGCTTCCGATGATCTCTATTTTCCTGCTCCCACCCCTCAAGGCAGCTGGTCTCAGCTTCCTGTGTGTGAAAGCCAGCTGTAGGATCACCCGTGGCCTTGTGTGCCCAGGGCAAATGAGGAATTCCTCAGTTACTTCTAAGCACCAAGATTGGCAGGAGCGGTATCCCCTGTTTGGCCACATGGTCCTTAGGGCGGGTAAAGAGAGTAGCTGGACGGATGGAACGATAGTTGTATGGTGGGATAGGTGGATGGGTGGGTAGATGATTAGACAGAGGATAGGTAGAGGAAGGTAGGGGAAGGCAGACCAATGAACAGGCAGACGGATGGATGGATGAATGGGTGATGGTAGGTGTGTATGTGTAGATGGATGATAAGATGAGTAGATGGATTGATGGGTAGGCAGCTGAATGTGTGTGTATGGGGGGGGAGTTGGATAGGTAGATAGCGGGTAGGTAGATGGATGGATGATGGGTAGATGGATGGTTGGGTAGCTGGGGGAAGCATAGATGGATCTGAGCATGCTCCAAGCAGGGCAGCCTCCCTCAACTTCCTTTCCATGGTCATACTGTGTGCTCTCACCTTGGGATGGTGATTCCCACCATGGCAATGTCCCCAGATCTAACAGGGGAGCACCTCCCTTAGAATGTAGCCCACTCCCCTTCCCCAGGCTGCAGAGCTAGATTCGGAGGCAGGTAGGAAGACAATGACCCGGAAAGACCTGGGAGGGGACCAGAGCCATTCTGGAAAGTCTTGAGCCGGGACCTCCAGGCCGTTTTGCTTTATGCTCTTTTCTACTTCCTGACTATCTAATTTCTTTCTTTTTGGCTTCCAAACAGAAAAAGACATACCAGTGCATCAAGTGCCAGATGACCTTTGAGAACGAGAGAGAGATCCAAATCCATGTTGCCAACCACATGATTGGTAAGAGAGCGTTTCCTCCCACCCGTGCCGGGGCTGCTCATCGGGGTTTGGAATTCGTGCTTCCAGTCATCATTTCACTGCTTTTAGGGTGAAAGATGGAGTCACAGCTGCTGTTTCAGAGACATTTCCAATGGAGTAAAATGTAAGAGCTGGAGCACTTTCCCCATCCAGCCTGCTTGTCGCAGCTCCACTCACATTACAATCAAACTTTTGACAATCTCTTCCATTTCCCAGCATAAATTTCCCTCCATTTCTGAAACGAAGTGCTTTCTAGTTGTCAAGCACTCAGGGGCAATTATGCCTCAATTTCGTATGTCATGACATTGAATAGATTTAACTGCTTGCATTTCCCCGCTAAATGTGGTGAATTCCTCAGGCACGTTGTCAAAACAGAGTGCTTACAAAGTTATTTCAGTACTTTTCCTATTCCTCTTCAAGTGGTTTTGGACTTTGGAAAATGCAGCCTTTCCAGAAGGGAGACTTTCAAAGCACCGTAGTGTCCCCTCTTGGCCAGAGGTACGGAGGGAAGGCGTGAGGTCTTCTGCACCTTGCGTGGACGGGTGTGGGCTCCCCGGCGGCTGGGGATGCCCTCGGTGTAGGAGGGAGCGGGGTTGGATTTCCGGTGAGCATGGGGGCTTGGCCCAGGGGGTGGAGGACTAGGCAGTGAGGGCTCTGGGAGTTTCTGGAATCCTGGTGCCCTGGGTGTCTGGTGGAAGCATGGTCGCCTTCTCCAAGACCCCTGCAGTCCGAACAGCGAGGCTGACCCTTCACTTCCTCGAATATCTTTCCATTGTAGTCTTAAAGATCGCCGTGCCGTCGGAGTGCTGTTTTACACAACCCTTAATTGCATACATTCAAAGAGATCATTAACCGCGCAGCTCCGTGAATTCTCACGAACCGAGCACACCTGTGTAAGCAACAGCCCTGCCAGGAAGCAGAGTATCTCTGCACCCCAGAAGCCCCCTCCTGGCACCTCCAGGCCCTCCCCCCACCAACGAAACGTCGTCACCGTCCTGATGTCGAATGGCATAGGGCTTTTTTGGCCCCTTTTGCACTTGATGTAAACGGGATCGTACGGTCTCTGCTCGTTGGTGTCCGGCGGCTTTCGCTCATTCGCGTTCGTGCCCATAGTTTGGACGTCGCCCCTTCTCAGGGGTGTGTACTATTCTGTCGTACGAACGCGTCGCCAAGTATCTTGTCTGTTCGACTCTTGATGGGTATCTTGGTCATTTCCGCGTGGGAGTGGTTTCAGGTCGTGCGCTGCTGAGATGTTCTCGTATGTGGATGTTGGTGAGAGCGGGTGCGTGTGGTTTGAATGGAAAGATCGGGAGGGCTGGAGTTGGTGGGTCATGGGTTACCAGGAGGCTCACACTCAGTAGATACAGACGGGCAGATTTCCAAGGCGGTTGTGTGAAACTGCCATCCCACCGGCAAGGCAGGAGAATCGTCTACGCTGTGCCACCATCCACGTTCTCCACAGAAGGAGCTAAGACCCTTCTTCAGGGAAGTCATGCTCAGGGTGAGGGTGGTACCCTGGTCCCCCCGCAGTGGCGGCCTTGGCACGCTCGGTGGGTTGGGGTGTCCCGTGTCCCGGTGACTCTGAGTGGTCCCCCTGAAGGTGCAGACCCCGACCGTGTGCGGGGTGGGGCTCGCCCGGTGGTGAGGGGTCACGGGGAGCTGAGGAAGGGCAGGTAAGGCCCCGGGAGTTCAGCCTGACAGGGAGATTGGTGGCTTTTTAATTTCTCCTGTTCGAAAGCCCCCTGCTGAAGCAGAAGAAGGAAACTAT
Source organism: Ursus maritimus (assembly GCF_017311325.1). Lineage (NCBI taxonomy): Eukaryota > Metazoa > Chordata > Mammalia > Carnivora > Ursidae > Ursus > Ursus maritimus. The sequence continues at coordinate 8,040,204 of NW_024424341.1, read as the reverse complement.
CCTGTCAGTCACTGGCTGCTGAGAGCGCTTTCATGGGAGTGTCAAGGAGGTAAAGATGAAGATATCTAAAAATGTTTGCTTTTGTAGCAGGTGTTAATGTGTGTGCCTGTTTGTAAGCACGAAGGGCAAGAGCCTGGCTAATTGGACCACAGTGATTTCAAAGGTGCTTCCCCCACCCACCCCCCTTCCACCTCTCCTTCTGCGCAGAGCCTGGAAGCCATGTGTCCTTAGGTGGAAGTCTAGGGAGTTGCTCCTAACTAGAGAGGTGGGCTGGGAGATGGGAAAGGGGGGCCAAAGGGGCATCCGGAGCTCGGTGCGAGCAGAGCGCTGGGCTCCCGAGGGAGGCAGTGCTGTCAGGGGGCTGGGCAGGGCCCCTCACCCGAGCCTGCTCTGCAGTGCCGTGAGCCGGCCTGGTTCCCAGGACACATGGGGAACAGGCAGCAAGGAGCTGCTCGTCTCAGCCTGAGAGTCCGAAGGAGATGTTCATGCAATTGCAGAAAGTGTCACCATGCCGTATCCCCGTGCAGGGCCCACCCTGCGAGGCATGGGCTGGGGACCCCATGAGAGCCATGCCTCTGGGGGCAGGGTGCAGTCTCTTGCTCTAACCTGCCCTCCCCACCTGCCGGCCCTGCCCTGGCCTCATCAACCCCATTTATCAAAGAACATTGACCGAGCACCTCTTGCATGTGGAGTGCTAGGGAGGTCTCAGGTGATCCAGGGAGGAGGGGACCTGGTCCCTGCCCTCAGGGACCTTACGGCACCCCGTAGGAGACACCACGACACACACATCATGCCGGGAAGGGAGGTGTCACTGGGTGAGGGTGCCGAGCCCTGCCACATGCCAGGTCCCCTATGGAGGTGCCCTCCTCCGTCTCATCGAGGAGCTTCAGCGAGGTATCCGAGTTCTTCCAGAGACAAAGTAGCAGAACCAGGGTCTGAATAAGGCTGGACTCTCTGCACTGTGTGTGGCTCCCTGCCGGGGTCTGTGGCAGGAAGGACCCCGCGCTGCCCGCAGGGGAAGCTGATGGCATCCGGCATCCAGGTAACGCACAATGCCGGGAGGTTGACGCTCCCAGAACGAGGACTGAGGGATGCAGAGAGGTCTGTCAGAAAGGCCTGGGTGTTGAAGGCGGAAGAGGAGTTTTCTCTGTGGCAGGCCCATCACTGACCGAGGGCACAGCTTTAACAAGGAAGGCCAGTCACCGGAGAGCAGCGGCCTCGGAGGGCTCAGCGGAAGGAGGTCCTTGCAGGATGGGCTGTTAGATGGAGGAGGTGGGGAGCAGTGTCTGTGGGAGGACCGTGGGGCGAGCCAGACTCAGAGGCAGGAGCAGAGGAGAGAGTTTGGGGGCTTGGAGGAGCCCCACCTCGCTGGGATGGAGGCCTCTCATGTGGGAGCATCGTGGGCAGTGAGGGTGGGGAGGTAGCTTGGGGCTAGGCCACAGAGGGCCTTGAATGCCAGGTTAAGGGGGTTGGGTTTGGACTCGACCCTGTGGGCCGGAGTCCAAATCTGGGGATTTATTTGGCTTTTCTTAAAAAACCAGGAGAGGTGGCAGCCAGGGCCCTGGGTTCCCATATGGCGCAACTGATGAGCTCGGCGGCAGCTGGGATCGTGTGTTCCCAGGCACCATAGTCCCACCCATCCCTACTGTCTTTTACGGGCTGCTTTGCTCATTTGTGTCCCCAGCCTGGTTCCTGTGGGCACCTGAATGTGCAACCTTGGGCTCATGCACTAGGGAGCCATTGAAGGTTTGGGAGCAGAGGACAGCCTGGATGTAGCTGAGTGCTTTAGGGAGATGAATCTGGCTGCAGTGTTGAGGGGGGAAGAAGATAGAGGGGAACAGAGACCTGCTGGCCTGGCCCGGAGGTGAGGGGCTGAGGCCAGGAGAGAAGAGAGGAGGGAGGTGATAGAACCGTTATTTGATATCTGGTTTGTACGGTGTGCCTACTCGGCCCCGGTGGCTTGGGGAAGGTGGCAGGGGCAATGGTGGGAGATAGGAATGGAAGAGTACTGGGCCCAAGAGCCCCAGCTGGGGCTGGCTCCGAAGTCCCAGTAAAAACTGTTGGGGCCCAGTGTCCCTGTGGACAGCTTTCCCTGCTAAATGGCCCGAGGCCGGAGTGGATGCCTGCAGCTGGTGGGGGCAAAAGCCCCCCTTAGCAGCACCAAGGGGACTTGGCGGGTAGAAGCGGTGCTGTTCAGCTTGGCGGCCTTCTCATAAACGTGGGGCGTGGGGGGTCTGAGGCCGGCCTCCCCAGGGACCTGGACTGCTGGAGACCTCCCCTGGGGGCTACTAAAGCGGCCTTTTTATAGCGGGGGGCCTCTTCGTGGCTCTGCAGCCTCCAGACCCTGGGAGTTATGATGACTCAGGGACGCGTCTCCTTGGGAACATTTTCCCAGCACCCTCTCCGGCTGCTGCTGGCGAGGGAGTGATTTGGAGCCGATAGAAAGGCAAGGGTTTTTTGAAACCTTTTCAGCAGCAGGGTCGCCTTTGAAATCCCCCCTCCCCACAGGGAACGAGGCCCCCTTCTCTGGGCTTCCCCCAGCTTTTGAAATGGTTTTAGACGCCCCCTCCCCCAGCAGGCACATCAAAAACTTGGAGCGGTCCACAGCCCTGTTCTGCGGCCTCCCACGGGGATGACCCGGCCCCCCCCAGCTGCCCTTGCCCACCAGCCACTGCCTCCACATCGGGAAGGATGCCCCCCCACCCCGCCCCCGAAAATGTCTCTGCGCGAGGCCTGCCTTGGGCTTCCTGTGGCCTGGCTCAGAGGCAGGGCCCCCTTCCAGTGGCTGGAACGGGGGGAGAGTCTTGCTCTGCATGTTGAACAGGTAGGCACAGAGCGTGTGCAGCCCTTCTGGGGCACCTGAGGCCTCAGACCCCGAAGAAAGCCAATTTGCCAGCGTTGGGCCTGCCCGCTTCTCAGCTGCCCGTGGATGTTTCTCCCCTTGGTTCCTGCTGGGCGTGGCTGCATAAGGGGTCTGAGAACTTGTCCTTGAAATAACGAACTTGCTCTGACCCAGGCTGGCCCTGAGGGAGTGACTCAGCTCTGGGCCCTGGTGTCTTTACCCAGGGCTTCACGGGCCCCTGGGGGGAGCCCTGAGGAGGGTCAGGGCTGGGAAGGGACAGTCCTCAGGGAACCTTGACAGGAACGTTCACCCTCTATGTCCTTGGAAAGTGGCTGCGGACTCTGTGGCAGGCAGCCAGCCAGGCCAGAGTCAGACTCGGCCCAGTGGGGCATTAGGCATTCTGGGGATGTTTTCCCGGTCACATCAGCCCCATTCCCTGGGTGCCTCTGAGGGCTAAGCTTTGCTGTGGGGATGAAGAAATTGGGGGCATCTGGAAGATCCCACCTCCTGCTCAGGCCTTTAAAATCCCGCCCCCCACATGCTGGGCTGGTGGTCCTTGTCTGTTGTCCCTTCCCTGGCCCTTCCCTCTCTGTGGCAGGATGGGCCATGGTCCCCGCAGAGGGTGTGTGTGTGTGTGTGTGTGTGTGTGTGTGGTGGGGGCTTCTGGCTTCCAAGTCTTTAAGATGCACATCCCTAGAGACACCCTGAAAGCCACCTTGCAGTCTGGGTCCCCACTCGTTCTGTAGCTGCTTGCACGCCCGGGACCCGCGCTAAAGGCCTGGCCAGCAGCATTTGGGAGGGGAGGGGAGTTCTGGTGTGGAAATTAGTGTGTCACCCTCCCACCAGGGAAATACAAAACCCCTCAGATGTAACGGAAGAGGAAAACACATGGAAAGGACAAGGAGGAGGGGTCCCTGTGTACTGTCTACCATGAACACATGTTGCTGAAGGGGACTGTGTTCGGCTCTTCCGTGGTGCTTTGGATTTATGAAATGCCCAGACCTAAAACATCTGTCCACCTGTAAAACGTGAAGAAAATGTCTCCTTCCCCCGCAGAGATTACATTTCAAGTTCTGGAACTGCTCTGTCAGAATAGCAAGCCTATACAGACAGCATATCCTCCCATTCTTTTACATTTCTTTATTTTTATTTTCCAGAATCCCCTTAGCAGCCCCTAAGGGCGAGAGGACTCGGTTTCCCTGACTTTGAACCTCACTGGTTGGTTTGAGGAAGCTGTTGATCAAGCACTTCGGTTTATGAAGGATTCGTCAGTTCTGGGTTTTAAAATACTGGAAATGTTCTTATTTTCACAGATTTCTCCTCTTCCTCCTCCCCCTCCCCCTCCTTCTCCTCCTCCTCCTCCTTCTTCTTCTTCTTCTTTTTTAAGAGGGGGAAAGGCCTCTGTAGATGGGGTTTCCTCTAATAATAACCTCAGCTCAGTAAACATGATTGAGATCCTTGGTCAGGGGGAGGCTCAGTGAGGAACTTTCCTCTCATCCAGTTGGGGAGATAATAACCCCAAAGGGAAAGTTCTATGTGATGTCTCAAGTGTGAGATATGGAAGCTCAAAGGATAGGCATGTTTCCCAATCTGGGCCTCCAGGAAAACTTCCTGGAAGTGGTGACACCTAAGAGGACGGGAAGTAAGGTGGAAGGGGCGTTCCAGGCAGAGAAAACACCAGAAGCCAATTGACAGAGAACAGGCCCATCTAGTATGTGGGGAAATTACAGACAAAGCAGCGTCGCTTCAGGAAAAATCACGAGGCAGGAGGTGGGCAGATCACAGAGACAGTGCAGTGGGGTCAGTGAGAGAAGATGAGGGTGTTGGTTAGGAGGGTGTGGGTTTGAGAAACATTTAAGAGGCAAAACCAGCAGGACTGGGCAAAATTGAATGGCTATGGGAAGGGGAGAAGTTAGGGGTCTCGGGACCAAGTTTTTGGTGACGGGTAGAAGATGATACTGTGCCTGAGGAAAGGTAGTGACTGCAGGGCTGGCAAAACTGACCCTAGTAATGACCTTACAGGTGAGGCTGACTGAGTACCGGGCCCAGGCAGCAAGATCTCCACACCTGTTGTCACACTCACTCCTACAACTGGTGGGGGGCACTGTTATTTTTCCTCTTTTGGACGTGGGGTGTTCAGGGGATTCGTGTGTTGTCAGTAAGTTGCAGAGGGGGAATTTGAACTCAGGCAGTGTGATTCCAGGATTCAGAGCCTGGAATCCTCTGAACTCTGACCCTTGAATGCTCATCACACTCAATGGGCTTGAGTGTGTGTGTGATATGATCTTGCACAAGATGCTCCCAGGCGATCCGTGTGCTGGTCTGGCCAGCGGTCGGCCACATGGGCCGAGGGCTCGGGAGAGAGGCCTGGGCTGGAGAAGGGGTCTGGAAGCATCCGCATATATGCTGGAGGCAGCTGGGAGGAGCACGGTGTTGAGACAGCCCAGTGCTTCCGGGCAGCACTGCACAAAGCCACAGAGAGGCCCGCAGGAGGGAGGCTGAAGACGGTCTGCTGGACGGTCTGCAAGAGCAGGGTCGCTGGAATGAGGAATGAACTGAGGGGACGGGAGAGATCAGTAGTGTTGCCTCGACTTGCCAGGTTCCAGGCTGGGAAGGGAGGGGGAGAGGCAGGAGCTGGAGGGGTCCGAGGGTCCCAGGAAGCGTTTGCATTTTTAAGAGGGAGACGCCAGAGTGTGTTTCTAGGCTACAGGGAGAGCATCACTGGTGAGAGGAGGAGGAAGGTTGGAGAGGAGCTAGCAATGGCGCCAGTCCTGGAGGGGCAGGGACTGGGGGCCCGGCACCCTCTTGTATGGTCCCGCCCACAAGCATTTCGTTGCCATGGATGTGGCAGCCTGTTCTGTTGGATGGACTTTCCCGAGTGCCCTTTATGGTCATTTGGCTGCTGGGGAGCCGCTGGTACATGGGCAGTGTCCCTCGCATCTGCTTCTGGCTGAGCCTTCCTGGAGGGAGGGCAGAAAACAAGGGTTCCATGGTCCGTGGTGGCCCCAGGGCTCGGCCCCTTCTGCCCTGGGCTTCCAGTAGGGTACCAGAGCCTTACACCGGCCCCCCTTCCTCATGTGTCCCTAGGACCCGGTGGGCAGGGAGGGGGAGACCTTCTCCTCTGACGGTAGACCCCTCTCCCGAGGGAGTCGGGGTGGCCCTCACTGGCCAGTCAGTCCTCCAGGTCCCTGCCCGCTCTGGCTTCCAGCTCGTCTGCCCGGGGAGGGGAGGTGGGGAGAAGGGAGGTGGTTCCTCAAAGGCACACTGTGTGCTGTGAGCCTGAGTTGGAGTAAGAATCCAGAATCACTGATGAGAGCATTTTCTGAACAGACTCCTTTAGGAAGGGACTCATTTTCATTTATCCAGTAGAGCTTTTTTTTTTTTAAAGTTCTTTATTTAAATTCAATTTAGTTAATATATAGTATCTTATTAGTTTCAGGGGTAGAATTGAGTGATTCATCAGTTGCTTATAATACCCAGTGCTCATTACATGGAGTGCCCTCCTCAATGCCCATCACCCAATTACCCCATCCCCCCACCCTCCAGCAGAGCTTTATTAAGCACCAACTGTTTGCTCCATCTGCTGTAGCTATGAATATTAATGAGAAATAGAGTATGCAGGTGGGCTCACATACACAGAAACACACATTCAGAATGTAGAACTCTACAGTCAGTCACAGTGGTTAAGAGTACTCCCAGCTCATGGTTGTGTCAGGTCATGGCTAACGAAGTTATCTGCCTCTGTATCCCTCAGCTCCTTGTCTATAAAATAACCCCATCCCAATGGTACATAGCAGTTTAGGCAGGACTTGTTCAGTGGCAAGTCAGAACCAGCTCATACTGACTAATGCATAAAAGAGAATGATTGGCTCATGTAACTGAAAAGTGCCAGGATTCCTTGGGAAAGAGGCTTCAGGCATGGCTGGATCCAGGGGTCCCAACAAAGTCACCTTCTGTCTTTCAGCTCTGCCTCCTCTTTGTTGCCTTCATTCCCTGGTGCATGATGACAGCCAGCAGCTCTTGGTCCAGCCGTCCCAGCAGAGAGGGGCACGTGCTTCTTCATCAGTGGGAAAGGTCTCAGGACCAAGGCTCGCTGTCTCAGGAGGGTCCTGAAGCCACCCATGAACTAATTACGTAGCCAGGGAGATGGAGTAGTTGATTGTTCAGGCTAGCACCGCCTGTGCTTCCTGAGTGCTGGGATGGGTCAATGTTAGCCCCCTGTCCCCTGAAAAATGGGAGTAGGGAGGGTATTCTTTTAAAGAAAGGAGGTATCTATTTCCACCAGAAGGGGGCAGCACAGAGAGGGTGATCACCCCTACTTTTGGGGGTAGCTGCTTGGAGGATTAAATGAGCTAAAAATGTATGAAAAGTGCCTAGCACACTGCCTGGCACATGGAAGTTCTCAGTCAGTGGTAGCTGTTACCATTAATATTAATATCATTATTATTAGTCCCTGTAGCGGGGACTAATTAAAGACAATGCTTAAGATAATGAAGACAATACTAGAGCCCTTGTTTAGAGAGGATAAACAGCCCTTCTGTGGCCATGCTAACCCTGCATCCCAGGTGCTAGCCGGTGGCAGCTCAGAGGGTGCTGCTGAGGGCTTCCTGGAAGAGGAAGACTTGTCCTCTGCCTTTGTCAAGCTCTAAGGGGCTGTGCCTGCAGGACACATCCAGAGAGTAGCTCCAGTTAGGATGATTTATTCATTTACACCTTCATTCATTCTGAACTGTTTTTCTTTCTTGAGCTCCAAGTACATGCCAGGCACTAAGCATGGATGTCACCGCAAGCAAAACAAAATCCTCTGATCCTGGAGCTCGAGGGGAGCAGATGGGTGTCAAACAAGCAAACAGATAAGAAATCCCGACCCCTTCTTGGATATGCCATCAGGTTCCCTCCAGCCTGGAACAGCACCTGAAAACTCAGTGGTCACTCTTTTGGTCTTTTCTGGATTTTGCGCGGACCGCCCACAGAGGGTCACTTTGCCAGCAGAGGCCCATACACGCAGTAGCTGGGGGACCTCCCCAGCTAACATCTGCCTTCCCCCTCCTAAGGCACTGCCCAGCCTGTGGTGTCTGTGGTCCCTGGCATCCCTTTGCTAGCCCTCTGGCCACTCTCCTACAGTCTTTCTGTTCCATCTCCCTGTGCCCACACTGTCTCTTCTGGGCCACAGGACCACAGCCCCTGGGTGGCTCTAGACGCCTGTGTCCTAAGCCTTCCCTCCTAGGGTGTCTAAAATTTGCAAATAAAAACACAGAATAACTAGTTAAATTTGAATTCCAAATAAAGAACATGTAATTTTTTAGTCTGAGTGTGTCTCCAATATTGCATGGGACATACTTGTAATAAAAAATGATTTGTTGTTTATCTGAAATTTAAATTTAACTGGCTGTACTTTATTTTACCTGGCAACCCTATTCCCTCCCCACAGTCCCCCCCTGCCTCCAGCACCTTAGCTTGGGGAACAGTGGTGCTCACACCCCTCTTCCCTTTTTTTAAAGCTCTTTGTGGTCCTTTAGTCATCCTTAAATTTTTTTTAACTTAAAAATATTAAACTTTTTATTTTGAGATCATTGTAGATTCACATGGAGATTCACAGATAGGCCCCCTGTACCCGTTACCCAGTTTCCCCCAAGGGTAATAGTTCGCAAACTGCCAGTATGGTATCACAACCGGGATATTGACACGATGCTTTCAGGCTACGGAGCATTCCCATCACCAGCATCCTTCGTGCTGTCCTAGCCACTTCCATTCTGCCCCAGCTCCTTCCTTAACCCTTGAAGTCATTCATCTGTTATCTATTTCTATAATTTTGTCATTTCAAGAACGTTACACAAATGAAATCATACCTAAGTTTTCCATTGCCTTTGGGATAAGTGCCCAGGTGTGCAGTGGCTGGGTCTATCATGCTGCACTTTTATATCTGCGTTTGACTTTTAAAGGAACGGCCACACTGTTTCCTAGAGCAGCTGTGCCTTTCTACATTCCTATCAGCAATATCTGAGACACCAGGTTTCTCTACATCCTTGCCAGCGTCTGGTTCGTCACTATTTTATATTTTAGCAATCTGAGGGGTGTGTAGTAATATCTTATTGTGGTTTTAATTTACGTGTCCTAATGGCTAATGATGTTGAACATCTTTGCATGGGCTTATTTGCCATCTGTTTGTCCACTTTGAGGAAACGCTTCTTCATATCTTTTGCTTATTTTCCAATTGGATTGTTCGCCTTTTTTACTGTTGAGTTATGAGAGTTCTTTATATATTCCAGAAACTAGTCCTTTGTTGGTTACCTGGTTTGTAAATATTTCCTCTCAGTCTGTGGCTTGTCTTTTCATCTTCTTAACAGACTCCTTAACACAGTGTTTTGCAGAGTAAGAGATTAAAATTTGATGAAGTCTAATTTATCAATTTTTCCTTTTACGGCTGATGCCTTTGGTGCCCAGTTTAGGAACTCTTTGTCTAACCCTAGATCCCAAGGATTTTTTTGTCTATTTTTTTTTCCAAAAAAATTTTATAATTTTATAGTTCACATTTAAAGTCCATGATCCATTTTGAATTAGTGTTTACACAAGCTGTGAGACTTGGAATGAGCTGCTGCTTCTTTTTCTTCTCCTACAAATGTCCAATTGCTCTTGCATCATTTGTTGAAAACACTGTAATTCCTCCACTGAGTTGTTTTTGCCAAATACCAGCAAGGCATATTTGTGTGGATCTATTTCTGGGTTCTATTGATCTGTGTGTCTATCCCTCTGTCAATATGACACAGTCTCCATTACTGTAGCTATTATAAGTTTTGAAATCAGGTAGACTGAGTCCTCGTATTTTATTGTTCTTTTTTTCAAAATCATTTTAGGTATCCTAGATCCTTTGCCTTTCCATATTAATTTTAGAATAATCTTGTCTATATATGCAAAAATTCTTCCTATAACTTTTTAAAAGATTATTATTTGAGAGAGAGAGAGAATGAGAAGCAGAGGGAGAGGGAGAGAGAAACTCAAGTGGACTCCGCACTGAACGTGGAGCCGGATGCAGGGCTTGAATTCATGACCCTGAGATCATGACCTAAGCTGAAACCAAGAGTCAGATGCCTATCCAACTGCACCACCCAGGTGCCCCTCTTCCTATCATTTAGTAAGAATTGTGTAAACCTGCATATTGATTTGGGGAGAATTGACATCTACTATGTCAAGGCCTCTAATCCGTGAACATGGTATATCTTTTGATGTACTTAGGTCTTCTTTGATTTCTTTTTTTTTTTTAAAGATTGATTTATTTATTTGAGAGAGAGAGAGTGTGTGTGTGTGAGCAGGGGGAGGGGCAGAGGGAGAGGAGAGAGAATCTCGAGCAGACTCCCTGCTGAGCATGGAGCCTGCCATGGGGCTCGATCCCACACCCTGAGATCATGACCTGAGCCAAAATATGAAGAGTTGGATGCCCAACTGACTGAGCCACCTAGATGCCTCTTCTTTGATTTCTTTTATTATTATTATTTTTTTGTGGTTTTTAGCATACTGGTCCTGTACATGTTTTGATAGATTTATATCTAAATATTTCAATTTTTTGAGCAATTATAAATGATATTGCATTTTAAATTTTGGTGTTCACATGTTCATTGCTAGTTTATAGAAATACAGTTGGTTTTGGAATGTTGATTTTGTACCCCTTGACTTTGCTCAACTCAGTTGTGGGAGTTTTTATTTTTGTTTTTGCAGATTCTATTGCATTTTTTTTTAAAGATTTTATTTATTTATTTGACAGAGATAGAGACAGCCAGTGAGAGAGGGAACACAAGCAGGGGGAGTGGGAGAGGAAGAAGCAGGCTCATAGCAGAGGAGCCTGATGTGGGGCTCGATCCCGTAACGCCGGGATCACGCCCTGAGCCGAAGGCAGACGCTCAACCGCTGTGCCACCCAGGTGCCCCTCTATTGCATTTTCTATATAGACAATCACGTCATCTGCAAATAAGGACAGTTTTCTGTATTCCTTTTCTATGTGTCTTTTATTTCCTTTTCTTGCTTTTTGCTCTGGTTAGAACTTCCAGCACTGTGCTGAATAAGAGTGGTGACAGTGAACATTCTTACCTTGTTTTTGAACTTAGAGAAAAAAATTTAGTCTTTTACCATTATACGTAATAGTAGGTGCAGGTTTTTTGTAGATAACTCTATCACGTTGAGGAACTACCCCTCTATTTCTGTGTTTTTTAAGGAGTTATGAATGGGTGTTGGGTTTTGTCAAATGTTTTTTTTTTTTTTAACTGCCTATGTTTATATGACCATGTGATTTTTCTTCTTTATTCTGCTGATACAGTGGATTATATCAATTGAATTTTGAATATTGAAGTAGTCTTGTGTCCTTGATATATACACATGGCCATAGTATATAATTCTTTTTATATATTTCTGAATTCTCTTTGCTTATATTTTGTTAAATATGTATATTTTTCCTGTATTTATAAGGGACATTGGCCTGCAGTTTTCTTTTGTTTTGTCTTAATTCTCTGATTTTGATATTGGACAATATTAGCTTGATAAAATAAATTGAGAACTGGTTCTTCTATATTTTGAAGATTTATTTATGTATTCATTTATTTGAGACAGAGAGAGAGAGAGAGCACACAAGCAGCGAGAAGGGCATAGAGAGGGGAAGAGGGGGAGAATCTCAAGCAGACACCTTGCTTAGCACAGAGCCCAATGTGGGACTCGATCTCATGACTCTGAGATCATGACCTGAGCCGAAATCATGAGTCAGATACTCAACTAACTGAGCTACCCAGGGGCCACTGGTTCTTCTGTATTTTGAAAGAAATTATGTAGAATTCGTGTTTGTTCTTCTTTAAACATTTGTTAGAATTCTTCAGTGAAATAACCTGAGTCTGGATATTTCCTTTTAGGGAGTTTTTAATTATGAATTTAATTTCCTTGATAGTTTTAGGACTGTTCAAATTTGTATTTCGTGTTGGTTGAGTTGTGGTAGGTTGTGTTTTGTGAGATTGGTTTATTTCATCTAATTTGTCAAATTTATGTGTGTACAGTTTTCATAGTAATATTCCCTTTTTATTCTTTTCATGTCTGTAGGGTCTGTAGTGTTATCCTCTGGTTCATTTCTGATATTGGTAACTCATGCCTTCCCACTTTTTTTCTCTGTCAGTCTTGTTAGAGATTTGTTAATTTTATTGGGGCACCTGGGTGGCTCAGTCATTAAGCGTCTGCCTTCGGCTCAGGGTGTGATCCCGGCGTTCTGGGATTAAGCCCCGCATTGGGCTCCTCCGCTGGGAGCCTGCTTCTTCCTTTCCCACTCCCCATGCTTGTGTTCCCTCTCTTGCTGGCTGTCTCTCTGTCTGTCAAATAAATAAATAAAATCTTTAAAAAAGAGAGAGAGATTTGTCAATTTTATTGATCTTTTCAAAGAACCAACTTTAAAAATGGATTTTCGATATTAGTTTTCTGTTTTCAGTTTCACAGTTTCTGCTTTTATTTTTATTATTTCCTCCCCTCTGCTTTGGGTTTATCTTGGTCTTGTTTTTCTAGGTCTTTGAGGTGGAAGCTTAATTATTGATTTGAAACTTTTTCTCTTTCTAATGTATGTATTTAGTGCTATAAATGTCTCTCTAAGCATTGATTTAGCTCTATTCCACAAATTTTGATATGTTATAGTTTTATTTTCGTTTAGTTTATTGTATTTTATAAAATATTTCCTTTGTTCTTCATCTTTGATTCATTGTTTAGAAGTGTGGTGCTTAGTTTTCCAGTGTTTGGAGGTTTTCCTGTTTTTGTTTTTGTTTTGTTTTGTTTTATGTTATTGACTTCTAGTTTGAATTCATTGTGATTGGAGAAAACACCATGTGTGACTTCAAATATCAATTATTTTACATTTGTTGAGATTTGTTCTATGCCCTGTGATATGGTCCATATTGGTAGATGTTCTTTAGGCACTTGAAAAGAATGAATATTCTGCTGTTTTGGGGTGATGTGTTCAATCAATGTCAATTATACTTTGTTGGTTCATGATGTTGTTGAGTTCTTCTATGTCCCTGCTGATTTTCTATCTAGTTGATTTATGAGTCATCGAGTGGAAGATGTTGAAATGTTCTATTATACTTGTGGATGTTTCTATTTCTTTCAGTTCTATTAGCTTTTGCTTCACATATTTTGTAGCTCTATTGTTTGGTGCATACACATTTAATATTGCTACATCTTTTTGGTCAGTCAACTCCTTTATCATTATAAAATGTCCGTGTCTATCTTATAATTGTTTCCTCTGAAGCCTGCTTTACCTAATATTGAGCCCTTCTACTTTCTTTTGATTAATGTTTGCAAGATATATCCTATTCCATCGTTTTACCTTTAACTTGCCTGTCTGGTTATATATATATATATATTTTAAAGATTTTATTTATTTGTTTGACAGAGATAGAGACAGCCAGTGAGAGAGGGAACACAAGCAGGGGGAGTGGGAGAGGAAGAAGCAGGCTCATCGTGGAGGAGCCTGATGTGGGGCTCGATCCCACAACGCTGGGACCACTCCCTGAACCGAAGGCAGACGCTTAACCGCTGTGCCACTCAGGTGCCCCTGTCTGGTTATATTTTAAGTCAATTTCTTGGATATAGAATGTAGGTGGGTCATTCTCCCTTGCCCCCACAACTCCATTCTGCTAATCTCTGTCTTTTAATTTGCATATTTATACCATTTATATTTAATGTAATACATGATATGTTAGGGCTTAAGCCTGCCATTTTATGTATTGTTTTCTGTTGGTTCTGTTTTTGTTTTGTTTTTTTTTTTTAATTTCTGTTTTCTTTTCCCTCCTTTCTGTAGATTACTTGAACATTTTTTTTAAATTTCATTTTGGTTTATCTGTGGTGTTTCTTTTTGTACAGCTTTTTAAATGATTATTTAGGCATTATGTTAAATAAACATATCAAAGTCTTCTGGTGTCATCATTTGAGTAAAGTGTAGAAAACTTAACCTTCATTTATCCTCCCCCATTTATAATCTCACTGATATATATTTAGAACCGTATTAGATGGTGTTAGACTTTCACTTCAACCATCAAGTGTAATTTAGAAAACTCAAAGGGGGTAGAGAAACTATTGTATTTACCATATTTTTCTTACTGTGTTTTTATCTTCCTAATCTTCCAAGGTTCCTTCTTTTATCATTTCCTTTCTGTTTGGAGAAGTTCCTTCAGCCATTCTTTTAGGGTAGGTTTTCTGGTGACAGAGTCTCTTTATTTATTTTTATTTTTTTTTTATCTGAGGATGTCACTTTCCCCTTCATTCCTGAGGGATATTTTCACTGGATTTAGGTTCTAGTTTGCCAGTTCTTTAATACTTGTTGTGCCAATTTCTTCTGGCTTCCATGGTTTCTGATGAGAAATCTGTCATTTCACTTTTTTTCCCCACTATGGTAAGGTATAATTTTTCTCACTGCTTTCAAAAATTCCCTTCCTTCCTCTCTCCCTCCCTCCTTTTCTCTCTTTCTTTCTTTCGAATACTTTTCTAGTCTATTGTCTTTCTCTTCTCCTTCCAGGACTCTGATCACATTGTCCTTTCCAATTCAATCTGAGATGTTTCTGGATCTCGGCAGGATGAATGATTTTAGATTGAAGTGGAAGAATTCCAGGTTCGTCTCCCCACCAAGTCTCCACTTGTACCTCTCCCACTGGTGAGAGGAGTGTCTTGTTCCTGTTCCCCTCGTGGCCTCCACTGACACTTGGCAGAGGGGAAGGGACATCTTGCTACTGCTGGGTGAGAGTGGGAGGCCACCTTCCCAGATGGTCTCTCCTGATACCGCAGGGAGGACCATGTTACTGTCCAGCAAGCATGAAGGTCCTGACTCCCTACTAGGCTTTCTCTGACACCACCTGAACATGGGGTGGGGAGTGGGTATTTGGTGCCTTGTTACAGCCTTGGGAGTGTGGAAGTTGGGGTGCCCCACTCAGCTTCTGCTGGAATGTGGGACATAGCTTTATCTGTGGGGTTTGGCTCCAACAGAACTGTTCTTGTCTAAAGGTTTTCTGTCTTGCCAGGCTGCCCCTTTTCTTGTCCTTTGGCTGGAGAGAACAGGCTTTCCTTGGGGCTTTTAAAATCTCACCTGTTGGCCTTCCCAGCTTGCCAGCTTCTTCAGCTCCAATCTGAGCTATAGGAGGCAAAAGAAAAACCTAGGGTTCACACTGCTGTGTCATTTCTTGGGTCCCAAGGTCCCTGACCATTCTGCCTTCTTCTCTCCGCCTTTCAGAATCTTCTTATGTTTCTTTCATATATAATGTCTGGGATTTTTAGTTGTACTTAGCTGGAGAAATAGGGAAAATTATGTCCAGGGGGGAAATCTGCAAGTGGAATAGGCATCTGAGGGTCTCAGGGACACGTAGAAAACACTGCGTTATTCCACAGCAACTTCTAGGCTATTTGGGTCCAAGGGCTTGTGGGGAAATTGGAGCTTAGATTTATAGTTCAGATCTGGGCCAGGCCCATTTTGAGGACCCTCCTCCTTCCCTCCCCTCCTCTTCCTTTGCGAGGGGTGAGAACAGTGGTGGTGTGAGACCCCTGACTCACCCGTTGGTGACGCTCATCAACCATGCCCGGCCACGTAAAAGGTGATACTAACGATGCCTTGTCTCTGCTTCTCACATTGTTTTCTTCCCTCCGGTCATGTTTGTCGCTCTGATTTTATCCTCGTAGCAGCTGATGAAGTCAACAAGCCAGGGTGGGGTCCTACCTGACATATCAGCTGGGGGCACTGATAGGGAAAACCAAGAGCGGGTGCCTGGGTGTAGAGGAGAGACACCGTGGTCCGGTGTTGGAGAGGTTGGCCGGAAGAATGATGTTAAATCAGTGTTGCTAAGGGCCAGGAGCTGTCATGGGAGTTGGGAGGCAGCAGACCAAAATTTGACTGGCCATCTGATTATCTTGTCCCTTCCCAGGAGGACAGCTTTTGTACCAACCCCCCTTTCCCCATGTAAGCATTCTCAGTCTTCTCCCTCTCATCGCCATGGGCAGGGGCTCAGGAAACTGCAGTGGAATCGTAACACTTGGGCGGATACTGGAAAATGGTGGTGTCTCTGGGATGATGAGGTACATAAAAACACGACAGATTGTTTTTGAAGCATCAAATGCAAATTGTCAACACAAACATGTCTCTGGACCTAGCAGCTAAATGTGTGAATTAATTACGAACCTCTTAAGAAGCAGAATTATTCTTCCTTTCAATGACTGAAACAACTCTGCTGCCCAACCCTTCCACTCTGGGAAGCCGATCTCATGGGCTGCTCTTTTAAAGTTTCAGGGGCTTGTGGAGATGCAAGAAACTAGTACAAACCCGGCTTCCCTGAAACCACTTTGGTTTTGATAATCTGTACCCACCATCTTGGTTAGGGTTGGAGTCCCTTTTTTTTTTTTTTTTAAGATTTATTTATTTATTTGACAGAGAGAGAGACAGCGAGAGAGGGAACACAAGCAGGGGGAGTGGGAGAAGGAGAAGCAGGCTCCCCACCGAGCAGGGAGCCCGATGTGGGGCTCAATCCCAGGACCCTGGGATCATCACCTGAGCCCAAGGCAAATGCTTAACCGACTGAGCCATCCAGATGCCCCCAGGGTTGGATTCCTATCAAACATTAACACTTGGTGTCAAAGACCTGTAGCTTTGGTGGGGGGGGGGAATGTTTCTATTGGTAATGTGAGTCTGTGAAAGATTCTGAGGTTGAGCTCCTCAGCCCATGTCAAACCCAGTTTATCTTGCTATGTCCACACACCCGGAGTTCTGGGGCCTATTCACCGTACGTGGGGCTGCAGCGAGCCATGAAAGGTACCTTTCACGTATACATGGGCTGTGAAAGCGCTTCACCCAGTGGGCTTCTCATGAAAGATTTCTCCTAAGGGGACCCTCCTTAAAAACCCACACACAGACACACATGCATACACCCTTCAGGTGTAGACTACATGAAGAACTCAGTGTGTGCCTTCAAGATCTGTCTTACAAAAAATGAAAATTAAAAAAAATTAGCAACTCAGCGTAAAATATTTTGGGAGGAGTGCCTGGGTAGCTCAGTCAGTGAAGCTTCTGCCTTCGGCTGGGATCCCGGGATCAAGCCCCACGTCAGGCTCTCTGCTCAGTGGGGAATCTGCTTCTCTGTCTGCCTGCCGCTCCCCCTGCTGTGCTCTCTCTGTCTCTCTGTCTCTCTCTTTCTGTGTCAAATAAATAAATAAAATCTTCAAAAAATACTGGGGGGCTTCTATCTGCAGTAATAGGATTAACATCGGGTTTCGGATGTCTGTCTCTATCTCCTGCTCCTGGGGCAGTTCAGCACTTTCTCCCAGTGACCTGCTGGCCGCCTGCACCCCTTGCAGGACCCCACCACGTGGACCCTGCTCGGGTTCGAATGGTGTTGGCAGAATTTGCACAATCTCTGCTTCTCTGTTTAGAGGCTTGGGGAATCTTGTCTCTGGGATGGGGGGAGCACTGCTCCTCAGAATAAACGAACGAATGAATAAAAAGGTTGTTCAAAGATATTCCTCACCCTTCTTTCACTGGAAGCTTCTGGACCACCCGACGCATTGAACTCATCAAGAAGCTGAGGCTCAGAGAAGGGCAGACACTTGCCCAGCATCACACAGATGGCCGGAAGCTGGGGTGAAGGCAGAGCAGGCCCGTGCACACTCACGTGCCATCCATCTCCTCTCATTACTCCACTCACTCATTGAGCACAGGAAGCCCCCGACCTGGCCCTGGAGCGAGAGTTTCCAGAGGAGGGGCCTGGAAGTCTGTGTAGTCACGGGGTTCCACCCCCTCCCTCCCGAGATTTGTACCCGCAGAGCAGTTTGGGAAATTCTGGTCTATATCGCCTCTGCGAGTGGGTCCAGGAGCCTGGCAGGAACCTTGGAGGCAGGCCGCTGGGAGCCTGTGGCCTGGCCCCAGGGCCAGGGCTGTGTCTGGAACCCTCCAGTCTGCTGGCACGGGGAGAGAAGAGTAGGCTGTCGTGGGCACTGGGGACCCGTATATCAGCCTGTGTCAGGAGACGGTGGATATGTAGCTGCCGTGTGCCAGTACCGTGACTGTACCGTTAAAATACTGAAATGTTCCTCACCGGCTGGCAAAGAGCTTCTGCCATGAATTCCCTGCCCACAGATCCTCCCCCGGGGCCTAGACCCTTCCCCTAGATCCAGTGCACAAGAAGATAACTCCTGGTCCATCAGGGGCCCCCGGGTGACACCAGAAATGAAGCCGTTTGGTGGGGCCCCGTGCACCTGTCGTTAAAACATTTTGTACAGCACCTCTGCTTGCCACCGAATTTTTTACCCCTTCTCTTTCTGCCCCGCAGCAAGCGTTTACGGGATTCTAGCAACGCGCTTGCCACCATGCCACCTCTTTCCGCCCCAGCCAGCTTCTCTTGGTCCTGTCTCATTTCTTTCTGATCACCCCCTGGACCCAGGCCCCTTCTGTGCCTGTCCCTCCACCTCCTTGCCTCCCCCCACCCCGGATGTGGTGCGGTGAGTGTTACCAGTGCTCCCTTGCTGCACAAGACAGAACCCCAAAGAGGACCTTCTCTGGCTCTCTTCTGATCCCCAAGGGAAGGGAGTGCACTCCCAGTTAGCCGTTCACAGCCTGCGTTCTGTTTACGTCTTGGGTGGGAGCTGCCTGGTTTCCCCGGACGTTTTTCTAGCGGCTGTGACAATAGTGCAGGTGTCCCAGGGCACAGGACCGCAGTGGTGACAGCAGCTCTCTGTCTTGTCTCCCACACTCAGACCCTACTCGGCCCCTGCTCGCGTGCCTCATGGTGTGTGATGCCCCCAACCCCGCGTTCTGCCAGCGAGTTCCTCTGAGCTGTCCCATGACCCGGCGGAGGCTGAGAACACACCTTGCCAGGGGGGAGTCCGCTCCTTGCGGTCTTGGCATGAGGCAGTTTGGAAAGTTTGGTTATTAGCACATCCCTGCTTTGCCTCACAGCCTGGCGGGCCTGTGTGAAGCAGGTGCTGAACACTGACCCTCCTCAGTCACCCCGAGTTTGGGTTCTTCTGCCTCCCCGCTGCACCTGCCCCCAGCGGCCATGCTCACGCTGACCAGAACTCTATTTTGTAGGATATATGGCAGTTTATTAATAGGCGAGTGTCTGTAGGAAGACACCTGGCCGGGCTCCCAGGCTCGGTGCTGAGCAGCGGGCCTCAGTTATTTAAACATACCTTAATTATCCTGAGGGAGGGTCTGTGGTCCTGTCGCACCCCGTCACTTTCCAGGGGTGGGTCCGAGGATCTGTCCTTTCCCGGTCCATGAGGGTCTGCTCTGGGACTGGCAGGAGGTGGGGCAGGCTCAGTTCTCTTTTAGGGGGGTGAACGGAATTCCCCCTTTGTTAGGGGCAGTGTCTAGGAGGAGCTCTCTGTTCTGCAGAGGCCAAGACAGGGTCAGAGCTGGAAGCTTTTGGACCACCTGACGCCATATGTGGAAGTTTGGGAAATTCTGGTCTATACTGCCTCTGCTGGTGGGTCCAGGAGCCTGGCAGGAACCCTGGAGGCGGGCCTCTGGGAGACTGTGGCCTGGCCCCGGGGCCAAGGCTGTATCTGGAACCCTCCAGCTTGCTGGCACGGGGAGAGAAGAGTGGGCTGTCGTGGGCACCCATAAATCAAGCCAGGCAACAACCAGGGTAAAAATAATAATTTTGGGGGGAAACTAATAATACCATATCCCTGCTTTCCTTCGTGCGGTTTTGTTTTGCTTTATTTGTCATGGCTCGTTCATACTCTGATTGTATCCTCCCAGGAACTGGTGATGTGGACCAGCCGGGGAGCTGGGGGACAGTGGTGGAGAGAGTCTCCTGCTGTACTCACAGCAATTAGAGCAGTGGTCATGGGCGCCTAGCAAGCAACCGGGCGGACGCATGTGCTCACTGGTGCTGGTGGTCAGACACGGGGGAGTCTCTGCACAGGGTGCTGAGGCTTGAGACTGGAAGGATCAGCTCCACTTGCCGCCAACTGTGGCCATGTGTCCTTCCGAGGAGCCGAAGCCCTGCAGAAATCCGGATGCTCTTTGTGTGGATGCAGAGACAGAGTGAGCTTTGGGGCCCCTCCTGGGGTGTCGCGGGCATTCACTATTGATGGTGGTCCTCAAAGTGCCGTCTGGGCAGCCTGGTATCCCATGCAGGTTCCCCTGGGCGGCCTGCACCGAGGGGAGGCCCAGAGGGTGGGACATGGGGCTTGAGAGCAGCTCTGCTGCGTACTGCTCGGTAAGTTGGTGTTTGTGTAAGATTTCACGAGGGGAGTCAGAAGATGCTGTCCTGGTCCTGTCTGTCCTCACACTTTGCACCATTGCTGGAGTTACCAGAACTATATGTTAGGCCCAGCCTGGTGGGAGGTCCTGGGAAGGCTCCAGACCTCTGTGAACCTTGGGCTCGTCTTCTAGACGGGGCAGATGCTCTGTCCCAGGTCTCTGGCAGATCTGATGAGATGTCCCTGGCAATTGATTGGTGTCTTGGGTCAGGGTTGAGGGTCAGCGGTGAGGCTCCTGAGCGCCCAGTCTGCGGGTTGCCAATGGCGGCCTTGTTTCCTGCCTGCCTGCGTGTGTTCTCTGACCTGCTTTTTGTTACTTACCCTCTGCCAAAAATCAGGAGATTTTCTTGCAGCTCTGACATCAGTATAGTATGAGAAAACCCAAGGGCCTTTAGTCTCAAATGGTTTCTTGCTATCAAAAGCTTCTTCCTGCGCTAGGGTGCAAGCCTTGGAGATTTCTGGCACCCCCGTACCCTTGCCCATCACTGGGACCTCTCTCGCCCTCCCCCTGCTCCTGACAGGCCTCCGAAGTAGGCCCACATCTGGACAACTTGGAGGATGAGGAAGGATAGAAGCTGAACATTTTCTTACTTTTTTGTATAAATTGTTCAGTGATGAATCCTCTGGATAATTGCTCATCCCTCCTATGTCCACACTGCCCTGGTGCTCTCAAACGGGGAGGGAAGACCAGGTACGTAATTTGTGCGAAGTCAAAATGCAGAGCCCATGTTAGAAAATGAAGAATTTCAGCAACTGCAGAATACCAACCGAGTGTGGGCCCTTCTAAATTCAGGTCCTCATGCCATCACACAGGTCACATGCCCATGAAACCAACACTGGCTAGGGGCAAGGTGCTTTGAGTGGCAGAAACGCCACAGGACTCAGGTCCGCAGGGTATGGCTGTGCAGGTTGTAGACTGCACAACTCTAGGGGACACCATGTACATTGTGGCCTTGAGGGCAGTCCTGCCAGAGGTCACGATAGCCAGCCCCCGGCAGTGGCAGTCATCCAGAACTTTGAGACAGAGAGGGGGCCACTTGGCAGTGGGCAGCGTCCTCACATCCCCATTCTTCCCTCTATCTGGGGTTCTGGAACCTCCCCCTTCCATCCTCCCTTTCTCCTTGGCATTTCAGGGACACGTTTCTCTGCGAAGCCGAGGTGCCCGGGCTCCATGCGGGTGCTGCTGGGGAAGCTTCCGCTCCTCGGCGCTCACCGCCTGCCGGCGGCTCCGCTGTTAACCTTTGGGGTTTGCTCATAAAATAGAAACTCTCTTTGTAGGTCAGTTTGTCAGTAATTTTGGCAGCCGCGGGGCCACCGAGGGAATGAGGCTTGGTTCCCACTTGTCTCTCATGCTCGGTTTGGAGACTTTTGCGGAGCCCTTCCCCGGGAGGAACGCTCACCCCTGCCGGAAACGAGAGATGGTTTTCTCTGACCTGGTTTTGAATCGGCAGGAGCAATCCTGTATGCTGGAAATGTATGCCGCTGAGAAGGAATTTGGTCCAAACCCAGCCCGAGGAGCCTTCTGCTTGGGGCCTTGTTTTCCTGCACGGGTGGCACTTGGGTGGGGCTGCGGGGGTTTGCGTCCGCTTCCACGTTAGGTGAGGTGGAAGGTCCTGCTGAAATGGCACCCACCCGAGCCTCACAGGGTTCGCCATGGTCTGGGGACCTGCCAGCCGACCCAGCTGGTCCTGCACAACCACCCCTGACCTCCGCCCCCTTCCCAAGCCTGAGCTGCTGCTGTTCTGGGCATCTAGCATTGTGATAACCTCCCAGTGCCCAGCTCTATACTCCATGCTGGAGGGGAGGGGGAGAGATGAGCAAGTCTTCCTCAGACCTTGCCTTCGAGGGCCTGGCAGTGGGACTGGGGGTGAGAGTGGTTGGGACATGTGCAGGCTGGTGGGATTGGTGGTCAGAGATCAGTGTTCAAGGGCTGCTGAAGCAGGCGTCCTGGAGAAGTCAGGGAGGGCTTCCTGGCAGAGGCAGCGATGAACTGGACTCTAACCCTTCTCTCTATTGCTTCTGGGGCCTCTAGGGAGTAAGATTGAGAACAGAACATTTCTATTCCAGGACAGGAAGCTGGGAAAGCCGATGCCGGGATAACATTATGGCCTGGAAATTTAATCCCACCCAAACAATAATTAAGTACCAACTGTGTGTGAGACCCATTGGCAGGATCAGAGTTGATTCAGAGCTAGCACAAGACTTCATGGCCAAAGCTGAGGTTTATGGGGTGACAACTGTAGATTAGCCAGAGAGGTGAGTTGGGTGCCGGGGGAAGGGACGCCGAGGAGGGAGAAGAGGGCAGGCCGGGTCTAGAGGAGCTCCCAGGAGGCTCAAGGAGCAAGACTCCAGCTCCTGCTCCCTCCCAGAAGGCAGGCAGACTGGGAGGATTCTCTCCAGATGCTTCTGTGGTCACCTTTAGGCCTCAAAGCCTAAGCGTGGACCCACAGGGCAGCTGGGCCCAGACAGAAGCCTGGAACATTCCCTGGGACTCAGAGGCCTGCTCACAGCTGCCCTGGACAGGTCCCTGTGTTGCTGATGTTTGTAGAAAGGGCTGCCTTTTGAGGCTGTAGGGTGAGGGTCTTTGGTGGGGAGGGATGCAGCCTGGGAGACAGGAGGCCTGGATTCTGCTGTGTTCTCCCCCCTGTGCTTTGTGACTTGAGCAAATCATTTCCCCTCCCAGGAGTCACTGCAGCTATAACATGGCCAAGGGGGAGCAAATGGACATGTCACCGTGTTAACTGGGTTTCCTCCTGTGCGTCTTTACGGAGTTTGGACACTCTGACGATCACCACGGGTATCATGCATGCCGGGCCCTGTTCCAAGCAGCACTTCACTCCTACTTAATTCTTACATCAACCCCCAAAAGGATACCCTTATTCGCCCATTTTATGGATGGGAAATTGAGGAACACAGAGGCAGGGCCGCTTGCCCAAGGTCACATAGCCAGCAGGAGGCAGAGCCAGGGTTAGAGCCTGGGCAGTCTGGCTGTGGACCCCGTGCGCTCAGCCACCGCACCAACTTGCCCCGACATGGTCATGGAGCCCCTTATTCATGGAGCATCTCTCTAGAGCGTTCCTGGAACACACCTTCCAGCTGCCTTTCAGGGGCGCTTCTGGCTGCCAGCTCTGGACCGTCACACTCTTGAGGGAATGCCAGACGGGGAGGATTTTGCTCCAGTCTCCAAATCCCCACCAGTGTGGGATCCTATGGCCTTGCATAGATTAATACCCACCCCCGTTTTCCTCCTTTTCTTTATAAACACCGTAGCAGAGAAATGTGCCGGTGACGCGTCCACCTAAGAACGCCCTAGCCAAGGCAGCCGAGTATTAAGGGGGAAATTCGTGAAATGAAGTTTGGAAGCTGCCGGCCGGCCGGAGCCCCTTCTGAGCGATGATGATTTATTTCGGCAATGTGGTAGTCATTAGTATCTTTGGTGTCGGAGCCCGAGCGCTCGGGCCTGGGTCTGTGGCCGAGGGAGCCTTCGGGGCCATTACGAGCTAATGGCTCAGTGTGGGCAAAGGAGGCCTGCAGTCAATCTCGCTGCTGGCGGGTAATAAACGTCGGCCGGCTCCCTTCCTGCTCCCTGCGAGGGAGGGGGGCCTCGGCTCACGATTGCCTGCTGGGCCTCTGACCAGCCTGGCCTCGTCTCCCCTGCCCTGGGGCTTCTCGCGCCACTTCTCGGCCGAAAGAATGGGGGGCCAAGAAGTTGCCCAGAATTTTGTCCATCTGACCCAGATTTTAGAAGTCTGAGGTTGGTTTTCGGAGCTATGGGTTCTGCTGGCTTGGCTTTTGGGGTGTCTTCTTGCAGGGTTTCAGGAACTCAGCATGTCCCCGTGGAGAGGACTTGCGTGACACAGGGGCAGGGTGAGAGCCGCCCCACGAGAGGGGTGGGGATGATCTGTCCACCTTGGCCCCCGCAGACGGAGGCAGAACTCGGACTTGGACACCGTAAGGGTACATGAGTATGTCTGTGTGTGCGTGTAGGTATGTATGTGGCTGGCACCCGCACTTGTGTGTCCCTGTCTGATGAGTACCTGTGTCCACAAACAGCCCATTCTCCTGCCCCCCGCGGACCCCCTCAAGCTCCCGCACTTGTGACCTCTGCTGCCAGAGATCGGTTTGCCCTGCTTCCGGGCGTCGCATCCTGCAGTCTTCCAGTCTGTCGCCTTCGCGTCTGGCTTCTTGGGCTCACTGTTGGGTCCGAGAGGTACACCTTGTTTGTGTACCAGGGCTCTGTCCCTTTCTGTTGCCGTGTTGCACCCCCTGCATGAGTGTGTCGCAGTTTGCTATGCATCCCACTGCTGCTGGATGTTTTGGGTGTTCCTGGCGTGGGGCTGCTGCGAACGGAGCTTCGGAGGCCCTCTGCGGAGGGGTCATGTCTGCCGTGGGGTCTTCGGTGGTCGTGTGCACCCATGCCTTTGCTTGCAGAGCCAGGAGGGGAATTGGGGGCCCCCGGGGGAGGGGTCTGTGCAGCCCGAGGAGAGGCAACCTGGCAGTTCGTCAGGGTGGCTGCACCCACCTGCCTGCGAGGCCCGGCCCACCCCACCCCACCGCCTCATCTTGCACCCCTCTGCCTCATCTTGCACCCCTCCTGCCTGCCCGCTCTAGCCACACCTTTCTGCTGCATTGGAACACCGTGAGGGCCTTTGCCCAGCCGTGCCCTCTGCATGGAACGTCCTTCTCCAGCTGTCAGGCGGCTGCCTTCTTCCCATTCACGTGTCACCCCTCGCAGGGCTGACGACCCCTACCCCGACCTCGGCACCCCGCCTTCCCATTTTATCTCCTTCATAGCGCTCTCACCCTCTGCCGTGATCTCATTTACTCACTTGGGTGTCTGCGTCACAGACACAGACACGAGAGTGGACCGGGGACCTTGTCTGTCTCGTCCCGACCTGTCCACCCAGGGCTCACACCGGAGCCTGGCACTCAGTGCGTGTCGGTAATGAGAACAATGAATGTACTAGAGCTTTTCAAACCCGAATGTGCTGTGTGTCCAGTGTGGAAGACGAGGTCAGGATCACGGTCTTCATCGACAGGCGAAGGCAGCGAGGCCTGAACGAGAGGTGAGCCCAGGCCAGGACCCCAGACTCCAGGCCTGAGCCCCGGCTTCCGCCCAGCGTGTTGTTTTTGAGTCTTGGCTCAAAAGTTTCAGAGTCTGGCTCCGTGTTTGGTGCCGGGTCGGCTGGAGATTCTCTCTGCCCCCCCACTCGTGCTCTTGTGCTCTCTCTCTCTCAAATAAATAAATGAGTCTTATTTAAAAAAAAAAAGATAACGAGAGCTGCTATTTCCAGAGTGTGTACTGCATCCAGACACCTTACATGCATTATTTCAACTTTCTCCCTAAATTGTATAAAGTCGACGTTTTCATTCCCATTTGACAGATTAGGAAATTGAGGCAGGGAGAGGCTCAGGAACCTACCTAAGCCCTCACAGCTAGGAAGGGGCCCAGCCTCGAGTTCTATCCAGGCTACCTGACTGTAACTAAGTATGTCTCCCTACCAGCCCCTCTGCTTCCTTGCTGTTTCTTTGAATTTGAGGAGAAGTTGAGGAACAGTTTCTAGGAGGAAGATACCGCACAGAGAAAGACTATACGTGATTGACAAGCTCTCTCAACAGGCCCCTTCTGCATTCGGGGCGGGGGAAGAGTCAGCGAGGGTGGGAGTCACTGGGGAGCCTCATGGGGGTGGTGGGGTAGGGAGTGTTGAGCAGGAAGGGGGAAGGGGGCTGTGATCACTGAGTATCTGAGGTCTCTTGGAGGAGTAGGCAAGACCAGGGCCAGAGGGCCTGCCCTCTTCACAACTATCATTGTAAAGCCTTTGTTAAATGCTGGGAAGCAATAGTAGTAGGATCTCTTTAGCATGTGGTGCTTTCTTAGGACTGCAGAGCTGCGGCTTTATGGAATCGTAGACTGCCGGCCTCCGAGGCCTGGAAAGCTCTGGGATCATAATATTGGGGACCTTCCATTTGCACGGTTTCTAGGAGAGCCGTGCTCACACACGCTCACACCACCCAGGCTTCATGCAGCAAACCAGAGTGTTCTCTAGAGCGCGCTGTCCAAGGGAAATCAGATTCGAGCCACATGTGCAATTTTAAATGTGTTACTAGCTGCACTGAAAAAGAGTGAAAGAAACAGATGAAATATTTTTATTTAACCCGATATATCCAAAATAGTGTGATTGCACTCTACAATCAGCTTAAAAAGTAATTAATGAACATTTTGTATGTTTGTGGTCTCATACGAAGGTTGCAAAATCTGCTGTGTGCTTTGCACCGACAGCGTATCTCAACGTGGAACAGCCACATCTCAAGTGCTCACAGCCCCACGTGGCCAGGACAGCGCAGCTCTAGGTGGGAGATCCCCTGTGTTGTGAGGCGGGGGTGGGGGGTGGGCTGTGGGCCCTTGAGGGAGCTGGGCTGTCCTTGCTGGAAGGGGCAGGCTCTCAGGATCCTTGGCAGAGGCCTTACCCTCTCTTGGGAGTTTGGAAACAGGATCTCCAACTCGGAGTGTTCTGGCCATCCTGCTAGTCGCCCCCTGTGCATCCTGGCTGCTCTAGGGGTGGCCCTTAGAGAAGTCTCCCTGCCCAGAGGGAGCTCTGAGGCAGTTAGATAGAGCCCGGAGCCCAAACGGGCCCAACAGGGGAAGGCGGAGCCACTGTGGCCAAAGCTCCAGCCTTCATTCTTGCTTCTGGCCCTTGGGGACACAGACACTGGGCAGTCCCTCCTGGCACATGCGTGGCCCTTGCCTGACAATCCCCAGGGGGAGGGGAAGACGGCAGGGGTGGGGGCACACAGCTCCATGCCTCATGTCCCCCCTGCCATCATCCGAGGCCGCCTTCCCAGGCTGATGCTGTGAAAGCGATTCTCCATCTCTCCTCCTGCAGCCACAGGGAGATAAAAGCCAGGGCTGTGGGGATGGTAAAGAGGGAGCCAAATTATATTTATAATATTAAAGTGAGTGCATTTGTGGCTTGCTGTTCTCCAGGGTGTTTTATAAGTAGAAAAACACAAATTAGCATTTTCCATTTCCATATATTGACTAGAAAAATCGCCTGCTCTCAATTAAGACCTATAGCTTTTGGGATGTATGCAACAATTTTATAAAATATTTACAGCGAGATTTGCATTTTACATGGTGTTACAGTTTTTCTTGTGTTTAGGAGACAGAGCCGAGGCCTGTAAGAGGAAATACATTCTCTGAAATCGAGGGGGAAGAAAGCTGCCGGCTGTTTTTCTTGCCTTCCCCACGTTTCTGACGTTGTCTCTGGTAATTACCTAAGGCTGATCCACCCATGAGCTGTTTGTCTGTTTCTCAAAGCCCGTGCTCCTTTGACAAATCTATTACTTTCCCTTTAAAACTTGCCCGAGTGGAGCTGTCTGTGGCTTTGTGTGAGATGGAGAAGGAGAACATTTTTTTTCTGAATGTAAAAGCATGCCGTAAAGAACATAGCTATTTCCTGGATAATTTGCAGTTGTATATTTTATGTTAATTTCACCGAAAATACTGCACCCCTGCCAGGTTTAGTAGAGACTCACTGTGATATGAATAATTTCTAGTGAATCATTTTTTTTTTCTTCATTTAAGATTTGGCACCTTTTTAAGATTTTAATAATAGCAACAAGGAGGAAGATTTAGAACAAGTGAAACATTAGTGCCAAAGAAATTCACGTGGAGAACTAATGTAAAATAGCAAGAATAATTACATGGAAAGCCGTTTCCACAGATGTTTTTCCTTGTAATGTAATAACTATTTACTAAACTGTTTATTTTAGGCCTTTGGTTTATAATAAAATATTTATACATTCTCTGCTGTAATAAAAAAATATTGACAAAATACTATAGAGGTTTAGAAAGACAATTGATATGTTTATTTTCCAGGAAGCGCGTGTGCTATAAAAGTTGGGTGCTATTTTGGTGTATGTTTCAGGATGAGTGAAGCTGGGTTCGGTTTTGGAGTTTATTCTCTAATTTACTGGCTGAGGCCTGGTGAGGTGCAAAAATTAATATTTCGGTAGCCTATTGTTGGATAGGGGTGTTGGTAGATACTGTTTTTTTTCAGCAGAATTCTTGGCGCTGAATCCTTGCCGGTAGAGTGCTAAATGTTAGAGTCGCTACTCCGGGTATAAGTCAGACGGGCCGAGAGGGGTCTGTGGCAGGAAGATTCTACTGAGTGCTTTTGCAGAATGGAGATTCCAGCAGGACCAAGGGGGCTGTCGGGAGGTCAGTTTAGTCCTGGCATTTATAAAGATTTGACCTCCGTGCTCCGCTTCTGTCTGCAGGCAGTGAAGCGTGTCCCGGTCTTGGTGGGCCCCTGTGAGATCCCATGTGCAGCCTGGGAGCAAGGATACCCTAACTTCTTGAGCCCCTCTTTTTTATGGTCCTTGTTTGGAAGGAAAATGAGTTTTAGGAGACACGAGAGAGCCCCCACCTCCACCCCCAGATCACTCCCTGCCCTTCTCGGGCTGCCAGGCGTGATGGGGAGGGTCCTCCTGTGGGGGCCTCCCGAAATGGCGAGGGTGGGGAGGGAGGGGGAGGCATTTAAGGACCCCAACCAGAAAGAAGCCGCCAAGGAGTTCTGGAAGAACCCGTTCTGGCCTCGCCAGCTCGCTTGGTCCAGTTCTGCCATAACCAGCCCGTTCTGCACTCCTGGCTCCTGCGAGCAGTCTGAATTGACAGCCCTGCCTGAGGGTTTGTCCCTGAGCCTGGGGGCTGGTTTCTGCGGGCTTGATTTGTTGTTGTTGTGTAGCAGGGGGTTTGTGTGTAATTTGTATTTGTGCGGGTCTGTACACGTGCACGCCTGGGAGTTTGAGGCTGAGTCTTCTATATATGTGTGCGTTTGTGTGGTTTTTGGGGTCAGTGCATGTGACGTGTGTGGGTTTGTTTCTGTGTTTTGGGTCTGGGTGTGTTCGTGGCCCTTCTATATTTGTTTGATGCTATGTATTTGGCTCTATGGGGTTATTTCTCTGTTTTGTGCATGTCTGTGTATGTCTCTGTATGGCACGGGCGTGTGAGTGACGGGCAACCCCTTCTGCTGTGTGCCTGTGTGTTTCTGAATCTGTGTGTGTGTGTGAGAGAGAGAGATAGAGAGTGAGAGAGAAGCATCCCCTCTGTAGAATTGGCCTCTTTGCTGGGAGAGGCTGGGGGGCCCCCCAGCACGGAGATTGCTGACCGTGCTGATGCAGGTGTGTGTGGCCATTTCTTTCCACCAAACTTCCTGATGAAAGGGGAGGAGAGAGGAGGTAGGAAAGGGGTTCCAAAGGGAAGGGAAGTGTGGAATTTTTAATAAAGAGAGAGACAACTGGACCCTGGTCTCAGAACACCCAGAGCAATCTGTAAGAGGAAGTTTGCTTCTTTTGGTTCTTAATCCAGAAAACATCCCTTTTTCATGGCTGGAGGAGGCCAGTACCAGGGCCTCTGCCTGGAGGCCCCCTACCCCTCAGCTGAAGGGCAGACAGTCTGGGGGGAGGCAGTTTTCAAGGACTTGCCTTGCCCTGCTGGTGGTTTTGTTTTGGGTTCTATTCTGCTGGCTGGGCCCATCCCCAGTAATCTAGGACAACATTTCATACCCATCTCCTGCAGGGGTGTGGGGAGCTGCGTCTTGGGGCCCCTCGGGCACTGTTGGGAGGCCTTCCTCGGCTGGGCTGGTGATGAGCTCACCGCTCTTCCTGCAGGGACCTGGGAGCACACCACAGATAGAAATTGGTGCCTCTAAGCCCCTGGCAAAGTTCTTGGTCTCTCTTCTGGTAGAAAGTAATTTTTTCCTTGTGCTTTTTGCTAAATAACCTCTATCCCCTTTCCAAAGGAAGTGGCCTTCCTCTAGGGGCCACACCAGCGGCCCGTGGTCTCAGGCCACCCCCCACCCCTCCCGCACCACCCGTGTGAACAGGCTAGGACTCAGGTTTAAATTTTTCACTTTTCAGAGAAGCCAGAGCACAGAGAAACGGTGACTTCGTTGAATTTGGGAGCACACCTTTGGGAGATGGTACAACCCCACCGGAAGTATCTCCAGGCTGGACTCCTGGAGGGAGGGTCCCCAGGAGGTCCTAGTAAGGGCAGGACCCAAGCCTGAGGTACACCCTCTACGGGGTGGGGAGGGGTCTGTAAACCGCAGGGCTTTTGTTCTGCTGTGTGAGGCTGAGTCTGGGGTCAGAGCTGGATTGCTGGGGACAGAATCAAAGTGGCTGCAGCCGCCACCAGGGGTCCCCCCTTCTACTCACTCCCCCTGACAACCTTCCTGTCTCCTCTAAATAAATCTTGATTAGGTGTTTAAAGGGTATCGGTTTGGGTTGGGGGCAGATGAATTATCTGCCTGGATGACCGACTTCTTCTCCACCAGTTGTTTCTACGCTGACATCTTGCTTACCTTTTATGTCTTCTCACCTGTTTTTTGAGCATCAGTGGGAAATTGCACGAAGTGGGGAATAGAGGGGTTAAGATGGATGTGTTTGAGAGTGACCTGAAATGAGCAAGGAGGGGGTGGGGGTGGGGAGGGGACTGCC